>NC_090650.1:36600114-36965114 GCF_040937935.1 Hyperolius riggenbachi | reverse complement strand
TTATTCAATTCACTTATTCTCGAACATTTTCTTCTAGAAGATAATTGTCATCTTCTGTTTTAAATAACTTTTTAACACTCTGCAATTGAAATAGTTCCAAAAAGTAGGTGAAAAAAGTAGTGTTGAAAATATTCTGAGCATTTTTTTCCTTGCTGGGTGCAAGGAGCTCACAATCTAATCCCTACCATAGTCATACTGTCAGACACAGAACCTTTATATTGCGCTTTTCTCCTGGCGGACTCAAAGCGCCAGAGCAGCAGCCACTAGGGCGTGCTCTGTAGGCAGTAGCAGTGTTAGGGAGACTTGCCCAAGGTCTCCTACTGAATAGGTGCTAGCTTACTGAGCAGGCAGAGCTGAGATTTGAACCCGGGTCTCCTGTGTCAGAGGCAGAGCCCTTAACCATTACACTATCCAGCCATCCATTGTAGTCTAAAGCCAATTTTAGGGCTGGTTCAGACGGACGCTTGCAGAGCATTTACTGCCAGCGTTCGGGGCTTGGCGTTAAACGCTCCCATTCAAGTGAATGGGAGCGTTTGTACCAAGCTTTTACGCGCATTTGCACGAACGCGGCGTTCGGGTCCCGATTTTCACTGCCGTTTAAGGAGCCCCTGGAAGCTACATGTTGCTTCCAGGGGCGGTTAACCGCGACGGGTAATGTCCCCCTAGGGGAAGAAAAAATGCGACAGCATCCGAACGCAATGCGAACACTGCTGGAAGCCCGAACGCATTGCTGCCGCGACGCCAACGAACGCGACGCCTCCAAATGTCCGTCTGAACCAGCCCTTAGGAGGAAGCCAATTAATTTATCTATATGTTTTTGGGATTCGGGAGGAAACCGGACTGCCTGAAGGAAACCCAGGCAGACACGGGCAGAACATACAAACTCCTTGTAGATAGTGCCCTGACTGGGATTTGAACCCAGCACTGCAACGCGAGAGTGCTATCCATTACCAAACTGTGCTGCTCATTTTAGCACATTCCACCTAAAGTAAGGTGTTCCTTGTTAGTATTACTTTTCTTTCCTTATTTTCATGGCTTTTTGGATGGGTGCCTGAAAAGTGTTATGTAATGAGAAAGTCCATCAATGTGGGTCAATGTGATTGGCTCTAAGTGATCACGCGGTCAGTAGCCAATGAAAGTGGCTCATGATTGCCTTACAGAGCTCTGCCATCATAGAGATGGCAGAGAGAGGGGCCTGCCGTGGCGGGTGCAGAGCGGTGCGATAGCCGGTAGCAGCGGGAGCGTGCGGCAAACAAGTTGAAATCTACGTCCTCAGCCACCTACCGGACGTAGATTTCAACCAACGGGGTCCTCAAGCTGTTAAAGGCAGCGCTGGATTTCCCATAAGGCACTGTAGGCACGTTCCTACAGGCACCTGATGATGGATAGGCGAAATACTCCCCTCCCCCGAGCGCCTCCCTCCCTCCTTCTCTATGCAGAGTCCTGATGAAAGTGTAAATGAGAGGTTACTCACCCTGCTCTCCGCATGATGAAACCTCCCTTCAGTCGGGGGCACCTCTACTGCTTAATACTGAGAATACCTCTGGCTACTTAATATTGAGGGTACTTCTGGTTACCAAATACTAAGGGACACGGAAAGTAAGGGAGAAGTGACAGCTGGGACAGCCAGCACACTTGTGGTTCAGAGGGGGTTTGGAGAGCAAAGTCTAAGGTGCCAGGACATCTCTGCCTATAGGCTCCTGTAATGTAAATATGGGCCTGGTTAAAGGTTATTGTGCTGTTGCTTATTTTTTAGAGCAGAGAGGAAGTTCTGAGTTCAGGTCCGCTTTAAAGTGTAGCTCCCATATGTCATCAAAAAATAAAAGCAATTTCCTTCAGGATAAGTAAAAGCACTGCGAAGATTTAATCAAGTATTTTTTCAACATTACCTACTTTGCTGTGTCTCACCCTGCAGCCCCAGGTTAAAAGGAACTAGATGAATCCATGCATGAGTTGTGGGCAGATGTTTAGCATAATCATTTCCCTGTAGCTGTGAGCACACACTTGGAAACTGGCATAACAAATTCCCTGTAGCTGTGTGATCACTGACACGTATAAATGAAACACACAGTTCAAATGGCAACAAAAACGGGAATCTGGCGAAGCTGCGTCCAACAAAAGTAGCCAATCATTATGGCTGCAAAGCTGATTGGCCATGTCTCAGTCACGATCCACACACACAACATGTCACAGTAATCTCCTAGCAATCACCGGAATACAACAAAGCAAATGGCTAATGCTGAAAATACACAATGAAAAAAAAAATCATATACAAAAACCTTCACACCCCCAAATAAAACAAAACAGGTCCACACACAAAACCTCTAAAATGTAACATGGCTAAATCTATCACTTTGGTTGAATTATGCATGGCCACCTCAGTGGCAGCTACAGGAATTTTTTTTAGGGGGTGCTATGCAGGTGCTGGACCAATTTCCAGGGGTAGTTGATGACCTGTGGCGTGCTAAGCGCGCCGCAGCAAACTTGGCAAAAAATGGGCATGGCCATGGCCAAATGAGGGCGGAGCTAACTGTAATTTAAAGTGAACCCGAGGTGAGAGTGATATGGAGGCTGCCATATGTATTTCCTTTTACACAATACTAGTTGCCTGGCAGCCCTGCTGATCTATTTGGCTGCAGTAGTGAACTGAATTACACCAGAAATAAGCATGCAGCTAATCTTGTCAGTTCTGACAATATTGTCAGAAACCCCTGACCTGCTGCATGCTTGTTCAGGGTCTATGGTTGAAAGAATTCGAAGAAGAGGATCAGCACAGCAGCCAGACAACTGGTATTGCTTAAAAGAAGATAAATATGGCAGCCTCAATATTATTCTCACCTCAGGTTCCTTTTAAAAGTGCAACAAAAACACAGTGGGCCCAAGTTTTGGTCACTCTTTCCCCAGAAAATTCACATAATTGGGCAGGTTTTCTCAAGAAAATACACGTAATGTTAGCAGATTTTCCCAGAAAATACGTTCAATCCTGTCGGCAGATTTGACCAGAAAACATGTTCAATCATGTCGGCAGATTTGCCCAGAGAACATGTTCAACCATGTCGGCAGATTTGCCCGGAAAATACGTTCAGTCCTGTCGGCAGATTTGACCAAAAAACACTTTCAATCGTGGCAGATTTGACCAGAGAACATGTTCAATCATGTCGGCAGATTTGACTAGAAAATACATGTAATCAGATTTTGGCACATTTGCCCAGAAAATACGTGCAATTATGTCAGCAGATTTGCCCAGAAAATACATGCAATCATGTTGGCACTTGGCAGATTTGACTAGAAATAGTAATACATGTAATAATGTCAGCAGGTTTGAGTAGAAATACGTACAATCACGTGGCAGGCAGACCTGGCCAGAAAACACTTCAATCATGTAGCAGAGTTGCCTAGAACATACACCTGGCTGGCTGCCTGTAAATTATAGAAAAAAAATTATTTACTCACTTGAGGAACTCCTGTCCCGCCCCGCCTCCGTCCGGCGCGCAGCTCCCACGATCCTCTGCAGCCAGCAACTGAAACTCCCGCGCTGAGCAGGGCTACAGGAAAATGGCGCCCGAAGCTCTGCACTGCAGACTTGAAGTCTCCAGAAAAGGGCTTCAGATGCCATTTTCCCGTAGCCCTGCTCTGCCGCTGCAGGCTCCTGCTGCTGGTGAACTGACCATGGCGTCTATTAGATGCCAAAAGTCAGTTCACGCCAGGGGGTGCTAATAGGGTGCTTGGAGAATTTTAGGGGGTGCTTCAGCACCCCAAAGCACCCCCCTGGTGCCACCCCTGGGCCACCTTTACCTTAATAGGCACACAATAGATGGCACAAATCACCATACACTGTAATAATGACTAATACTAGAACACATGCTCTTTGTTCTTTCAGTTCGACAGCATCATTTTACTAAAGACAGGTCCTGTCTCACAACATGCTCAGCTTTTACAAAGTGGTGAATGAAAATGTAGATCTTGGGAAAGCTATAGATGTAGTGTACTTGGACTTTGCAAAGGTTATAGGCACAGATGTTCTTGCACCCTAGACTCCGCCCTCCATGAACCCACAAACCCTGGCCGAACCGCACCGCAAGTGTGCTGGCTGTCCCAGCTGTCACTTCTGCCTTACTTATCTTGCCCAACATAGGTAGCTACAGGTACTCCTTAGCATTAGGAAGCCTGAAGTACCCTCAATATTAAGTAGCTAGAGGTGCCCCCAAGTATTAGGTAGCTAGAGCAAGAATTAAGTAGCTAGTGGTGCCCCTGACTGAAGGTAGATCTCAGCAGTGGAATGCAGAGAGCAGGGTGAGTAACGTCTCATTTATGCTCCGCTCAGGGCGCTAGGGGAGGGGAGTAAGCCGCCTTTCCATCATCAGGCGCCTGTAGGCCCGTGCCTACAGTGCCTTATGGTAAATCCGGCCCTGGCCACAATAGCCTGGTGCAAAAGCTAAGGATACAGGAACTAGGAGAAACTGTGTGTATGTGGATAGAGAACTGGTTACTGGATAGAAGGTGTGTTGAGCCAAAATTTTTGTAATTTTGCATTTCCTTAACCTCCTTGCCGGTTATCCTGAGCTCAGCTTGGGGTAACCTGCGTAGGAGGATTTCTCAGGCCCCGCTGGGCCGATGTAAAAACTTTTTTTCTGCACGCAGCTAGCACTTTGCTAGCTGCGTGTAGTTTCCGATCACCGCCGCTCGCCGCCGATTCGGCGCTACCCGCCGCGCCGCCCTCCCCTCCAGACCCCTTGCGCAGCCTGGCCAATCAGTGCCAGGCAGCGCTGAGGGGTGGATCGGGATTCCCTCTGACGTCCCGACGTCCATGACATTGGTGACGTCATCCCGCCTGGTCGCCATGGCGACCGGGGAAGCCCAGCAGCAAATCCTATTCTGAACGGGATTTCCTGCTTACTCTGATCGCCGAAGGCGATCAGAGTGGATAGGGGGATGACGCTTGTCAGCGGCTATCATGTAGCGAGCCCTGGGCTCGCTACATGATGTACAAAAAAAAATAAATTTAAAAAAAGTGTTGCGCTGCCCCCTTGCCGCCAGAATTGTAACGGCAAGGGGGTTAATTACGGACGGTACTACACTAATTCGTAATTGCCATACAAACCGTAATTCGGAACCTCGTAAGCAAAATTTCGGTTTCGTAATTTCGCGTTTCGCCGCAAATTCGTGTTTAACACAAATTTTAGTAATTTCATGTTTTCTATAGAAACAGTTATTTTAGTTACGAAAATGGATGTAATTTCATTTGTAATAGTAATTATGCACATTTAAGTAATGACTAAACTCAGGAAAATCACTCATTGATTGTAATTACTGATAATACAAAGACCCCTGCACATGCTGTCGCTTTAAATGTATCAGGAGGCTCTATCTGCAGCCACTTCTAAGACAGGTGCTCTTTGTCATGGTGCACTTAGCCGTCGTGTTGAGACACTTGGTTTTGGACCTTGCAATATTTGATAATGCAAAGGTCCCTGCACATGCTGTCACTTTAAATGGATCAAGAAGCTCTACCTGCAACCACTTCTAAGGCCTCTTTTCCACTGTTGATAGGCAGTGAAATGCCTCTCAAACTCTCACAACTGCTCACTGCTGCCTGGTAACTGCTTGTTGCTGCCTGGTAACTGCTCACTGCTGCCTGGCAACTGCTTGCTGACGTTTCGTTATTACGAAAATAAATTTTGCGAAATAAAATGTGCGCATAATTTTGCGAAATTCAAGAAATTTCAATTACGACCTCAATCGTAATTTCGTGAATTACGTGAAATTTTGCGTAATTGTAATTATGTAGAAGCTTTCCAGAGGCGCCAATAGAATAAAAGTCACTTAAATGAGCTTAAAACCGATGGGGCAGTGGTGGGCCTATCCCATCCATGCAGACAAAGCAAACAAAGGAAGGACTGTGGCATCAACAGTCAAACAACAACATATTTATACTCCACAGTAAAAATAGGCAACGCGTTTCACGGGCTCAATCCCGCTTCATCAGGCCAATCAAAAAGGAGCATACAGCTTATCAGCATCAAAACCACACTGAGCTCCTCTGTCTAATTGTAATTAGGTCATTACACTCATCACTAATAGAAGGCAAACGGGTCATAATCAAAGTGGGAACCGCAGGGGTCCAATTCTTTTCAATTTATTCAATAATGATTTAGGCTGAATTTTCAACACTAAGACGCATAGGGCTTGATTCACTAACCGGCACTAAGTGTTAGCGCCGGAGTAAAAAAGAGTTTTCCGGCGCTAAGCCGGTTAGTGTGCCTTATCTGAGTTAGTGTGCCTTAAAGAGACACTGAAGCGAAAAAAAAATTATGATATTATGATTTGTATGTGTAGTACAGCTAAGAAATAAAACATTAAGATCAGATACATCAGTCTAACTGTTTCCAGTACAGGAGGAGTTAAGAAACTCCAGTTGTTATCTCTATGCAAAAAAGCAATTAAGCTCTGTGACTTTCAAAGTCGTGGAGAGGGCTGTTATCTGACTTTTATTATCTCAAGTGTTATTGAACTATTTACTTTTTCTCTTCCAGAGGAGAGGTCATTAGTTCACAGACTGCTCTGAAAGAATAATTTTGAATGCTGAGTGTTGTGTAATCTGCACATATTATAGAATGATGCAATGTTAGAAAAAACACTATATACCTGAAAATAAAAATATGAGAATATTTTCTTTGCTGCTAAACTTCTAGTAATTATTCATAGTACACAACCAATTCATTATATCATATATTTTTTTCGCTTCAGTGTCTCTTTAAGTAGCTTTGTGCACGCTAAATAGCTTTGTGCACACTAAAAGATGGACAAAGCTACATCGCAAACTGCAGATAAGGCACACTTACCTCAGATGAGGCACACTAACCTCAGATAAGGTTTACTAACCTCAGATAAGGTTAGCGCTGTAGTTTGTGCCCACTAAGTGATAAGGCACACTAACCAGCTTAGTGCAGGTTAGTGAATCAAGCCCATAGTGACATACTACAACAGGATCTTGACAACATATGGGCAGGCACATGGCAGATGAAATGTAATGTTGATAAATGTCATGCACCTTGGATGTACCAATAGCAGATCATCATATAAAATAAATGTTGTACAGCTGGGAACATCAGACTTGGAGAAGTACCTAGGAATACTGGTTGATAACAAGTTAGGTAATCGTATACAATGTCAAGCAGCGGTAGCTAAAGCAAATACAATTCTGGGATGCATAAAAAGGGAAATAATATCTCAAGATGCTAGTATACTACTCCCTCTGTATAAATCACTTGTGAGGACACATCTGGAGTATGGGATACAGTTCTGGGTACCATACTATAGAAAGGACATTGACCTTCTATAACGGGTACAAAGACGGGCAACTAAATTAATCAGAGAGATGGAAGAGCTCACTTACCAAAAAATGTTGGACAAACTGGACTTATTTAGCTTGGTTAAAAAACAGGAGAGTAGGAAGGATACAGAGGCATGTAATGGTATCACTAACAAGCCTCTGTGTCCAAATCGTTAAAGACCTAAACACATTCCAACTCGGGTACACTTTAAAGTGAACCAGAGGTAAGAGTTATATGAAGGCTGCCATATTTAACTCCTTTTATACAATACCAGTTGCCTGGCAGTCCTGCTGATCTTTTGGCTTCAGTAGTGTCTGAATCACAGCCTTGACAACAAGCATGTAGCTAATCCAGTCAGATTTGAGTCAGAGCACCTGATCTACATGGTTGTTCAGGGTCTATGTCTAAAAGTGTTAGAGGATTAGTATCAGAGGATCAGCAAGGCATCCAGGCAACTTGCATCATTTAAAGAGACTCTGTAACAACATTTTCAGCCTTATTTCTTCTATCCTATAAGTTCCTACACCTGTTCTAATGTGGTCTGGCTTGCTGCAGCCTTTTCTAGTTGCACTGTCTCTGTAATAATTCTAATCTTCTTTTCTTTGTCAAGCCTTGTTGAGGCAGAGAGGAATGCACTGCTCTGCTGTGATAGGGAGAAGTTATACACACCTACTCCACGCCCCCTGCATGCTCTGTGTGTGTGCTGTGTGCATGAGTCCGACAAGGTCTCTGCTCACAGCCAGCTTCTGCAGGCTCAGGAGCTGTGACCTTGTGAACAGGTGGGAGTGCAGAAAGATCAGTTCAGAGCTCAGACAAGCAGCTAAGGCAACAAGTGGTGTAACATTCCAGCAATCAAATCACATTTGAGAGGAGCCTCAGCAAACAGGCACCTGCTCTGATGATGTATTTCCTGTTTGGTGGCCATCTTCATTGTTTACAAAAACAATGAATTGTTGAATGAATGAATGAAGGGGGCTAAGAGAAGACAACAAACAGGCCGGTACATTTATTTATGTAAGATTTTCACAGTACAGATTCTCTCTAAGAGGAAACAAATATGGCAGTCTTCATATACTCACCTCGAGTCCCCTTTAAGTTGCAGCTACTCGGTTAAACTGTTAGAATTCAACAAGGCTCCATCCATAATCATGAGGCAGAACATAAATCTGTGTAAAAAAAGACGGTTTCTGGCCTTAGAAGAGGGGTCAGAAGACTGAAATGATTTTATATTAGTATTAATAATACGGAATGTTTCTAGAATACATTAAAAACGTGCCTAAAGATCTCCCGTCTGCTTTAAGTCAAAAAGAGGAGTTGATTGGCTGGCTTAGGAAGGTCCTCGTTCTCTGTGTGCGTGTAATTACGTATTCCTCTACTGCCCTCGCCAGACCCGCTTCAGTGCTCAATGAACTGTGTTTAACAAATGAGATGAAATCTGTGACGCCGCCACTAATTACCCCGCTCAGAGACGGAAAATAAAAGTAAAACTTTTAAGAGGGGGGGCTTCGAATTTGGCCTTCGGCGATATTGGAGCATAAATCAAAAGCATTGCTGGTCACAAAACAATAAGTTATAGACTCGCATGTAAAATTCATTAAGAGAGCTCATTAATTTTACCGGTTTGCTGAGTCGATCAGCAGGACGGGCAAGATTCCAAGCTAGGAAACCGAGAAACAGCATCTGCGCGTTTAACTTTAATTCACATGTCTGCCGCACGAGTGAAATATTATGAAATGTATCTTAAAATATTGTCATTTGTAGCAGCAGGAGATATAGAGACTGTATAATGTTTTTGTAAAGATAGCGGAATGAGATTTGACACAGTCTTGCTGTGCGCAGCGGTTGCTCCTATCGCTGCACTCTCTACGCCCCAAACCAAAAAGATGTAATGAAGATTCGATGGGCGCGGGTGGATTTCGTAAACAAACGGCAAAACTTAAAGGGAAAATAAAAATTATTAGCAGGAAAAATAGTTTTTCTTATTTTCCCCCCTGCCTGCGGATGAGAACTTTTGAAGTTGGAACTTCACAGGGAATTTTCTCTAGGCCGCCATTGGACGCTGACCTAATTCCTGTCTACGGAATGTATATTTAGCAAACCTGAAGAGCATTAACTCTCAGGCAATATTTGATATTGTGGTTCTGTATTTATCACGGATAATACAGACAGTGGCCTCAATTCACTAAGCTTTATCAAACACTTTATCAAACGTTTGATAATTTACCTCATGGGTAAAATCTCATTTTGAATTCACAGAGGTGTTATAGATATATTGAACATTTTATCAATAAAGCATTCGATAAATATATAACACCTTATTGAATTCAAAATTAGATTTTACCCATGAGGTAAATTATCAAACGTTTGATAAAGTGTTTGATAAAGCTTAGTGAATTGAGGCCATAATGGCTGGTTCAGTTCCAGGAGCAAAAATCACAGAGAACCTTGCATGGGGTGGACAAAAATTGAACTCCCCAATTTTAAAGAGGTGCAATCTCAGAAGAAAAAAACCCCACATATATAAGTAGATAAATACTTGCTCTACTTACATAACATCTGTATTGCACTGTCCACGTTTTGATTTTAGTGATTTTTCTATAGTAAAAGTAAAAAGAGAAAATCCTTCTTAGGAGGATTTTAACTGTGTCTATCTTGATGCCAATCCTGATGTCATTTCCTCCCTTACTCTCCTCGCCTGATTGTGTATGCATTGCCCGCCCTCCTCCCAGTCTTCAGGCACTCCCACTCAGCTCTGCAATAGAAAGTGCATTGTCTCAGCATGAGAAATATTGTCCAATCAGAGAGGAACAGAGTTGTGGGAGAGGAAAACAGGAGGGAAAGAGGCTTCAGCCAATCAGGCTGCATTAGTTAAAGCGGACCCAAGCCAAACATTTTTTTAATTAAAAATATTTAGTTGCACCACTCTGACACCATAAAAATGATTGGAAACTCTGACAAAATTGCTAGGGGGTGTATATTAATAAATTGACAATCTAACACACACCATACAATCTTTAGAAAGATTAAAAAAATATCTGGCATTCCGAATCGATAAAAATCGAAGAAAACAGGAAATCCGATCGGATTTTTCAGTCGTATGAAAAGGCTTTCTTTTTTCGGGAGATCCGATCGTTTTTATCAAATTGCCGTAAAATCGGATCATTTTATTGTATTGTGTGTGGTCACCTTAAGAGAGAGTTATAACTTATAAGAAGAGATAGCTCATACAGTAAAGGTGGCCATAGATGTTGCGATTTGGCTGTATGATCAATCATTCGATTCAATCATTTTATAGGATCGAGAGAGAATTGAGTGTGTTCCTGAATTCCCGATGAAAAGTGGTTGATTTCATGTCGAATCAACCAACTTAGTCGATTGAGCAGGATGGAAGATATTGGCTGATCGCACAGGAATAACATGTTCACATGTCATTCGATCGACTCTGAATTGATTTTTGCATTCAGAGCATGGAGATACAACATCGGACAGATCGAATGTGAAAGTGAATCGCATATGATATGATATCGTTTGTAATGTGTGGGTCACTAGTCTTTCGATCAACCATACTGAAGTCGATTCCTTTGTCGATTGAATTAGAATCACTAGATGTATGGCTTGCTTCAGAGGAATTTTGTGTGTCATTAAATTACTTCTGTTACTTACGCAATATTAAGGTTATTTTTCTTCCCCTATTCATTTATATTGGGATTAAACTATGGGTTGCCTCTAGTGATGAGCGGAAATGCCAATATTCTTTTCGCATTAGTTATTCGAAAATAATGTAAAATTTTACTTTTGGAACGAAAATGCTATCAAAAAATAATTTTTGCAAATTGTTTGTGATTTCTTGCAAGTTTTCTCCCTAAAAAATTACCGCTTTTTGCACTTTTTTCAAATTTTTTGTGTTTCCTCAATTTCTTGCGTTTTTTGTGAATGTTTGCATCAGAAAAAATATTTTTTTTTTTTTTTTTTTTTTACCATGTTGGGAAAATACTATGTATTTTCAGGAATTTTTTCTCAAAATCAAAAATAGCATTTTTGATGCGATAATGATGAAAATTTGCAACAAACACTGCTTGCCTCTGTATTTCATGGTGTGATTAAAGTATTTTGATTGGTCTAAAGATAAACGATTTCCAAATACCAGTTCCACCATGGAAATGTCCCTTCCCATATGCTTTAACCCTCCTAGCGGTCTATTAAAAACCGCCAGGGAGCAGCGCTGCCGTTTTTTTGATATTTTTTTTTTAAATCATGTAGCGAGCCCTACGCTGCTCAGCGGCATCCCCCCAGCCCCTCCGATCGCCTCCGGCGATAGGCGATCAGGAAATCCCGTTCAAAGAACGGGATTTCCTGGAGGGCTTCCCCCGTCGCCATGGCTGGATGACGTCACCGACGTCATGGATGTTGTGACGTCTAAGGGAGACCCAATCCACCCCTTAGCGCTGCCTGGCGCTGATAGGCCAGGTGCTAGCTGTGTTCAGCAAAAAAAAAATTACGCAGATCGGCCCAGCAGGACCTGAGAAAACCTCCTGCGCGGCTTACCCCGAACTACGTTCGTGGTTACCGCCAGGAAGGTTAACAATGTATTTGGCTTCAATATTATTTCAAAAGTCCCTTGCAAGATGCCACTAGGGATGGTCAGAAATGTCCATTTCCGTTTTACAGATTTCTGATTTTCCGATTTTCAAGGAATATTTTATTTGTCATATTTTGCATCAGAGGAGAAAATCCAAAAAACGGAAAAAATCTGAAAGTCTTGTTTTAAAATTACCGTGGTGATCTAATTTTTGTAGAAAAATTCTGCGCTGTTTTGGCCAATGCTTCCGAGTGCTGTGATTGGGCTAAAATTGCTGAGTTGTGATAAATTCGGATTTCCGTTTTCCAGAATTTTCAGTTCCGTGGAATCCGAATAAGCTTCCCTAGATGCCACAGCAGAGAATGATGGTCCCAAATCATACCAAACGTTTCCTTGTCCCAAAATTTTCTTTTAGAAATGAAAAGAGTAACCAGCACAGGAACGTTTTGTGTTTACCTCTCGCCAGTCTAAATTTCCAGTTTTCGACCACAGCATACCTTACTAATAAATTACCAGCCTGTCCTGTTGTGTATGTATTTTCCAGGTTCATTCTTTGTCTCACTCTGCAGATAAGAGGACAATTGATTTTCATTGTGCGTTGAGTTATTTTGGTCAGTGCTAGAATTCAGTCACAACACAATGGTGTTTCTCTTGAGAAATTGGTTAATTTTCAAAGCCGTGATGAGCAGATCGGCCGTGCCTTCGTGCTGTGGGCCCTCAGCTCCCATTGTGTTCTACCCCGCTCCTCATTACCCATGATGCAATCAGTGATGGCTTCTGCAGATAGGATGATGAAGAGCGACTCTCACAGCGAGATATTTCTCTGAAGGCTTCTGGAGTTTTCATAGATAGAGCGTACATTATTCTTCGTCCTTGTGCTTTCTGCAGATAAAAAGTATAGCTAGCCCATGGCCAAATAAATGTGAAACATAGATTTTCACAGCCCCTACTGAAATCCAAGACTTTCGTCTTTTTATCCAGCTTTGGATCTCTTAGTTTCTGAAGGTTAAATTGAAGTTGTTAAAGGGTCATTTTAACTTTTTCACATAGGCGGCCTAAAGTCTCTATTATTATCCTGGAGGTATTAGCCTCGGTGTAACTACAATCCTCTTCCAAATTCCATCAGTTGTCTCTGAGCTATAACCACTTACTGATAAACTGTGCTAGACCATGTCACTAAGATTTAGAAGACTTCTTTTGTATATAATGCTTTATAGACTTAGGACTCATTCACATGAATACCACAATGAGCATTCACATCTACCTTCCTACATCACCTGTTACTTTGTACTACTTTTATTATCAGGGCTTTAACTACCAGGAAAAGGAGGACCCCTGTATAGTGAGAAGGCAGAGGCGTATCTAGAGGGGTGCAGGCAGGGCTGGGTGCAGGCATGGGTGCTATGCCTGCTCCAGTGCTGGGCTGCCCATCCCTGTGCTGTGTTCTATGCCTGCCCCTGTGCTGCACCGGCATGCCTATACCCGTACCTCCCCTTCACCCAGATCTTGTATCAGATTAATTCTGTTATCTGGGGAACATGCTACTTAATTCATGTATGTAGGGCCCACATGGCTTAGTGTTAGAAAAGAGGACAGAGAGGGGATAAGAAGAAACCGTTCTAAAAAAGTAACTTCAGCAATACCCAAAGCCAAAAAACACAGACAACCATAACACATGTACGTGAGAAAGGATGCTGTTTTTTTAATGGGGTAGGGCACAATTTCAGTGTTTGCCATAGGCTCTATATTACCCAGATACACCCCTATGAGAAGGGAGTTTGTGACGTGAAAGTACATTGTTTCTGAGGAAGGGGGGGGGGGGGGAGTAAAACATGAGATAAAAACAATCTTTGTACAGGAACTTCAAACAAGGCATTTTAATTGTTCCAAGTACAGGGGGCATAACTACGGTCCTCTCCAGGCCCTCAGCAAAAATCTGCTGGTTGAGCCCCCCTCCCCCCCCCCCCCTCCCCCAGTGGCTTCTAATTCTCCCTCACAGGTGACAGTAGCTTCCAATTCCTTCCTTCCTTCCCCAAAAGTCACAGTATAAGGTGACAATGGTAAGTTTGATCATAATCTGCTAATTATGATTACGCTAAATTACGATTTGGACATTCGATTGATTTTGCGTAATCCATTCATAGTGACCTGAAATTTTGCATCATTTTATGCCGACTTTAGCAGTTAACAGCAATCTCAAAAAACTACAAGGTAATTTTGAAAAATTATTTTCTTTGAACTTGTTTCCGCTATTCCCCTTAAAATGATTCTTAAGTCAGAAAAAAAGAGTTTTACTCCCCTGGGGCTTCCAATAGCCCCCTGCAGCTGACCGGTGCCCTTGCCGTGTCCCTTCGATCCTCCTGTCCCTGCCGGCAGCCACTTCCGGTTTCGCCGTCATGAGCCGACAGGCTGGGAACGTGAGTGATTCTTCACGTTCCCTGCCACAATTGCGCCCTCTATGCTGCTATAGCATATAGCATGAAGCATATAGCAGCATAGAGGGAGCAGTTGTGGCTGGGAATGCGAAGAATCACTTGCGTTCCCAGCCTGTCGGCTCCTGACGGCGAAACCGGAAGTGGCTGCCGGCGGGGACAGGAGGATCGGAGGGACACGGCAAGGGCACCAGACAGCTGCAGGGGGCTATTGGATGCCCCAGGTGAGTAAAAGTAAATTTTTCCTGACTTAAGGTTCGCTTTAACATAACTGGCACTTTTGGTGACAATGGCATATATGGGGGCCTTGCTATAAACCGCTAAAGTCGGCACAAAATGATGTGAAAATTATGCGAAATTGCAAAATTACTGTTCTTGGTTACATGTAAATACAAAATGTATTACATTTTTTCCCAAAATTACACATTACAATTCTGCATCTTAATTGCGAATTATGATGCTAAATTACAATTATGAGAAATTCGTGCTCATCACTACCCTGCCATTAGGTAGAGCCTGTCATCAAAAGCCACATGGTGATAAGCTGCATGGTGCTGCTAATGAACTACGCTGAAGAGGAGGGAGGAGCACCTGCCCTGCCCCTGGCAGCAGGTAATGTATAATGTTCTACTACTGTTCTGCATGTTAACCAAAGAGCAGACCCACCTAGCCCCAGGGCCCTGTCAAGGTGTGTGAACGTGTTTCCCTGTTTACAATATTTCCCTATTGATCTACAACAGCTTGAGTTGGGAAATTGCAATCCCGGCAATGGCATTCGCTGTAATCTCAGGTAAGCTGCAGTCCAGTAACACCTGGGGATGGAGAGTCACAGGAAAGCCACGTCTGCAGGGGCGGTCCTACCAGAAAGCCACTTGAATCACGTGTTTCAGGTGGCAAAATCCAGGGGGTGGCATTAGCAATGGTACATGCTAGACTGGCTTCAGCATGTAGCATTGTTGTAGTGTGTTGTGTTGGTGGTATAATGGTTAGGATAGCAGCCTACCGAGCACTAGACCTGGGTTCTATTCCCGGCCAATGTGAGTTGGCTTTTGACATGCTACAAATCCTTAAAGGGATACTGTAGGGGGGGTCGGGGGAAAATGAGCTGAACTTACCTGGGGCTTCTAATGGTCCCCCGCAGACATCCTGTGCCCGCGCAGCCACTCACCGATGCTCCGGCCCCGCCTCCGGTTCACTTCTGGAATTTCAGACTTTAAAGTCTGAAAACCACTGCGCCTGCGTTGTCATGTCCTCACTCCCCCTGATGTCACTAGGAGCGTACGGTGCAGGCACAGATCATACTGGGCCTGTGCAGTACGCTCCTGGTGACATCAGCGGGAGCGAGGACACGGCCACACAGGCGCAGTGGTTTTCAGACTTTAAAGTCAGAAATTCCAGAAGTGAACCGGAGGCGGGGCCGGAGCATCGGTGAGTGGCTCCGTGGGTACAGGATGTCTGCGGGGGACCATTAGAAGCCCTGGGTAAGTTCAACTCATTTTCCCCCAACGCCCTTACAGTATCCCTTTAAGCAAGCTCATTTTTCTCTTGGATTGATCATAATGGTACATGCTAGGCTGACTTCAGCATGTAGTGTTGGTGGTGGTATAGTGGTGAAGTGAGCTACCTACCACACACTCAGACCTGGGTTCAATTCCCAGCCAAGGTATGTAAGCTGGCTTTTGAAATACTACAATTCCATGGAAGATGAGACCCTCCTCCCTCCGGAAGGAGGGAGGAAGGAGGAGGAAAGGAGGGAGGAAGGGAGACAGACAGACAGGTTATCAGGCAGAAATTAGTTAGGTGGGGAAATAAATTTGAATTCCGTAAAATTCCGCGGAATTCCGTTTTACAGCTATATCAATTCCGTTCCGTCATATCGGAACCGGAATCACCAAATTCCGGCTGAAATTGCGGAATTTACAATTCCGCGGAATCCAGCGACCATCCCTAGTGCCTACCTCTTCTACTCTCTCCTGCCCCCCTTCCTGGTACACACTCTACCCTTCTCATCCACGCTTCACTGAATCCCCGTCCTCATTCGACTGATGGCACCTACCGCGCTTCCCTATGACATCATAAGCAGGCAAGGTGTTGCCTCTTATTGAGGCATGTAATGGTAAAAGCCCATCACTGGCCAGAGATCATCATGGCCAGTCAGAGGGGAAGCTTTGGCACGCAACCAAAGAGGCGGGAGTGCTGGCACCAGACCGCCCAATCACAGCCGCCCGATGCTCCTTTTGCTCACTGGTGCTGATGGTCTCGCGGGCGGGACCACAGCACCGTCATTGGGCCAATGATGACTGCCCTCGATCAGTAGCAGTGGCATCCTCCAAGGTTTGTCTCAGGCAGCAGAAAGTCTTGAACTGACCCTGCACGTCTGGGAATGCATCTTTTCTTCCAGAAAGAATCAATAGTCTTGGAAAGGCAGATTCTCCTCCACTGGGCTGGATATGAATTATTTGTGAGGTGGAAAGCGCAATCTCTCATTCCCAGGTTCCTCTCAGACAGACAGATGGGGAATATTTCTGCTTCAAACCTAGTAAATTCAATGCGCTCCTTTTCTTTATCTTGGCAGAGAAAAGAGGTAGAAATGATGAAGGTTTACAATAATACGGCAATAAAAGAAAAATTTATGGTAATGATTAAAAAAATATAGCCAGTTTGTTAGGAAGGAAAGTACACAATAAGGACAGGTGTTGTGTGCAAAACAATTCAGAAAATAACTGTTTATTTTGTTTCAAAATTTCCTTGTATTGGTATATACCGTACTGAGAACTTTATGAGGAACATTATAATAATACTGAGTAGAGCCTCCTTTTCTCGCAAAGCAGCGTCACCTCTTCCTGGCCTGGTTTCCACAATATTCTGACTCTTTTCTTTGAGATTTCGGTACACGATGGGGTGATGCAAGTTCTGCAGGTTCATCAGGTTAAAGGGGTACAGAGGCGCACAGGTATTAATAAAACTAGGTTAAATGCACTAAAATCATTAAGAGTTTGGTAGCTTACCTCAATTATGACAGTCTCATAAGAGAAAAGATTTATTTAGCACATGCAACGTGTTTTGTGGGTCCAGTTCCCACTTCCTCAGGCCAATAGAAGTGCCAAAGCTGTGTTTAGCCAATAGCATTGAGGCAGTCATTGCTATCGGCTAACCACAGCTTTGTCCTGTATATATGCCCCACCCCATCATGGTTGGAAGGGTCCCTCCTGGCCTCGCTTGGTTGACACGAGTGTGAGAGCCATTCCATCATATCAGAGTCTCTTTGTTCTGTGAGCTTATACTTCTGTAGTGTATGCACTGTTCCTGATTTTTTACATAGTGTTTCTTCAATATACCCTCCATTTTTGCAAACTTACAACTGGTGTGCAGGTCCTATTCTTTTACATTGATTTACTAGGGCTGTGTGCTCGATTTACCAGACCTAGCGCCCTTGGCTATCTTTGATAATTGATGTACTTGTAGGTGTGCAAACCTTTGTCTAATTGTAGCCACTCCCTTTTGCAACAAGGAGAGTGACCGCATCCAGTTCCATCTGGCCACTCCGAGTGGAGTCGGGTTTATTGTCTATACCTGCTTCCAGTGGTTGGTTGCCCCATTGCAACCCTCTTTTATGAACAGCCATTTACCTTTCTTTGCTTATATCAAAACTTGCTACGCTATTTGGGCTCCCGTTGTGTTTGTGTCTTTTTCTCCAATAGGGTGTCCTGGCACCCCACCTGTCCCAAGGTTCATCAGCTGTACACTTATGCTAGGTATCTCTGGATTTACTACATCTCCAACCACCCCAGTCTGGACTGCTGACACATAGTAGGGTAGTTCCCTAGAGTGATAGGACCTGACAGGCCTCAGTGTGAATTTCCAGTTTGAGAGGAGCATGGGATGTTTGTTTGCTTGATTGGCTGACTGGTGTGGGTAGTGTAGGTTCCTTTTGATAGGAGGACCTCATCACGGTGAAAGGGTCTAGCAAGAAATCCTTTGCATGCAAACCATTTTGGAAGCGAACATCCTCCATAAGTGCAACTGAATTTAAATTTCATGCAAAATAGTGCAACTGAGTGCAAATTATTTTTATCATTACTAGAGGTTACTGCCTGATGTGAGTGAGTGCAGAGGGTTAATTGTGCATGGTGCAAATTGAGTAGTGGGACTGTGTTCTCCTATCGTTAGGACTGGTACAATTGTTGTGCACTACCCAGGCTTGGCGTTACATCACAGGAGCCTATAGGCACAGATGTCCTGGTACCCTAGACTTCACCTTAAATGTATCTACAAACCCCCACCGAACTGCACCACAAGTGTGCTGGCTGGCCCAGCTGTCACTTCTGCCTTACTTGCCTAGCCTGTCATAGGTAGCTACAGGTGTCCCTTAGTATGAGGTAGCCAGAGATTCCCTCAGTATTAAGTAACTAGAGGTGCCCCTGACTAAAGGGAGATGTGGGCAGTGGAATGCCAAGAGCTGGGAGAGTAACCTTTCATTTCCGCTCTGCTCAGGACTTTGCATAGGGAAGCAGGGAGGGAGGGAGATGCTAGGGGAGAGGAGTGAGCCACCTTTCCATTATCAGGCGCCAATAGGCACTTGCCTACAGTGCCTTATGGTAAATCCGGCCCTGGCACTACCTGCGCACAGCAAAATTACCATCCTCTCATTCATCAGGCCAAGTGCTACTATGCCGATCTGAAATTTACAGCAAAAGCATCTACATATGCTGAGATCCCCATTGGTCTTTTTATCTAGACCAGTGATGGCTAACCTTGGCACTCGAGCTGTAGTGGAACTACAAGTCCCATGAGGCATTGCAATACTCTGACAGCTCTAAGCATAACTAAGGGAGGCAGAGGCATGATGGGATTTGTAGTTTTGTCACAGATGGAGTGCCAAGGTTAGCCATCACTGATCTAGACCGATGATAATTTTTGGCAAGAAAGGATTATTAGTGGTCAGAGCCTGTGGACCAAGATTTAGATTTGGAATCTAATTTGTAGCGACGGGGGTTTCCGCTCCCCTCTTGCAGTGCACCCCCTGATGTCAAGAATTATGTGAGGTAGTATTGTTCAGGCTGGCAAGCCTCCTTGAGGGCTCAGTCAGAGTGGGCATTGGGCAATAGGGATGCTCGTTCGGATTACGTGGAGTTGAAATTTCTGCATTTCCAATCGGAAATTGGCATTTCAGATCGGAATTTAGGAATTCCGGGGAAATCTGATTTACCGCAACTTGGGCATTTTAGCCCACTCACAGAACTCGGAAGCATTACACCAATCAGCGAATGTAGAATTTTTTCTCAAAAATCGCATTACCGCTGTCATTTTAGACAAATCACAAGATTCCAGTTTTCTGATTTTTTTCTTAATTATTTTTTTTTTTTTTATTTGCATTCTCTGATGCAAAAAGAAAGGACAAATAAAATACTCATCGGAAATTAGAAAAATCAGAAAAACAGCAATCGGAAGACGGAAATAGGCAATGGCGCAAAACGGAATTGCCGCGGAATTGGAAATAGGCATTTCTGATCATCCCTAGTGGGCAATACCAGCGTGCATAGGGGATAACAGACTCAAAAAGTTTGGAACATCAGCAGCGGGAAAAAGGACAAGAGCGAAAGCAAGAGCAGTAGAGACCCAGGGATTGGGGAGGGGCAGGGTTTGGTGAAGGGGGAGAGGGGCGGGGTTAGGGGTGGGCGCACAAGACCTAAATTTGTTTTGGTTCTTAATCGGTGTTGTTTGTAAATTTTCGCATTGAAAATCCTAATTTCGATTTGAGGAAAAAAATCCAGATTTTTCCTGCAAAAATGCAAAAAATCGATATTTGCCCACGAAAACTGCAAAAAACAATATTTATACGCTACAATATTTTGTACTGTGAAAATTTGCAATATACTCGAAAACAACAAAACCTATTTTGGTTGGATTTTTTGCAAAAAAATCGAATTCAACATTATTTTTGCGAGAATTAATGTGAAAAGAATATTGGCATTTTCGCTCATCACTGTTCATAATGGAGTCAGCTATGTTTCCTTGTTCTTTAAGGTTAAAATGGAGGATTCAGTTTTTTTTCCAGCCTAAACTGTTTTGACTGCATAGCCATTTGTGCGTTAACTCCAGTCCCCTTTTTTATTTCAAGTTCTCACCTAAAACTTAGCTGCGTATTCCTGTCTCTTGCAGATGAAATAAGATGACCCGGATGAGCATATATTGTAGATCTGACGACTTGTCCAGCTTACAAACCCAGCAGTACATAACTTGTGTAGCTAAAGCTTTGAACAGCGCCTGTAAAAGTTAGCAGCCCGTTGAAGCCATTGTGTTCGCATTGCACAAGGTAATACCCTCCATTTGTCTTTTTGCCTTTATGTGCACTATTTTATCTCAAGGATAGGATCAGAACTGAAGTGAGAGAGTCAGGCGTTGTGAATGCTTAAATGATGACATGGAAAATGGTCTGTAGCTTCTGTATTTTGTCTGAAAATTTAAAGAGGAACTGTAGTAAAAATAACGTAATGAATAAAATTGCTTCTTTTTTACACTATTCATTTATAGATTATTTAGCCAGAGTTTGCCCAGTGTAATTTTTTTCCTCTCCCTGATTTACATTTTGAAATGTATCACTGGTGGTGACATCTTTAATTCTGCCAGGTAATCTGTACAAAATGTTCGTTAATGAGAGTTCTATGAACAGAGGGAGCTGTTGCTTGCTTGGCATTTGGCAAAAGCCATTATTTCTCACAATGCATCGAGGTTCACAGGCAGCAAACTGTCATGACCATGGTCATGACATCACACTTGTGGGAGGGGATTCACCACAATATCAGCCATACAGACCCCACTGATGCTCTATTTGAGAAAAGGTAAAGACTTCTCGTAGGGGAGAGGGTATCAAATATTGATTGGAATGAAGTTCAATCCTCGGTAAAATAACGATACAGTTGTACAGAGGCGCCAGAAGAGCAAAACAATTACTTTAAAAAGGTTTAAAATGAAGTGGGTTGTGTTGGACTTATCCCTCCAAAGCTGACAAGAAAAGTTGCTAATTTCAACAACAAAAAGTTTATTTACATACACCAGATGGGTGCAACGCATTTCGCGGGTATATCCCACTTCCTCAGGCAATACAAGGGAGCATATAACTGTATGACAGAAAAAAACTAAGGCTAAGTAACAAATAACAATATGATTGGAGTGTACATATCTATAAGCAGACATACATATTCAACTTTTTCTAAAAAATTATGAATAAATCCATCCTGGTTCCTTAGTTTATACTATATCTATACATAAATATAAACAAATATATATACACACAAACATAAATACATATACACACATACCACATGTGCGGTGATTAAGCATGCACATAAGTGTACATAAAAGCGCATGCAAAAATGTACAGTGGTCTGTATTAAGAGAGGGGGGAGGGGAGGGAAAAAAAGGGTGAACAATGTGTTGAGTTCCGTATGGGACCCTATGTTATCAACATTGATTGGTTGGATAAAAATATTCCTGTAATGATCGGTGTCAGCACACAGAGAGAATCTGATTGTTGATGATCTGCAGTATCACCAAGAATACAGATGTATACCTGATTATGGATGATCTGCAGAATCACCAATAATACAAGTATGACTAACCTCTGGACACCTAATGAGTAATGTGACTGATGAACTGTAGGCTATCTCCCGAGGAGCGGGAGATATAAGTAACTCGGCTAAGAGCCACCTGAGGGGCAGGTGGCCCTGGGCGTTGCAGACACTATCTCTTAGATAGTGAGGACCTGGTAACCAGGGATAACAGAATTTAGATGGTGAACTGTACTGCAGCCAAAGGAGGTGACCACTGGCTGCTAACAGGCCGGGCTCCCTGAGGTGCAGGAGTCCTGGTTGCAGCTGACACCTGGTGGAATGATGTCACTGCTAATACTGATAAACTGAACACTCAGAGAGAGTGACAGCTAGGATGGTCGGGCAGGCCAGGTCGGCAACACACGAGCAGATGAGGTACAGAGACAGAAGACTGATTCGGTAACCGGGTACAGGCAGGGTCTGGCAACAGATAGACAGATATGCAGAGGTACCGAATCAAAAAGCAAGAGAAAGGTCGACAGAGCAAATAGACTAGACTGGGATGTGAGCTCCTTGATCTCGACACCCGGGAACTAGTCTAGAGTATAACACAGTATTAACACAGAGTCCCTAAGCTTGGGTGTGAGGTCCTTGGTCACAACACCCTGGAACTGGTCTAAGGTATAACACAGCAATGACACAGTATCCCTAAGCTTGGGTGTGAGGTCCTTGGTCACAACACCCTGGAACTGGTCTAAAGTATAACTCAGCATCTTCCCACCAGGCTTCCCAGGATGTGAGTCATGAAATTCTTTCTTTAATTCCTCCGCATGCATGCGACAATCTGGCACCCAAGTTCTTTCCTCCACAGCATATCCTTTCCAGTGGACCAGATACTGTATGGAATTCTGCACTAAGCGAGAGTCCAGGATCTTTTCAATCGCATATTCTGGTTGGTCATCAACCAACACAGGGGGGGGGGGGGGGGAGAGAGGAATCCACGTGCACTGCTGGCTTCAATAGAGACACATGGAATGATCTCACACCTCTCATACTGGCTGGGAGATCAATCGCATAAGTGACATTATTAATTTTCTTGGACACTGGGAATGGTCCTATAAATCTAGGACCCAGTTTGGGTGACAGCTGCTTCAAGGCCAAATGCCGAGTGGATACCCACACTAGATCTCCTGGAGAAAACTTCCACTCTACAGACCGCCTCTTATGTACCTGCTTTTTCTGGGTTTGGAAAGCTTTCCCTAGGTTCCTCTTAACCATTCCCCAAATTTCCTTTAAAGCTCTCTGCCAATCTCCAGAGCCGGGAATGGTGTGGATGCCACCGGCAATGGAGCAAACTTCGGTGATCTTCCCGAGACCACCTGAAATGGGGAAAATCCTGAAGAGGAGCTTTTCAGGTTGTTGTGCGCAAATTCTGCGAACGGCAACAATTTTACCCAATCAGATTGCGCATCCGCAACATAACATCTGAGGAACTGTTCTAGGGATTGGTTAACTCTCTCGGTCTGGCCATTGGTCTGTGGGTGGTAGCCTGATGAGAAAGCAAGGTCCATACCCAGTTGATGGCAAAAGGCTCTCCAAAACTTAGAAACAAATTAGACTCCTCGATCTGACACTATGTTTTCCGGAATGCCATGCAGCCGGAAAATATGCTGGATGAAGAGATCAGCCAATTCCTGGGCCGAGGGGAGTCCTTTCAAATGAATAAAATGAGCCATCTTACTGAATCTGTCCACTACCACCCAAATGACCGTCTTGCCCGCAGACCTGGGGAGTTCACGCACAAAATCCATGGACACATGGGTCCATGGTTCACTTGGGACTAGCAAGGGTTGCAAAGTACCAACAGGGGCCCGACGAGAGGGTTTACTCCTAGCACACACTGCACACTCTCTTACAAACTCCTTACAATCTGTTGCCAGTGAAGGCCACCAAGCACATCTGCCCAGTAAATCCTGAGTTCTGGTGGCCCCGGGATGACCAGCATTTTTATGGGAATGAAACAGTTGCAAGAGTTGTAGACGGAAGGGCAGTGGTACAAATATGACCCCATCAGGCTTCCCCTCTGGAACATCCTGTTGGTAAGGACTCAGAGTGACTGTCCAATCCTTCCAAGTCTCAGTGGCTGCCAGAACTACCTTCTGAGGTAGAATGGTCTCAGGGGCTGAGGGCTGTATTTTTTCGGGCTCGAAACACCTGGACAAGGCGTCGGCCTTGATGTTTTTACTACCAGGAGTATACGTAATTACAAATCTGAATCTTGCAAAGAACAGGGACCATCGGGCCTGACGGGGGCTAAGTCTCTTGGCAGTTGGCACCCTCTATGTACTCCAAATTCTTATGATCAGTGTAAACTGTGATATTATGTTCTGCACCTTCTAGCCAGCGTCGCCATTCCTCAAAAGCTAATTTGATGGCTAAAAGCTCCCGATTGCCTATGTCGTAGTTTTTCTCTGCGGGTGAAAACCTATGAGAAAAGTAGGCACATGGGTGGAGTTTGCCCTGTAAACCTGAACTCTGAGACAATACAGCTCCCACCCCCACCTCTGAAGCATCAACCTCCACGATAAAAGGAAAGGTGACATCAACATGTCTCAATATAGGTGCGGAACAGAACAGTTTTTTCAGTGTAGAAAAGGCAGCATGGGTCTCTGCTGACCAGTGGTGAGTATCAGCCCTTTTCTTGGTGAGACTGGTGAGGGACGAGACTATGGTAGAGTACCCCTTTATGAACCTCCTGTAGTAGTTGGCGAAACCCAGAAATCTCTGGAGTGCCTTCAGTTCTACAGGCTGAGACCACTCCAGGACAGCAGAAACCTTCCCTGGATCCATAGAGAGGCCGGATGTAGAGATAATGTACCCCAGGAAGGCAACCAAGGTCACCTCGAAGAGGCATTTCTCTAGTTTGGCATAAAGCAGATTCTGTCTTAACTTCTCTAGAACAAACCTAACATGCTTGCGGTGTTCCGAGAGATTGGATGAAAAAATCAGTATATCGTCCAGATAGACTAGGACGAACTTCCCCAACACCTCCCTGAATACCTCATTAGTCAACTCCTGGAAGATGGCCGGGGCGTTACACAACCCGAAGGGCATCACCAGATACTCGTAATGCCCGTCGGGGGTGTTAAAGGCCGTCTTCCATTCGTCACCATCCCTAATACGAACTAGGTTGTAAGCACCTCTCAGATCTAGCTTTGAGAAAATCTTGGCGTTGGTCACCTGGGTGAATAAATCGACAATCAAGGGTAACGGATAACGATTTTTCACTGTGATCTTGTTTAAGCCTCGATAGTCAATGCAGGGACGGAGGCCTCCATCTTTTTTCTTTACAAAAAAGAATCTTGCCCCTGCTGGTGAACGAGAGGGACGGATGAACCCTTCAGCCAAGTTTTCTCTGATGTATTCCTGCATAGCTAGCTTCTCAGGCCCAGACAGATTATAGAGGTGACCCCTGGGAGGCATACAACCAGATCTCAAATCGATGGGACAGTTGAAGGTACGGTGGGGGGGGGAATTTATCTGCTGATTTGGAACAGAACACGTCATCAAATTCTGCGTATTGTTTTGGCACACCTTTAATCATAATCTTGGTGTTACCCACGGTTACTTTCGCTAAACAATGATGATAACAATGGGTAGACCAGCTCGTTAGCTGACCTGAAACCCAATCTATCTGAGGAGAGTGAAGTTGTAACCATGGCATGCCAAGAATGACGGTAGAGGTTGCCATACGCAGAACCAAAAACTGCAGATTCTCCTTATGTAGCACCCCAACACTGAACCTCAAATTCGGGGTTCAAGACAGAGGGTGTCTACTTTGCAGAGGAGAGTCATCTACAGCAGTGACCAAAACCTGTTGGTCTAATGGGAGTATAGGAATCCCCAAGTTTTTTGCAAACTCGTAATCTATAAAGTTAGCTGCAGAACCAGAGTCTATGAAAGCTTCAGTGGTAACAGTCTGGCCCTCCCATGTGACTGAACAGGGAAGGAGCAAACGATTGTTGTTTAGAGGTAAAGACTGCGCGCCTAGGGTATTACCTCTCACTACACCTAGGCGGCAGCGTTTCCCGACTTCTTGGGACAATTCTGCACCTTATGACCCTCCTCTGCACAGTATAAACAGAGTTGTTCTGTTTTCCTGCAATTCCTCTCCACCCATGTCAATTTGGACTGTCCAATTTGCATTGGCTCTGGCGGAGATGAGACAGGTGGAGGAGAGGCGTAGGAGACATATCTTACAGTGTTCTTACCGCGGGTTTGTTTGTGATAGCGTAATCGGCGATCAACCCATACTGCTAACGCGATAGCCTCATCAATAGTTTTAGGTTCAGGGTTTCCCAACATCAAATCTGAGATTGCGTCTGACAACCCTGAAAAAAAACACTCTAATAATGCAAATGACCCCCATCTGGCTGACACAGACTACTTCCTGAATTCAGCTGCATAGACTTCTACCGGATCCTTGCCTTGACGCAAAGTCTTGAGCTTCCGCTCAGCAGTAGAGGCAATGTCTGGATCATCATAAATTATGGCCATGGCCTTGAAAAATTCCTCAACTGACGTTAAAGCCTCATGCCCTTCCTGCAGGCTATATGCCCAAGTCTGAGAATCTCCTGACAGAAGGGCTTTAATAAAAGTAACTCTCTGTGCCTCAGTTCCTGATGAATTGGGTCTCGGTTCAAAATACGACATTACTCGATTTTTAAAGTTCTGAAAGTCAGATCTATGGCCAGAAAACCTTTCGGGTACAGACATGCGTAAGTCTGTAACTGGAGGAGATCGCACTGTGTTTACAGCCATCTGAAGGACATGTATGGACCTAGACAATGCTGTGATCTGGGTCTGATGACCGTCCAGCACCCTGATGAAATTTTCCACCGAGGTGGTGAGTGCATCAAGACGGCTGTTAAGTGCGTCCATTTTGTTTTTCAGGTCTGCCGTTCTGTAATGATCGGTGTCAGCACACAGAGAGAATCTGATTGTTGATGATCTGCAGAATCATCAACAATACAGTGCTACGTAATATGTTGGCGCTTTATAAATACAATAAATAAAATAAATAAAATACAGATGTATACCTGATTATGGATGATCTGCAGAATCACCAATAATACAGGTATGACTAACCTCTGGACACCTAATGAGTAATGTGACTGATGAACTGTAGGCTATCTCCCAAGGAGCGGGAGATATAAGTAACTCGGCCAAGAGCCACCTGAGGGGCAGGTGGCCCTGGGCGGTGCAGAAACTGTCTCTTAGATAGTGAGGACCTGGTAACCAGGGATAACAGTATTAGATGGTGAACTGTACTGCAGCCAAAGGAGGTGACCACTGGCTGCTAACAGGCCGGGCTCCCTGAGGTGCGGGAGTCCTGGTTGCAGCTGACACCTGGTGGAATGATGTCACAGCTAATACTGATAAACTGAACACTCAGAGAGAGTGACAGCTAGGATGGTCGGGCAGGCCAGGTCGGCAACACACGAGCAGATGAGGTACAGAGACAGAAGACTGATTCGGTAACTGGGTACAGGCAGGGTCTGGCAACAGATAGACAGATATGCAGAGGTACCGAATCAGAAAGCAAGAGAAAGGTCGACAGAGCAAATAGTCATAACATATAAATATAACAGTGTCCTAGACTGGGATGTGAGCTCCTTGATCTCGACACCCGGGAACTAGTCTAGAGTATAACACAGTATTAACACAGAGTCCCTAAGCTTGGGTGTGAGGTCCTTGGTCACAACACCCTGGAACTGGTCTAAGGTATAACACAGCAATGACACAGTATCCCTAAGATTGGGTGTGAGGTCCGTGGTCTCAACACCCTGGAACTGGTCTAAAGTATAACACAGCAATGACACAGTATCCCTAAGCTTGGGTGTGAGGTTCGTGGTCTCGACACCTTAGAACTGGTCTAAAGTATAACACGGTAATGTCACAATATTCCTAAGCTTGGGTGTGAGGTCCGTGGTGTCAACACCCTGGAACTGTTCTAACATATAACACAATAGTAATCTGTCTCAGTGTGAATTCCCAGGTCCTCCTGGTTCTAACACACTGTGGGATCTGACTGGTCTGAGTTCTCACACGTAAGTATTCGCAACGGCAGACAACCAGCAACTGACAGGCAAGAAGTATATATAGTGCAGCGCTCCTCAACGCCGCCCAGCCCCACTCAGCCAATCACTCCCTACGCTGGGATCAGCTGACAGCCCTGATCAGCTGATCCCTCTCCTATTGGCATAAAAGTCCTGCCTCCTAGCGCGCACGCGCGTAGCTCTCCATCTGTGTGCACTACTAGGCTCAGACACACCAGACGCATGCTGTTGTGCGGAAACCACCGGTCTGAACGCGGAAACAGCCGCCCCGCTGCCAGACCGCGCGGCGGTGTCTCCGCGATCCTTTACAATTCCTATAGCGCATGTGTGACTAACTATACATGGGGTTCTTGGTGTCGTATAAACATTGTGGAAGAGGGACCTTGAAGACTTATTATAGTGCAAATGTCTGAGCATAAAACGAGACAGGAGTCATAAGTGTCATATAAATAATAAAAAATAAAAAGCAGTCACTCACCTCAATCAGTCCGTTACCAAGCTTAGCACCTCTGTGGCTAGTGTTACTTAAGTAAGCATTACATTTTTGCCTTTGATACACTTTAATTCAACCTTCCCATAGATGATTGACCGTTGGGAACAGAATGACTAGACCAGAACCTTTTAAGTAGCTAATCGTATTCAGTCAGTGGCGTAGGGATCATCATGGCAGCTAAAGCGGCTGCTATGGGTCCCATAGCCAAATGAGGTCTATTAGTCTCATTGGCCAGGACTATGGTATTTGCAATGGGTCTCATAGAGACCCTTGGTGGGTCGCTTGAATTGCAGAATAGCGTGTAGCTTGCAGGTGAGAACTGACATATGTCCCCAGGCTCCACCGATGATTTACCTTCCTACTAGGCATGCTTGTGTAATGATGGGAAGGGGGCCTCAACCAAAATTTTACTCTGGGGCCCCATTATTTCGAGCTATACCCCTAGAATGAGTGTTTAAAGTATTAATACATTTTTCAGTTAAATAATCATTTACTCCCAGAATCGGATTAGCCACTTGCAAAGTTCCGATCTAGCCTCCCCAAAGTCTAAAAAATTGCAAAGTCAAATTTGAGATCACATCTCTATTTATGAACAAGGGAAAAACAGTGTACAGTATAATGGTTAATTAGAGACGTCCAACTCATGAACGTCCAACTTACGAACAACCCGCCAATGCGAACAGCATGGATTCTGTGTTTCCATGGAAACAAGTCAAAAATGTTTTTTTTTTTTTTTAAATTGGACTTGTAGTTAAACAGATCATCAAGGGGCTCTGTATGGCTGATCTTGTGGTGAAAACCCTCTCACAGTGTGATGTCAGGACCATGGTTCTGACATCATACTGTGGGAGCCTTGTTGCATTGTTGGAAATAACAGCTGTTTACAGCTGTTTTCAACTGCCAAAAAAAAACAAGCAGCATCTCCTTTCACTGATATCACCTGCTAGCAGTAAAAATGTCACCATGTGATAAATGTCAGAATGTAAATTAGGGAGAGGAAAGACTTTACAACGGGCAAACACTGACTAAATCATTTATACATAATTATTGTAAAAATGAAGCACTTTTTTTTATTAAATTATTTTCACTGGAGTTCCTCTTTAACGCAGCAGGAAGGCTAATATTAGCCAGGAACCATTATAAATGGGTATTTCAGTGCTAGGTCTTCAGTAAATTGGAGAAACAACAACAGATAAGTCGTTTACTCTGCTCAATCCACTCCGAGCTGTTAAAACAGACTGCAAACTACAGCAGGAGAAATTAGTTTGTATGGCATCCTGCGGCAAAACTCAGTAAGCCCAGTTCAATTTAGATAAATGTTAAATCGCACGTCCTGGAGCAAAAAGTTAAACCTTAACACACTCACTAAACAGAAATGTACGACTGCAGCCGCGTCTGGTAAGAAGATCCGGAATTACAGCCGCACAGCCTTCAGTTCTCTTCTCCGCAGCGGCGGTGAGAAAAAAAAAGGCTGACTGCTGATTTTTTGTTATTGCTCAATAAAGAGATACGACGTGATTTAACAGCAGCTGAGTTCTATACAACAGACTGAAGGGGCTACAGACGCACAGAAGACTATCTGCTCATCTACTGATAGCGAAATCACTGAGGCTGCTGAATGGGGCTTTGTTAAATATCTGAAAAGGGAAGCTGACAGGAATATAAGAGGGGGACGGCCATTTCTGACTAGGTTTTAAAGTGTTATTGTCATAAAAAAATGTTTTATTTTTCTCCTCTAAAACACAGATTATTCAAAAATGAATATGAATGACTATGATAGCTTATGTGGCTGGTTCCTGTGATTGTAACAATCCCAGGTTCATCTAAAAGACAAAAGGAGACCAGCGCCCAATGGTGCAGAATCGTGTAGGATTCAGAAAAGCAAATGGCTAAGGATGTATACAGGGGCGGATTTATGATAAGGCACTGTAGGCTTGCGTCTACAGGAGCCTGATGATAGAAAGTCAGCTCACTTTGCTCCTTGAGTGCCTTCTTCCCTCCTTCCCTATGCAACTTAATACTGAGGGTACCTTTGGCTACCTAATACTAAGGGTCACCTGCAGTTACCTATGATGGGCAAGGGGAAGTAAGGTAGAAGTAACAACTGGACCAGCCAGCCCACTGAGAGGCATAGCTATGGGTGGGCAAGGGCGGACATGTGTCACCGGGCGAAGCACTGTTAGTGCGCTCAGTGCGGCCGTTGCACCCCCACATGCATGAGAGGCGGCTTGCTGGCTGCCCGAAGTGCCCCTGCTTCTCTCTCTCCCTCTGTAGAAGAGCGCAGAAGCGTTAGCAGCAGAAAAAGGTTATTTAAAGGGGGGCACATGTGGCTATGTAAACAGAGGAACGGGGGGCACATTTGGCTTTCTGAAAAGGTAAGGGGGCACAAATGGCTATTTTAATAACATTTGACTCCACCCATGACTACGACCACATTCTGATGTGTGGCCACACCCATTTTGTGTGTGTGTGTTTGGAGGGGGGGGCGCAAACACTGTCTTTGTCCCCAAGTGCTGAAAACTCTAGCTACACCTCTGAGCACACTTGAGATGTAGTTCGGTGGGGGTTTGTAGGCTCATGGAGGGCGAAGTCTAGGGTTCTAAGACATTTGTGACTATAGGCTTCTGTGTCGTAAATCTAGGCCTGGATGTATATACTCACAAAGGTGGGTTGCAAATCCCTGCAACAACCGTCAGAGCAGGCGGGAAATTAACCGTGCACAAAAGCAGCAGTCCCCAGGATCAACTGCTGGAATTCAGCTCCCGGATCCACCAGGGGTGCAGGGAAATACCACAAGGAAAAAAAGATGACTGGGTCTCCACCTGGATTTATACAGTTATAGCTGTGTCTTTTTTTACACCATAGTAGCACACACAATGTTTCAGCCTCATGGCCTTTATCAAGTGTTACCAAATACAGCCCAACCTCACATATAATTCACATATAATTCACCACGCACTCTGCAAGTTCTTTAGAACAACTAAAAAGCTATCACCTCTAAAAGAGGTATGACGACAAGACACTTAAAACAGGGGTGGAGGCGCCAAATGCATTAAAGATGGGCTAATAAACTGTTAATCTTATGAACAGAGAGGTAATCTTACCTCATTTTAAGAATTTGGACACAGTTGATTGAAAAAAGGTCTTTTTATTCGGACACATAAAATTGACAACGTGTTTCGCTGGTGCTTCCTCAGGTCAGTGAAAACACAGGTGCCTTAACTGCTGTGGCTGTGCGCTGCTGCAGACATTCTTGAGACCTTTTACCGATCCCATTAGGTGAGCCTTGTGCTAATACACTTCTTATCCCGCTGCTATCGGTTCTTCCTTCCTTACACTTATTCACCTCATTGTGTGCGCTTTATGAGACCATCTTTCTCTATACGCTGCTATTTACCTGTACGGTTCTATCTCACTCTTATCTACCTCAACACTTAGTTTACTACCTCATAGTTACAGTATGTATTTTCACTATATGGAATCCTGAATTTTTGAATATAACTTATATGTTAGTTTGTTCTTTGGAGCACTGGCCCAATTTATCAATTAGCAGCAGCTTATTGAAGGTATTAACAATTTATATTTGTATGCCTCTCTGGGGGATTATCTCTGCGGCGCAGTGCCACTGTATTACAAACTGATTATTATTTATCTGTGGCAGTGGCACTGTTAAATATTATTAGGTCGCAGAGACTCCTGGGTGAGCCATCATTTCATCTATACTCTGTATAAGTACAGGGCTCTGAGTTCATGTTTGTGTAATTAGGGGCCTATGGCCCAGGTTTGGCTGCATTGTTTTTAATCTATATATATAATAGACTGAGTGCCTCAACCTTCAAACAAGAAGAAGAAGTACTTTGCATGAGAAAATGTATGCGTGCTCAAACACCAAGTTTAAGGCCTCTTTTCCACGGACTGTTGAGCTGTGTGCTCAGCAAGCAGTTACCAGGCAGTAGAGATGTAGCGAACGGTTCCCGAACCGTTCGCTGGCGAACATCTCTGAAAGCATGGGGCTTTTACTACTTCCGGGTCGCTCTGACCCGGAGTAGTACGCCTGCGCTGCCCGGCAAAGCGCGTCCTAGATCGCGCTCCTGTTGCCGGGCGCTCTCTGCGCATGTGCGTGACGTCATGAAGTCAAGTCAAGTGTCCTTTAAAACTGTGGCTTTATTGCATATAAAATCTGTATATGAACTGAGCTTTAAATATGAACGTTGGCGTTCAGCGAGCTACTAAGAATTATGGGTCAGCTTCTGCAATGAGCGGTGGTCTCCTCCCGCACATGTGTCACTGTAGGCTGAAGAGTCTGGCTAGAACGCATAGGGAAAATTAAACACATATACACAAATAAGTGGGATATATCCTCTGCCCCAATCAGCGGATGAGGCGCCGTCCCTGGCTGCGGAGAATGTGTAATTTGTGCTGTGATCTGTGCTTTAGTAAATGACATAGTCGCTTACATTTGTTTCCTCTAATGTCACTGCATTTAAAAGTCATTATGTATGCAACAGCAGCTGCAGCTCGCACAAAGCCCCATCCATGGCCACAGTAGCAACGTTCTATCTTTCATTGCCGGCCAGATCATTTCATGTACATTACTGCATGCCTCCAGGATGAGTTTCAGCTTATGTTGTTTTTTTTTCTTTTTATTTGTTCCTGACTCATTTGCCCTCTTCTAGTTTTATATGAGATCCACATAAGTTTAGAGAAAGTCATCAACAAATGTAGAAGTTAAAACTTTTTATTTTATTGTCTCAGATTGGAAAACTATTATGCTTTTTTTTGCTTCTTCAAACAAAGAATTATGAGTTAAAGGGCACAGACCAAGGGATGGCCTAGAGAAGGAGGGACAGAGAGCACAGGCTGAAGAAAACCAGGGGACACAGACTGATGGATAGAATATAGAAGGTTGGGCACAGACTGTAGAACTAATACAGGAGGAAGAAGGCAAAGGGCCACAAGCTGAGGGAAAGAATAGAGAAGGAGGGGCGCAGGCTAAAGGAAGGAATAGAGAAGGAGGGGCACAGGCTGAAGGAAGGAATAGAGAAGGAGGGGCACAGGCTGAAGGAAGGAATAGAGAAGGAGGGGCACAGGCTGAAGGAAGGAATAGAGAAGGAGGAGCATAGGCTGAAGGAAGGAATAGAGAAGGAGGGCCACAGGCTGAAGGAAGGAATAAAGAAGGAGGGGCACAGGCTGACGGAAGGAATAGAGAAGGAGGGGCACAGGCTGAAGGAAGGAATAAAGAAGGAGGGGCACAGGCTGAAGGAAGGAATAGGAAGGAGGGGTACAGGCTGAAGGAAGGAATAGAGAAGGAGGGGCACAGGCTGAAGGAAGGAATAGAGAAGGAGGGGCACAGGCTGAAGGAAGGAATAGAGAAGGAGGAGACACAGGCTGAAGAAAGGAATAGGGAAGGAGGGGCACAGGCTGAAGGACAGAATAGAGAAGGAGGGGTAAAGGCTGACGGAAGGAATAGAGAAGGAGGGGGCACAGGCTGAAGGAAGAAATAGAGAAGGAGGGGCACAGGCTGAATGAAGGAATAGAGAAGGAGGGGTACAGGCTGACGGAAGGAATAGAGAAGGAGGGGCACAGGCTGAAGGAAGGAATAAAGAAGGAGGGGCACAGGCTGAAGGAAGGAATAAAGAAGGAGGGGCACAGGCTGAAGGAAGGAATAGAGAAGGAGGGGCACAGGCTGAAAGAAGGAATAAAGAAGGAGGGGCACAGGCTGAAGGAAGGAATAGAGAAGGAGGGGTACAGGCTGAAGGAAGGAATAGAGAAGGAGGGGCAACAGGCTGAAGGATGGAATAGAGAAGGAGGGGCACAGGCTGAAGGAAGGAATAGAGAAGGAGGGGGCACAGGCTGAAGGTAGGAATAGAGAAGGAGGGGCACAAGTTGAATGAAGGAATAGAGAAGGATGGGCATAGGCTGAAGGAAGGTATAGAGAAGGAGGAGCATAGGCTGAAGGAAGGAATAGAGAAGGAGGGCCAAAGGCTAAAGGAAGGAATAGAGAAGGAGGGGCACAGGCTGAAGGAAGGAATAGAGAAGGAGGAGCACAGGCTGAAAGAAGGAATAGAGAAGGAGGAGACACAGGCTGAAGGAAGGAATAGGGAAGGAGGAGCATAGGCTGAAGGAAGGAATAGAGAAGGAGGGCCAAAGGCTAAAGGAAGGAATAGAGAAGGAGGGGCACAGGCTGAAGGAAGGAATAGAGAAGGAGGAGCACAGGCTGAAAGAAGGAATAGAGAAGGAGGAGACACAGGCTGAAGGAAGGAATAGAGAAGGAGGGGAACAGGCTGAAGGAAGGAATAAAGAAGGAGGGGCACAGGCTGACGGAAGGAATAGAGAAGGAGGGGCACAGGCTGAAGGAAGGAATAAAGAAGGAGGGGCACAGGCTGAAGGAAGGAATAGAGAAGGAGGGGTACAGGCTGAAGGAAGGAATAGAGAAGGAGGGGCACAGGCTGAAGGAAGGAATAGAGAAGGAGGGGCACAGGCTGAAGGAAGGAATAGAGAAGGAGGAGACACAGGCTGAAGAAAGGAATAGGGAAGGAGGGGCACAGGCTGAAGGACAGAATAGAGAAGGAGGGGTAAAGGCTGACGGAAGGAATAGAGAAGGAGGGGGCACAGGCTGAAGGAAGAAATAGAGAAGGAGGGGCACAGGCTGAATGAAGGAATAGAGAAGGAGGGGTACAGGCTGACGGAAGGAATAGAGAAGGAGGGGCACAGGCTGAAGGAAGGAATAAAGAAGGAGGGGCACAGGCTGAAGGAAGGAATAAAGAAGGAGGGGCACAGGCTGAAGGAAGGAATAGAGAAGGAGGGGCACAGGCTGAAGGAAGGAATAAAGAAGGAGGGGCACAGGCTGAAGGAAGGAATAGAGAAGGAGGGGTACAGGCTGAAGGAAGGAATAGAGAAGGAGGGGCACAGGCTGAAGGAAGGAATAGAGAAGGAGGGGGCACAGGCTGAAGGTAGGAATAGAGAAGGAGGGGCACAAGTTGAATGAAGGAATAGAGAAGGATGGGCATAGGCTGAAGGAAGGTATAGAGAAGGAGGAGCATAGGCTGAAGGAAGGAATAGAGAAGGAGGGCCAAAGGCTAAAGGAAGGAATAGAGAAGGAGGGGCACAGGCTGAAGGAAGGAATAGAGAAGGAGGAGCACAGGCTGAAAGAAGGAATAGAGAAGGAGGATCACAGGCTGAAGAAAAGAATAGAGAAGGAGGGGAACAGGCTAAGGAAAGGAATAGAGAAGGAGGGGCACAGGCTGAAGAAAGGAATAGAGAAGCAGGGGGCACAGGCTGAAGGTAGGAATAGAGAAGGAGGGGCACAGGCTGAAGAAAGGAATAGAGAAGGAGGGGCACAGGCTGAAGGAAGGAATAGAGAAGGAGGGGCACAGGCTGAAGGAAGGAATAGAGAAGGAGGGGCACAGGCTGAAGGTAGGAATAGAGAAGGAGGGGCACAGGCTGAAGGTAGGAATAGAGAAGGAGGAGACACAGGCTGAAGGAAGGAATAGAGAAGGAGGAGACACAGGCTGAAGGTAGGAATAGAGAAGGAGGGGCACAGGCTGAAGAAAGGAATAGAGAAGGAGGGGCACAGGCTGAAGAAAGGAATAGAGAAGGAGGGGGCACAGGCTGAAGGTAGGAATAGAGAAGGAGGGGCCACAGGCTGAAGGAAGGAATAGAGAAGGAGGGGCACAGGTCTCTCTCTCTCTCTCTCTCATTTTTCCCATTGAAGGTGATTTTGGCTTCTGCTTGGATACCTGAAATCCCCCCGGTAGCTATATATACAAAGATGAGCAAAGATTATAGTTGTAAAAATCAGGATGCAAAGTAGATGCAAAAATCTTTATTGAATGCCAACTACAAAATTAAAAACAACTAGCCTACCCGCGTCGTAGCATACGCCGCATCTATCTATCTAATAGAGTACGTGCCTCAACCTTGATGCAAGAAGAAGTAGGCTTTCCATGAGAAAATGTATGCGTGCTCAAACACCAAGTTTAACCCTAGCAAGTCTGGCTCTGCAAATCCGGCCTAATTGGCTATTCATGAGGCAATGCTCATGCAAATATGCATTTGCTTTCGCATGCCAAACTATGCAGGGTCAAAAAACCAATACTGCAAAGTGCTTTCTCGCTGCCTGGGAACCACAGCGGCTCCCCGGAGTGGGAGGCTGGGTGGCGCAGCCGCCCTACCCCCCCCCCCCCCAAGCGTGGCCAGCGCTGGGGAGAGCCGTCCGCACCCACCTCCTAATATTAAAAACAGCCACTTACCTTAACGTCCATTGGGTTCTGCTACATGCGCATTCATTTTCTCATGGAAAGCATTTTGTGCAGTTTGTATCCTTTGGAGGCAGGTGGTGGATGGCTTGCTCCGGTGGTGTGAACCCTGGAGTGAGTGCGCCTGTCCTCCCCCCCCCCCCTCTCTGGAGTGCTGTATGTGAGCCAGCCCTGAGCTCTAAAGCTCGGGGTGACACATGCTTCTCTCCTTTCTCATGTGGTGCCCCCAAATTAATGCGCATGTAGCAGAACGCAATGGACGTTAAGGTAAGTGCCTGTTTTTAATATTGGGAGGTGGGTGCAGACGGCTCTCCCCGGCGCTGGCCACACTTGGGGGGGAGGGGGTCGTCCACGCCACCCAGCCTCCCCCTCCGGGGTGCCGCTGTGGTTTCCAGGCAGTGAGAGAGCCTGGGACCCTGCGGTCCCCCCAGTTGTATAAAAAGGGGGCATTGGGAATCCTCCCCGTGGCGCTCCTGGAGGCCTGGAGCACACCAAAAACTGCTAGCAGATCCGCAAAATGCTAGCAGATTTTGAAACGCTTTTTCTTATTTTTCTGTAGCATTTCACGTAGCATTTTGCGGTTTTGTAAAGCGTTTTTGGTGTAGTAGATTTCATATATTGTTACAGTAAAGCTGTTACTGAACAGCTTCTGTAACAAAAACGCCTGCAAAACCGCTCTGAACTGCCGTTTTTCAGAGCGGTTTGCGTTTTTCCTATACTTTACATTGGAGGCAGGAACGCCTCCGCAATCCAAAAAATGCCTCACCTCGGGAGTATGCGTTTCAGCAAAACGCCTCCCGCTCTGGTGTGCACCAGCCCATTGAAATACATTACCCAAGCGTATCCGCAGCCGCAAGTGGATCGCAAAACGCTGCCGAACCGCTCTGGTGTGCACTAAGCCGGATAGTGCTAATGTAGCATGTAGCAGGGTGACTGCTTTGTGGTATTGGTTTGTGAATGCATTTGCATGAGCATTGCCTCATGAATAGCCAATTAGGCCAGATTTGCAATGTCAGACTTGCTAGGGTAAGGCCTCTTTTCCATGGACTGTGAATAGGCAGTGAAATGGCTCTCAAACTCTCACAACTGCTCACTGCTGCCTGGTAACTGCTCACTGCTGCCTGGTAACTGCTCGCTGCTGCCTGGTAACTGCTTGCTGCTGCCTGGTAACTGCTTGCTGCTGCCTGGTAACTGCTTGCTGCTGCCTGGTAACTGCTTGCTGCTGCCTGGTAACTGCTTGTTGCTGCCTGGTATCTGCTTGCTGCTGCCTGGTATCTGCTTGCTGCTGCCTGGTATCTGCTCACTGCTGCCTGGTAACTGCTTGTTGCTGCCTGGTAACTGCTTGTTGCTGCCTGGTAACTGCTTGTTGCTGCCTGGTAACTGCTTGTTGCTGCCTGGTAACTGCTTGTTGCTGCCTGGTAACTGCTTGCTGCTGCCTGGTAACTGCTTGTTGCTGCCTGGTATCTGCTCACTGCTGCCTGGTAACTGCTTGCTGCTGCCTGGTAACTGCTTGTTGCTGCCTGGTATCTGCTCACTGCTGACTGATAACTGCTTGTTGCTGCCTGGTATCTGCTCACTGCTGCCTGGTAGGGATGTTGCGAACTGTTCGCTCGGCGAACATCTCTGGGGCTTTTACTACTTCCGGGTCGCTCTGACCCGGAGTAGTACACCTGAGCTGCCCGGCAGAGCGCGTCCTAGTTCGCGCTCCTGTTGCCGGGCACTGTCTGCGCATGAGCGTGACGTCGTTCATGACGTTCATGACGTCACGCACACGCGCAGGAAGTGCCCGGCAACAGGAGCGCGATCTAGGATGCGCTCCCCCGGATTTGGAGATGTTCGCCAGCGTACGGTTCAGAGAACCGTTCGCCACATCTCTACTGATGTTTAGCTCTTTCAGGTAAAGAATGAAAATAAGGAACACAGCATAGTTGGCTGTGTGCTTGGCACTGTACATACACATGTCTATCTCATCATGTCACATGTCACCTCAAATATATCCTTTAATACACAGTTTTAAAGTACAACTGTAGCAAGAGGGATATGGAGGCTTGCCATACTTATTTCCTTTTAAGCAATACCAGTTACCTGGCTGTCTGCCTTTGCCACAAATACTAAGACCCTGAACAAACATGCAGCAGATCAGGCGTTTCTGACATTATTGTCAGATCTGACAAGATTAGCTGCATGCTTATTTCTGGTGTAATTCAGGCACCACTGCAGCCAAATCGACCAGCAGGGCTGCCAGGCAACTGGTATTGTTTAAAAGGAAATAAATAGGGCAGCCTCCATATACTTCTCACTACAGTTGTCCTTTAAAGTTCACAGTTCAGACACAAATGTGTGCAGTGATGTGGTGCAGAGGACTGGTGATTGGTCATATGGGGGAGGGAAAGGACCAAGATCAAGTCATGTGGGGGGTGGATGGGTGAGACCAATAAACTGAAAGGGATCAGGCATGTGTGACTTCAGCAGGCTGAAGATGAAGAACAAGGGAGAAAGCTGGCACAACCAAAATCAATCTTTATTAGTTCCATGTAAAAATATGGCCAACGTTTCGGAGCCGAGGCTGCTGCTGACCTCAGATGAATACACATCGCTGACAGCGAGTGTTTTAGAGGAGCCAGACTCCCGAATTCCTATGCAGAATTTTTTGCACAGCAGCAAACAGATCTTTGCCTCAGAGCAGATATTGCCTTGATAAAGGGGTCCTACGTGGCTCCGAAACGTTGGCCATATTTTTACATGGAACTAATAAAGATTGATTTTGGATGTGCCAGCTTTCTCCCTTGTTGAATACTGCATAGAGGGCGTCATCCCTCTTTTCAGCTTTCGCACTCCCCTTAAAGACTATGGGTTTGATCCATTAGTAAGTGCGAGACAATACTTCGAATGTGAAGATGAAGAAGTGAAGCTAAGAAGTTTAGATGGTAACTAAGGCCTCATACAGACGTATGAGGCATATTTCCTGACAGGGATTGGTACTCGTACACTTGTGCAGCACTGTAGGGCCGAAACTGTACAGATGTGTTGCTAGCCTGCAGTTAAACAATACATTCAGTTGCTATGCTGGGGGAAGGGAGGGGTGCCAGAGGCATACCTAGATGGGTACAAGCATGGCTCATGCCATGGGCGCCACAGCACCATGTGCATCATGCCTGCCCCTGTGTTTCGCTTCCATGCCTGCCCCTGTGCTGCTTTGCCATGCCTGCCCCTGTGCTGCTATGCCATGGCTGCCCCATGCCATGCCACTCAGAGCTCAGAGCTCACAGCAGATTAATTCTGTTACATGGCTGCTTAATTTATGTATATAGGGCACATCTGACTATTTCATAATTTTATGTTAACATACCTGGCTATTTAATTTGTTTATCATAAGGCACCTGGCTATTTGATTATTTCAGTGCTTACCATAGGTGCTATATTACCCATATATGCCCCTGAGGGGGTGGAGACTTGGTGGAGCAGCACAGGAGTGACGTTACTTGGTGGGCAGGTTAAGTGGAGAGAACAATGCCCTCAGCCAACACATGACTGATTTGATCTGACATGGAAATCGCTGGCCAAACAGGGCTTGGAGCTACTTTACACATGCTGGATTCTCGGTAGAGGTGGTTGTTAACGCCCATATTTCATCTAGCGCGTGTAGAGGGCTTAAAGCAGGATTGTCACCATAAAAATCTAATTTCAACAGCAACTGGTCAGAGTGTATTAAGTGATAAAGATTCTAATCCTGCATTCACAACTTTCAAAACTTTTTCTGCTGTTATGGTTTGGAGTTATCACATACCTTAAGAGCACTGGCCCTTTAATTGCCATTGCCAAACAGTTGCATGCTGGGGGGTCTTTTTATCTATAATACATTCCTTCTCTTCCCTTTATCCTGGGAGGAGGGTGGGTAATGAATACACAATTAGCAAGAGGGAAAAAAAAAGCGTGAAGGAGGAAATTATGTCAGGAGGTCAAAGGTAACCAAGATGGAAACTGTCTAGAATAGGATTCTCTGTTTTTACTTTATAAAAGGAATCACAGGAATCATAACGTGGACAGTGCAACACATTTGTTATGTAAGCAGAACTAGTGTTTAAGTAGAACTAGTATTTATCTACTTACATACTGTATGTGTTTTTCATTTCTAGGTTAGCATGGGTGTCACAGCAAACGCTGCCCCCCAGCCTCCTGTTCTAGAAATGGACATGCACTATAAGAACCTTACGTTCAATTCTTATCTGGAGTGTTCTGTGCACCAAAAGGAGAGTGTTTTGTATGATAATCAGGGTACTGTTGCCATGACTGCAAAGAATTGGAAATGAAATCTTTTAGGAATTTTAACAAATCATAGTTGGCTGCCGTTTGAAATGGAAAGGTCTTTTTTAATAACATTAAGTTACAAAGCAGCTTCTGAAGCACTGTATCATTTTTTGAGGGGATTTGCCCTTTAAATACAATTTTATTGTAGACAAACATCACACAATCCCATATTTTTTTTTTTTACAAAGTCCCCAAAGGAGATGACGTCACCCACCGCTGACAATGAAGAAGACGCTTTTTGGACGGAATGTGGGCCGTGCTAATTTAAATAATGATTACGCATGTAAATTGCTTCCTAATTTAAAGGTAATACCTCAGAAAAGTAAAGGCCTTTCATTTTCAGCTCATCAATTTTAATGCATAAAGTCGCAAGTCATTAAAATCCGCTCGGCTTGACGCGTCTCCGTACAAGCGCTGAAGCCCGTAATTGCTTGTTATATTTCTGTTAGCTATCATTGTAAATCATATGTAAGTCCTATGCTGAATAAATAAAAGGACACAAAGAAAATGTTAATGGCGAAGAAAACCCGCAGCGCTGTATATCCCATTGTCAGGGCTTCTCAAATTTATCTTGAATTACACTTGCTTTTTGGCTCCCGAGAAACTTTATAGACTCTCACAATGAGTAAAGGGAATCGGAACAGAGAGTTCATTACAATTCACATTTCTCAAAGGGGCCAGTCTGACTTCAGCATAGGCTTTCAGAGAAAAAAAATAATAAAATAAAAAAACGGCAGAGCGTTTTTTTATAATGTTCAGGCTGAAGTCCTGGCTCAGTGTAAATGCAATGCAAAAAATTCTGTTATCGAGGTAATTACGTTTGTTTCATCTCACAACGTCAGCATTTTTGCAATAATAAACCAGAAGATCCTATACCATGCGCAGTTCTGTATTCCCATGCTGCCTTTTACTGAGACTACGTGTTACCTCTCTGAGACATACGTTCAGGGAGGGTGCAGTCTTGCCCCACCCACTTTTTTATGGCGACTTTCCAACCTGTCTTTGCAGCATGGGGCAGCAGTGGTCGATCACGTCAAATCCAGCGCAGGAAATTTTGCCGCAGCCGGCGCCACCATACACCGTAATAGGAATTACGACTATAGCGGCGCACAGTGAGTAACTTCAGCACTGTCAGAAGATGGAGCTGAAGTTACTTTTCAAACACTGTAATTCGGACTCCAGCAATAGCTAGAAGCCAAATTACATCATTCCCCACCATCCACATGGACCTGGAGGGGGAATAGTAATTACCGCCGCCGGGACTTGTGCAGGAGCAGGCTAAGCCGTATATCGGCTGTATCCTGCGCCCAAGTCTCCCAGCGGCAATTCCACTTGTACACCGTAGTAGTTAGCTCTCTCTCCTTACAGTGCTTGGTCCCCGGTTCAAATCCCAGCCAGGGCACTATCTACACAGTTTGTATGTTCTCCCCGTGTCTGCATGGGATTCCTCTGGGCACTCCAGTTTCCTCCCACATCCCAAAAACATACAGATAAGTTAATTGGCTTCCCCCTGAATTGGCCATACGATAGAGACGCTACACAATGCATACATAGACATATGATTATGGTATGGATAAGATTGTGAGCTCCTCTGAGGGACAGTTAAGCGGCAAGACAATATACTCTGTACAGCGATGCGGAAGATGTCAGCGCTATATAAATAATAAAAACACATTTAAAAAGTACTTGAAATGGTATGAAACTCAGCCTTGCTTCTTTTCTCTGAAAGGTTATTTACAGCATAAAATCTACTGCCACAACAACAAAAATGTAGCAGAACAGCATTCAAACAATTAAACACAGCACTTTATTCTTCGCTGGAAAGCTCCTTGCTTCAGTGGGCAGCTTCTGGCCGCATCTAAAGAGGTGAGAACATTATCTTTTGTTTACATTCCTTTATCTGCTACATTCTCAGCTGTACTGTAAATGAACTCTCTCTGCTGTAGAAGCAGAAAGCTGAGAAGTGATTACTAGATAGACTGTATTATAGAAATATTATATAAATACAGCAGCTATGCAATAAAATGCAATGGCAGCTTTCAGAGCAGATAAACTGTATTTTGGGAACTTGTAATTTGTAAACAGGCAATATTACTTGTGCACAAAAATAAATATGGTAACTGTATGGGTAACAAAGAGTAGAAAAACAAATTTTTACTGGATGTTATGTCAGTTTCATTCCACTTTAAAGAGGAACTATCGTGAAAATAACATAATGAATAAAATTGATTCTTTTTTACGCTATTTATTTATAAATTATCTAGTCTGTGTTGGTCCATTGTAAAATCTTTCCTCTCCATGATTTACATTCTGACATTTATCGCATACGGAAACACCTTTACCTCTGTCAGGTGATCTCTGCGTAATTTTTGCTTACTGAGAGTTCTATGCACAGAGGGAGATACTGCTTGCTTGGCAGTTGGAAACAGCCGTTATTTACAACAATGCAACGAGGTTCACAGGCGGAACACTGTCGGGGCCATGGCCCTGACATCACACTGTATGAGGGGTTTCACCACAATATCAGCCATACAGATGGGCCCCTTTCACACTAGCGTGGTACGTTACCCTGTTTTGCCGCAGGGTAACGCTACACCAATTTAAGTCTATGGAGCATTTCATACCTGGTGCGGTGCGATGCGATGCACCCATAGATGCAAATTTTATGCACGGGCAACAGCACATTGTCGGGCAACATGCACAGTGACGTGTGGTGACTGGAAGTCATGTAAATCTGTGGTGACACACCTTTTTTTTTATTTTTGGCGTTCCTGTTGTGGTGCTCATGCGCGGAAGCATATTTTTCCAATACAGGTAGTCCCCGGGTTACGAACGCCGACTCACGAATGACCCGCCGATACGAACACCTGCCGCCATGATGTCATGCAGCCCGGGGACTACCTCTTGTGCCCCCTTTCCTAATGCAGAGTATGCGACTACAAATCTCACCTCATCCATGGTGGCCCCGGGCCAATCAGCGACGTCCTCTCTCCCGTCAATGATCCTCCCAGCGGCTTCCCTAGCGTCGCGTAATGACGAAATCAATCGTCACCGGGGACCTGGATGAGGTCGCTCGCTTTGAAGAAAGATAGGAAACAGATCTCGACCATGGTAAAACCACGGGTACTCTGCTTCCACCCCTCAGACAGGTGGAGTGTGGGGCAGTGATGAGCGAAAATGCAAATGCCTAAAGTCCATTTTTCGCGTTAAATATCTAAGCCCCCTTACAAGCTAGAATCACCAAATTTGCAGGGTATATTAAGGAGATATGTGGGTACAAGAGGAAAAAGAAATGTTTCAAAAAGACCTTATAGTTTTTGAGAAAATCGATTTTAAAGTGTCAAAGGAAAAAAGTATACATTTAAATGCAGTAAATGACAGTTACTGTAGCAAACCTAGCAGTAGTGTAAATTTACTAATATCAAAAGAAAGGGCCAAGTGTAAGTGCCATGGGCTAAGTGCCAAGGGCCAAGTGCCAAGGGCCAAGTGCAAGTGCAAAGGGCCAAGGGTCAAATGAAAAGGGCCAAGTGCAAAGGGCCACATGCAAAGGGCCCTTTTGCTCTTGGCCCTTTGCCTTTGCACTTGGCCCTTTTCATTTGACACTTGGCCCTTTGCACTTGCACTTGGCCCTTTGCCTTTGCACTTTGCCCTTGCACTTGGCCCTTTGCACTTGGCCCATTGCACTTGCACTTGGCCCTTTGCCTTTGCACTTGGCCCTTTGCACTTGCAATTGGTCCTTTGCCTTTGCACTTGGCCCTTTGCACTTTGCTTTTGCACTTTGCTTTTGCACTTGGCCCTTTGCACTTGGCCCTTTGCACTTGGCCCTTTGCACTTGGCCCTTTGCCTTTGCACTTGGCCCTTTGCACTTGCACTTGGCCCTTTGCACTTGCACTTGGCCCTTTGAACCTGCACTTGGTCCTTTGCACTTGGCCCTTTGCCTTTGCACTTGGCCCTTTGCCTTTGCACTTGGCCCTTTGCCTTTGCACTTTGCCTTTGCACTAGGTCCTTTGCACTTGGCCCTTTGCACTTGCACTTGGCCCTTTGCACTTGGCCCTTTGCACTTGGCCCTTTGCACTTGGCCCTTTGCACTTGCACTTGGCCCTTTGCACTTGGCCCTTTGCCCTTGCACTTTGCCCTTTGCACTTGGCAGTTTGCACTTGGCACTTGGCCCTTTCTTTTGCTATTAGTACATTTACACTACCTCTAGGTTTGCTTAAGTAACTGTCATTTACTGCATTTAAATTTATACTTTTTTCCTTTGAAACTTTAAAATTGATTTTCTCAAAAACTATAAGGTCTTTTTGAAAAAATTCTTTTTTCCTCTTGTACCCACATATCTCTTTAATATACCCTGCAAATTTGGTGATTCTAGCTTTTAAGGGGGCTTAGATATTCAATGCGAAAAAACTGACTTTAGGCGAAAATTAATGCGAAAATGAAATTTCGCCTTTTGAAGCGAAAATAGTACTTATTTTCACGAAAATTCGACGAAATCGAAAATGGGATTTTCGATGCGAAAATGGCTTTGGCGAAAATTCGCAAGCAACATTGGTGTGAGGGTATACAAAGCACAAATTGGTTTAACCACTTCAGGATTCTGCGTACGCTTCAGTACGCCCCTGAATCCTGAAGTGGATTCCATGGAAACCGTTCCATGTCAGTTCACGGAGGGTGTCTCCGTGAACACCCTTGCGAGCCGCCGATCGCGGCTCGCAGGGTAAATGTAAACACACAGGGAAGACCTTCCCCGGTGTTTACATATATACGGCGCTGCTGCGCAGCAGCGCCGTAGAGGAGATCGGCGATCCCCGGCCTCTGATTGGCCGGGGATCGCCGGCATCTGATAGGCTAAAGCCTATCCCATCAGGCGCAGGATGGAAATCCGTCCTGCGCCGCTCACAGGAGGAGGGAGAGGGATGGAAGGGGAAGGAGGCCAGGAAGCGCTGCGGAGGGGGGCTTTGAAGAGCCCCCTCCCCGCAAGCGCAAGCAGCCGGTGGCGATCAGACCCCCCCCCCCCTAGCAGGACATCCCCCTAGTGGGGAAAAAAGGGGGGAAGTCTGATCGGCCTGGCTGCTATCTGATCGGTGCTGCGGGCTGGAGAGCCCACGCAGCACCGATCAGCAAAAAACCACGTGGTACAGAAGTGGTTAAAGAGGCGCCCTGGTGTGTGATAAAAGCATTTAAAAACTGTTTAAAATCGATAAAGAAATGAGGTCGCTTACCTCAATGATGAAAAATCTTTATGGTACAAAAGATTTTATTAGAAATAGCACAGGCAACGCGTTTTGCGGGTCTGAGCCCGCTTCCACAGGCCATTAACAGTGCCAAACTAAATGAAAAGTCCAGCGTAGGGAGGCGTTTCATTTAGTTTGGCACTGTCATTGAGGTAAGCTACCTCATTTCTTTATCAATTTTAAACTGTTTTTAAACGCTTTGATCACACACCAGGGCACCTCTTTAAACCAATTTATCCTATGCGATGAACTGTCATTCTTTATTTTTTGAGCTGCATTTGAAGATTGGACAACGCAGCTGGTATAAGGCTCATTGGTGGACTTTTGAGTGGACTGTAGGACAGCGCACAGAATCTGTAATATTTGGATTACCGCGTATTGCCGCGGTAACCCTCGAAGGCTATTTTCAGTGTTGCAGTGCGATGCGATCATGACACTGCAACGCTGCTATTAGTGATGAGCAGAAATTACGCCTATGCCCATGGTTTTCTTTCTTCGGTAATTAGTTAGGCGTAATTACGCATCATAATTCGCAATTGCTCATCGTAATCGTAAATGCAAAATTTCAGGGAAAAGCGTAATGAATTTAGTGGTTAATTGTATGCATGTGTAATTAAGCATGAATTAGTTTCGTGCCGACTTTGGCAATGAATATCAAAGCCCCCATACATGATATTGCTACCAAAATTGCTACACATAGTAAGAACAAGTTAAAAAATAATTTTTCATAAAGACCTTGTAGTTTTTGAGAAAATCGATTTTAAAAATACAAAGAAAATGTTTTTTTAAACTCATTTTTCTGAGATTAAAAACTATTTTTCTTCACATTTTTAAAATTGATTTTCTCAAAAACTACAAGGTCTTTTTGAAAAAAATGTTTGTGACTTACAATACAATACAATATACAATAACATTTCTATAGCGCTTTTCTCCCATAGGACTCAAAGCGCTTAGGCTCTCTCAGATTCAGTAATTGGTAGTAGGATGAAGTATTCACACAACAAAAGTTATATTTCTGCAAATGCCAAACTGAACAGGTGGGTTTTCAGTCTGGATTTAAACACGTCCAGGGATGGAGCTTTCCTGATCTGTTGAGGTAAGGAGTTCCAAAACGTAGGGGCAGCATGACAGAAGGCTCTGGGACCAAACATTTCCAAGTGGACTCTGGGTATGACTGGATTATTAGAACCTGTGGATCTGAGAATGTGGGGATTGCTACGCAGCTGTAACATTTCTTTCAAGTATCCTGGGCTAAGAATATTCAGTGATTTAAATGTCAGTAGGCCAATCTTGAATAGGACCCTCCATTCTATAGCTAGCCAGTGAAGGGAGTGCAGGACTGGCGTTATGTGGCAGTGACAGGGTTGGTTGGTTAGCAGTCTGGACTTGTATCCACTATTCTATCCTTAAAGGACAACCGAGGTGACATGAGACATGATGAGATAGACATGTGTATGTATAGTGCCAAGCACACAAATAGCTAGGCTATGTTCCTTTTTCTCTTTCTCTGCCTAAAAGAGTTAAACATCGGGTGTGACAGTTTCTGTCTGGGTCGTGATCGGGTCGGACTAGGTCAGACTATAGCATAACCCTCACTGATAAGTAATTACAGCCATAACATACTTTCCTGTCAGTAAATGGCTTCCTGGAGCAGGAAAGAGATAAAAAGGCTCAATAATTCATAGATTTTAGCTCTAGCATGCTTCTTTGAAGGTGTCATTGAGCAGAGACAATGAAACTGTAAAAAAGTAAAAGCTCAATTTAAATATAAAATAAAGCTGTGGGTTATCTAAAAAAAAGTCATTTTTAGGTGAAGGAGGATAGATGCAATTGTTTTTCTCATCAGTTTCTTTTCACCTCGGAAGTCCTTTAACATATGTGGATATGCAACTTAAGTAGCAATAGCATGTATGGGGACTTTGCTATTAACTGCCAAATTCGGCACAAAATTGCACGTAAATTACATGGAAATTCATGCGTAATTACGAATGCTTGTACAAAGTCAATTGAATTAACAATTTGTAATTACGTATGGGCGTAATTGCAAAAATGCACGCGTAATTTCGCGTAATTGTAATGAGCTGATTACGATCGTCACTAGTTGCTATGCAGTCTGAAACCAGCCTCAATGTCTACCGTTCCTTCATTAACTGATGCCAAATAAGTCATGTTAAAAGTGATTGATGGGAAGCTGGTGGTCAAGTCTATTTAGCTGTTCTCACATCCTACCAGGCCAAACTTTTTCCACTTTCATCTTAAAAAAAAGCAGTGCAGAAAGCAAAATAACTATCATTACAAAATGGTAAAATCATCAGGCAAACGCAGTAAATTAAGTGTGAGAAAGAGCGATTGCACGGCCGCCCAGAGTGCTGACATTAGATGAAGTCTGCGTCCCCCCGCTCTGTATTTACTGACGATTCTTTTCGCCTGGAGACGGCAAATGGAAGATTTCTCATAAGCTCGGCAAAAAGTGATCTTCCAGCCATATGTTTAGGTCATTGCGGCAATCCATCTTCCTCTCTCCTCGCCGGGGCTTATAAGAGCCTCTGTGAGACGCCAACATACATCTGTGTCTCTAAGAAGACATTACGGCACAAAATGAAGTAAACAAACACATTAAAGACGATGGGTTAATAAAGAGGAGGAAAGTTGGACAGGCTTATAAAAGAAAAGATAAAAAAAAAAATCTGAAGCAATTCAGTGTCCACAAAAATAGTCGAAACTGTGCTAGTTTTGAAATTATAGATATTTTTTTCTGCCTGTAAGAGTTGCAACAGGCCAGATACTGAATGAAGGTTATTGCAGAGGCGTCAGCAGGAAATTGGACATCTTGGGATCAAGCTTGATGACCGTCCCCTTCTCTCCCCATCAAGGAACGATCCAATTTTTCCTTACTTTTTTCTTAAACCAGTTTTTTTTTTTCTTTTTATTACATCAAAACTGGTGTAGCAATAGGGGATGGAGAGGTGGCAACAACACCAGGGCTCTTGGGCCAGAGGGGCCCATCAAGATCCTTCCTTCAATTAATGTTTTAGCTCTTCTTTGGTCTATTGCCTAGTACACATAATGTCATTTTCCATCAGATTGATTATTTCCGACAGGTCCGATCTGGTTTTTGATTGTTTTTACGATTACTTCTATACAGAATTGATCACGAAAATGATTGGAAATCAGATCGGACCTGTTGTTAATAATCAATTCGACCATCAATCTGATGGAAAATTGCATTGTGTGGAATAGGAATTATGCTGGTAAGGATCACTTCTATAGATAGTTTGGTTTTAACCACTTGTCCAGGGGCATACTAGAAATAGCCATAGCAGCCATAGCAGCTGTTATGGGGCCCTAGAACAGAGGGGGCCCAGGTGATACTTGATATATTTACTATTAACTCTTTTGTGTTCCTCAACCCTCTGGCTTTGTCTCATTGACTAAACTGTATGCAGTGTACATTGCATAAGAATGTAAATTGTTTAATTAACTTTTATTCATAGGGTAGGGGCAGGTAGCCATGCTCAAGATTGCCTATATCTGATGTCCCCATAAAGGGTTTTGCTATAGGGCCCCATAACCTCTAGCTATGCCACTGCACTTGACCACTACAAGTGGTAGAACTATTTAATTGGATCAAGCACAGGCAACGCGTTTTGTGGGATCCTGCGGCACTTTATTTGGCCTGAGGAAGTGGGCACAATCCCACGAAATGCGTTGCCTGTGCTTGATATTATTTAAATAGTTCTACTTAAAGTGAGTTGTCATCTGTGAGGTAAGCAACCTCAATTTTTCCTATTTTTACTGTTTTTAGAGTAATTTACACCATTGGGCGCCTCTTTCCCTCCTTTCTGTGTCTTAACCCCCCCCCCCCCCCACACACACACACTTTTCAGTTAGGGGAGATCCATACACTTGACCCCGGGGGGAATTCCACCGCCCTACAGGGTTAACAGTGCATGCATTTTTTTTCAAAGGAGGAGTTGTGGTAAAGGTAACACTAGAAATATGGTGGGGGTGTGACTGGAGATAAGATGGGTCTTAAATTGGGCACATGGTTGCGCTTTGCTGAAGACTAGTGATGGTCATGTTTAGGAGAAGTCATGGAGAAGCATGTGATCAGTTTGGTCAGGTGTAAGTCTCAGATTTGTTAGTCATGATCATATGCGAAAGCAGGATGTGATCACAGGAAATCAGAGCTTTGCAGATCTGTCAGCTGATCAAATAAGTCACATGCTTCTCCATGAGTTCCCTTAGACATGACCATCACTACTGAAGGCACAACAAGGGGGGCTTGTCTCTTGTTCAGATATGTGCATGCTAAAAGGTGCCCCTCTTTCTCATCTAAGAATATTGAGAATGAGAAGTGTAAATCTGGTGATATGACATACTAAAAGAAATTCAGATTCCCCCACCTTCTGAATTCACAGGGATCAAAACCGTCTGTAGCCCTTGTCACCATCAAGATCAATTTTGCACCTCAGCACTAGTCTCTATTTGCATTTCTTCCATACCCTAAGAAAACACAATAAAGTTTTGAAAATTCATAGAGGATCCCCTAAACATGTATATTCTAAAAAACAGACACACTACAGTATTAAAATATAAAACTGATGATCTAATACATCTCATATTCACTCTGCCAATCTTTATTGAATTAATATTTTTTTATTAAAAACAAACTAAAATCTTTATTAGTGCACACAAAGAAAAACAACTCACATATTCCTTCTAAATAGAAAAATGAGACTGTGTTTGGTTCGTAAAGATAAAGATGATTGTAACCATATTAGCGCACTTGTAAAATACTGAGTATTATAAGTGATTCCCCCTTAAATTCCGCTCTGACTCCTACATTATGACAAACGGTATGAGACTCCCAACAGCTAATCCTATAACTATTTTTACAAGAACAAATAAAAAAAATATTGCATACATTAGTCAAACATTTTTTGCTTGTTAATAAGGAATTAAAATATATAGATGTAAAATTATGCATGCTTGCAAAATAGTAAAAACTGCAGATACAAAAAAGAAAGAATGAAAGAAAAAAGTAGATAACTTATGTTAAAAGTTATACATTTATACTTTCCGATGCTAGGTACACACAACACAATTCTCTGACAGATTTCCTGTCAGACGGATTATTTTCAGCCGAACCGATCTGATTTCCGAACGATTTTCTGATCAATTTTCCATTTACTTCTGTGGAAAATCAGATCAGAAGTTTTAGAAATAATTAATCTGACAATAAATCTGTCAGAAAATTGTATCAGGTGTATCTATCATAACATTATTTTAAAATAGTGACCCTACAATTACCGTATTTTAAAAACCATCACCAGGCACCAGGCAGTGATGTAAAAATATCATCTAATAGCTTAGTAGACAGGCAGGTCAAATGTTACCTTTTTCCTGAAGCTAAAAATGCAGTCTTTTTGATCACATGACCACCAGAAGTCACAGAGTACCGGAACCTGATCTGCAGTCTCTGTGGGCGGAGCTTCTGCTGCTGCTCAGATTGCATCATCCCGTTGATCAAACTGCAAGGGGTAAGGCAAATGAATGATACCATTTTTATGACTTTTTTTTTATAGTTCAGTGAGGTAAATCAGACTGAATTGTCTGAAAAAGAATGAGCAGTTGCTCGTGATAGATTTTTTTTTAATCAATTCTGTTCTGATCAAGTAGAAAATTGTATCAATAGATACAATTATTTCTTTGAAGAAAATGTTTTCAAGTCGATTATTTACAATTTAATGTAACAATTGGCTATAATTACTAGGTTATTATTGACAGTTGATCTAACATGTCAGAAAATTTTTCTTCGAGATGGTGGGGGAGGAGAAAGCGGGAGTGACTGACGTCTCCTGGGCAGCATCTAACAGAACAATGCAAGTGGCTCAAATCATTCTGGATGTATTGCCGCTGAGATGTAACTAAGATGGAGTGGGCAGTGTGGGGAGAATGACTCACCACCCAATTAATTTCTGACCCAGGTGGTATGGATCGCTGGTCGTATCAGACTGTTATGTACGACTAGCTGGGAAGAGAAAGATATTCCATGGGATTTTGCAAGCTATTCCAGCTGAAAACAAGTCAGCAGAGTCACTGATTTCTTCTCAGAAATTGAGCCTCGACTACGGCAAGTTTTTAAACAAGACATTTGATGTAGAACTGAGAAACCGAATGATTAAACTTAGTGCTCGCGTGGTGAGGAGGCCATGTGTGCGCAGAAGTGCTGACCCGCTGATGGGTTGGCGAGCTGTGCAGGCGGGACACCGGAGAGCACCGGAGCTGTGGCAAGGAACCCAGAAGACTTCTACGGGCTGGAAGAAGTGCCAGGAAAGTAAAGATTCCATTTTTCACCTCCGGAGTCCTTTAACCACTACTCGCTCACCCGACCTTTCAAAAACGTTCTGTTGGTCCCTCTTGACAGTTCACCAGATGTTTTAAAACATCCTCCCCCACCGCCGCTACCATGATAGAGTGCGCGCCCCCCAGCCGCGGGTACAATTCAGGTCTTGAACCACCGTGATTGGTGAAAAGGGAAGAAGTCTTCCCTAAACCAATCAAAGCGCCCATAAGGCAAAGATCGTGGCTTCAACAAGAAGCCAATGAACTTTGTTGTAACAGCAACACAACTTGCCTAATCTAGATTAGAGTTGGGCCGAACGGTTCGCCGGCGAACGTGGTTCGCGCGAACTTAGGTGGTTCGCGTGCGGGTACCGCACGCGAACGTTTTGCGGAAGAAGTTCGGTTCGCCCCATAATGCACCTGAGGGTCAACTTTGACCCTCTACATCACAGTCAGCAGGCCCAGTGTAGCCAATTAGGCTACACTAGCCCCTGGAGCCCCACCCCCCTTATATAAGGCAGGCAGCGGCGGCCATTACGGCCACTCGTGTGCCTGCATTAGTGAGAGTAGGGCGAGCTGCTGTAGTCTCTCATATAGGGAAAGATTAGTTAGGCTTAACTTCTTCCTGGCTGCATACCTGTTCTGTTCAGTGAGCCCTCAGCCCACTGCATACCTGTACTGTGATCCTGCCACTGCATACCTGTTCAGTGATCCTGCCACTGCATACCTGTTCTGTGAACCCACCCACCACCACTGCATACCTGTTCAGTGATCCTGCCACTGCATACCTGTTCTGTGAACCCACCCACCACTGCATACCTGTTCAGTGATCCTGCTGCCACTGCATACCTGTTCTGTGAACCCACCCACCACTGCATACCTGTTCAGTGATCCTGCCACTGCATACCTGTTCAGTGATCCTGCCACTGCATACCTGTTCTGTGAACCCACCCACCACCACTGCATACCTGTTCAGTGATCCTGCCACTGCATACCTGTTCTGTGAACCCACCCACCACTGCATACCTGTTCAGTGATCCTGCTGCCACTGCATACCTGTTCTGTGAACCCACCCACCACTGCATACCTGTTCAGTGATCCTGCCACTGCATACTTGTTCTGTGAACCCACCCACCACCACTGCATACCTGTTCAGTGATCCTGCCACTGCATACCTGTTCTGTGAACCCACCCACCACTGCATACCTGTTCAGTGATCCTGCTGCCACTGCATACCTGTTCTGTGAACCCACCCACCACTGCATACCTGTTCAGTGATCCTGCCACTGCATACCTGTTCAGTGATCCTGCCACTGCATACCTGTTCTGTGAACCCACCCACCACCACTGCATACCTGTTCTGTGAACCCACCCACCACTGCATACCTGTTCAGTGATCCTGCTGCCACTGCATACCTGTTCTGTGAACCCACCCACCACTGCATACCTGTTCAGTGATCCTGCCACTGCATACCTGTTCAGTGATCCTGCCACTGCATACCTGTTCTGTGAACCCACCCACCACCACTGCATACCTGTTCAGTGATCCTGCCACTGCATACCTGTTCTGTGAACCCACCCACCACTGCATACCTGTTCAGTGATCCTGCTGCCACTGCATACCTGTTCTGTGAACCCACCCACCACTGCATACCTGTTCAGTGATCCTGCCACTGCATACTTGTTCTGTGAACCCACCCACCACCACTGCATACCTGTTCAGTGATCCTGCCACTGCATACCTGTTCTGTGAACCCACCCACCACTGCATACCTGTTCAGTGATCCTGCTGCCACTGCATACCTGTTCTGTGAACCCACCCACCACTGCATACCTGTTCAGTGATCCTGCCACTGCATACCTGTTCAGTGATCCTGCCACTGCATACCTGTTCTGTGAACCCACCCACCACCACTGCATACCTGTTCTGTGAACCCACCCACCACTGCATACCTGTTCAGTGATCCTGCTGCCACTGCATACCTGTTCTGTGAACCCACCCACCACTGCATACCTGTTCAGTGATCCTGCCACTGCATACCTGTTCAGTGATCCTGCCACTGCATACCTGTTCTGTGAACCCACCCACCACCACTGCATACCTGTTCAGTGATCCTGCCACTGCATACCTGTTCTGTGAACCCACCCACCACTGCATACCTGTTCAGTGATCCTGCTGCCACTGCATACCTGTTCTGTGAACCCACCCACCACTGCATACCTGTTCAGTGATCCTGCCACTGCATACTTGTTCTGTGAACCCACCCACCACCACTGCATACCTGTTCAGTGATCCTGCCACTGCATACCTGTTCTGTGAACCCACCACTGCATACCTGTTCTGTGAACCCACCCACCACTGCATACCTGTTCAGTGATCCTGCTGCCACTGCATACCTGTTCAGTGAACCCGCCACTGCATACCTGTTCTGTTCAGTGGACCCGCCACTGTATACCTGTTTAGTGAACCCGCCACTGCATACCTGTTCTGTTCAGTGGAGTTTGGTGTGTCAGTGTGAAGCAGTACCTTAATTACACTACCTGATTGATGTATACACATGCAAGATGTTTTAAAGCACTTTAGGCCTGTCATTTAGCATTCAATGTGATTTCTGCCCTTAAAACGCTGCTTTTCGTCAAATCCAGATTTTTCCCGGGGACTTTTGGCGTGTATCCCACTCCTCCATGCCCCCCTCCAGGTGTTAGACCCCTTGAAACATCTTTTCCATCACTTTTGTGGCCAGCATAATTATTTTTTTTTTAAAGTTCGCATCCCCATTGAAGTCTATTGCGGTTCGCGAACTTTAACGCGAACCGAACCTTCCGCGGAAGTTCGCGAACCCGGTTCGCGAACCTAAAATCGGAGGTTCGTCCCAACTCTAATCTAGATGCTCCCATCCAGTGACTGACTAAGCATTACCTTGTACTCATAGGGCTTGATTTACAAAAGTGTGATAACTGATAGCACAGCAGTTATCACGTGATCTGCCACATGCGAAGGCAAATGCGCACGTGATGTCGCACTAACCTTTGTTTACACACATATGTAATCCTTTACGCGTGCAAACCTTAGCGCGCGGCAGATCACGTGATAACTGCTGTGCTATCAGTTATCACTCTTTTTTTAATCAAGCCCTTACTGTGCTGCGTGATCTGTTTTTTTTATATTCCTGTATTGTCGTATTGCTGTATGTCACGCCTAAATATTGTCTGTAACCTAAACTAATGTCCAGCACTGCGTAATATGTTGGTTCTTTATACATTCAATAAATAAATAAACAGCACTGTCTCTGTGCTAGTTCTATGAGGTCATCTAATGGTAAAAAAAAAAAAAAGTAAAAAAAAAAAAACATTTTACACTTTATGAAAAAAATAAAGATAAATTAAAACCTCCTTCCCTCCTCCCCTGCCTTACCAAAATAAAAAAAATGTCAGCATTTAAAAAAAATACAGAAATAGTTAAGTTAGGGACTCCTCATTTTTTTTTTACTATGTATGGCATGAGGGTATATTACTGTTATATTTGCATATATGGGCTTGTAATTAGTGATGGACATAAAAACTGAAAAAATGCACTTTTTATTTCCAAATAAAATATTGTCGCCAGACATTGTACTAGGGACATCATTTTAAACATTGTAACAACCAGAACAAATGGGCAAATAACATATGTGGGTTTTATTCACAGTAGCACATTTTATTTTAAAACTACAATGGCTGAAAACTGAGAAATAATGATTTTTTTCCACAGTTTTTCTTATTATTCCTGTTAAAATGCATTTAGAATAAAATGATTCTTAGCATAATATACCACCTAAATAAAGTCTAATTGGTGGTGAAAAAAGCAAGATATAGATCATTTTGTTGTGACAAATATTGATGAAGTTATTGGTGAATGAAAGGTAGGATCGCTGACAGGTGAAAATTGCTCTAGTCCGTTAGGGTAAAAACCCCTCAGTGGTGAAGTGGTTAAAGTGTACCAGAGCTCAGGGACCTAAAAAGATTTATATATACCTGTGGCTTATGTATAAATCTTTTAGGTCCTTGAGCTCTGTGTCCCTCTTTGTTTAACCTCCCCGGCGTTCTATTGAGATCGCCAGGGAGGCTGCGGGAGGGTTTTTTTTCAATTAAAAAAAAACTATTTCATGCAGCCAACTGAAAGTTGGCTGCATGAAAGCCCACTAGAGGGCGCTCCGGAGGCGTTCTTCCGATCGCCTCCGGCGCCCAGAACAAACAAGGAAGGCCGCAATGAGCAGCCTTCCTTGTTTGGCTTTCCTCGTCGCCATGGCGACGAGCGGAGTGACGTCATGGACGTCAGCCGACGTCCTGACGTCAGCCGCCTCCGATCCAGCCCTTAGCGCTGGCCGGAACTGATTGGTCCGGCTGCGCAGGGCTCGGGCGGCTGGGGGGACCCTCTTTCGCCGCTGCTCGCGGCGGATCGCCGCAGAGCGGCGGCGATCAGGCAGCACACGCGGCTGGCAAAGTGCCGGCTGCGTGTGCTGCTTTTTATTTGAAGCAAATCGGCCCAGCAGGGCCTGAGCGGCAGCCTCCGGCGGTGATGGACGAGCTGAGCTCGTCCATACCGCTCAGGAGGTTAAAGAGGAACTGTCGCAAAAATCTTAAAATTTAAAACACATACAAATAGGAAGTACGTTTCTCCCAGAGTAAAATGAGCCATAAATTACTTTTCTCCTAGGGTTGCTGTCACTTACAGTAGGTAGTAGAATCTGACATTACCCACAGGTTTTGGGCTAGTCCATCTCTTCATGGGGGATTCTCAGCATGGCCTTTATTCTTTACAAAGACATTCCCTGAAAATGAGTAATACAAATATGCTGGCCAGCCAACAGGGATATGTGAGGGAGCAGGCTGGTGTCGTACTCTGTTCTCTGGTTGAACTCGATGGACGTATGTCTTTTTTCAACCCAAATAACGACGTAACTATGTAACTTTCTGCTCGCTGCACACTTTTTTGGCACTTGGATGGAGCAACTGCCATTGACTAAGTGCTTTTAAAAATAAAGAAAACCCCGAGAACGCCCCTATGAGAAGATGGGCTAGTCCAAAATCTGTCGGTAATGTCAGATTTCTACTACTTACTGTAAGTGACAGCAACATAGGAGAAAAGTAATTTATGGATCATTTTACTCTGGGAGAAATCTACTTCCTATTTGTATGTGTTTTATATTTGAAGATTTTTCGCGACAGTTCCTCTTTAAAGCGGACCCATACCAAACATTTTTTTAAATTAAAAATATGTAGTTGCACCACTCTGACACATACAAAGATAAATAAACACTCCTTCAAGCCTATGAGCATTTCAGTGCATGCTTTTCACCCTTCTCTTTTCATAACTAGGGTTATACTGGGGGCAAGCATTAGCAATTCCTCCATTGCCGGACACCACCTACTTCACCAGTTTGCCGGATTCTGTCCCAGCAATATGAAAGGAAGGGAGGGGTTCCTCCAATGAATGTAAAATATTTTATATTTGTCATCATGCAGCTGAAAAAAGGCTGCTATTTATTATTATAATTTAGAAAATAGATTTTATTTCTGAAATCTTGTATTTTGAATTTGGGTCCTCTTTAAGGAAGGAATGTGAAGGAATAGCACGGGCTCTATAGCCACATAGGTTTACTCTGTGTAGATTGGTGCAGAGCTAGTTGTAGAGGCATTTTGATCCATTTTTGAAGGTACCTGTTCTGAAATGTGTCCAAAATTGAGTGATGCGGGGTCGTAAAACGATCACTACTCCCTGACTGATTTTTGATCATCATGGTTTGCTGGATGGGTCTCACATAGTGCGGAGACATAAAACACTGACTGTGATAGGGACATTAAATTATGATGCGCATATTCGATGTACTCTGTAAAGTGCTGCAAACTATGTCAGTAGTTCATAAATACATAATAAAAAATAATTTCTAACCCCAGTGCCTACCATGTTTTGGGCCATAAGATTTGTTATTCTGCGAGCCTGAATGGAGTCAGTAAAGTATCCCTTGTAGAGCTCGAGGAAGCGCGCAGAGCGGCGATGACACATGTCACTTTTACCGCGCTGTCGCCTCCGATCTGCCAAACCGAACGGAATTTGTTATTCAAATTTGACCTAAATCTTTTAGCCGGTGGGTTGGTGTCGCCTCCTATATAGCTGATCAGACAGGAAAGGCAATGACAGAGGATGATAAGCATCTTGACATATTGCATCCTCAGATACTGCCAGCCAGTTACCATTTTCACCATCTCCAAATTATCAGTGACAGTATCAAACGCTAAGGTGTAAAAAACAGAGATGCGTTTAATAACGACACTCGTTAATAGGAAGAATCGGGGACGGGCGATCGTGATACTATTAATATGCTAAACAGGAAGAGATGGAATTAAACGATAACGATTTATTGATATATGACTGGCGTGCTGATAGAGGAATTTACAGAAATCCAGAAATTATTTTTTCTGTTTAGTTTTTGAAGTGTAACTGTCGGGCATAAAATCAAAAATCAATTCTTTATTTTTATCTGGTAAACAAGTAATATGGATGCTAACCAGGCAATCCAAAAGTTAAAATCTCTATTACTTTTCTTGTTTATAAATGATCATTCCCCAGTTTACCTGACACTTATTTGGTACGTTGCCGCAAAAAAAAGGAAGTTGCAGGGCATTCTGGGTTGTCTTTTTTTTTGCTTCTTTATTTCCTCTCAGACTAAACTAATGTACAGAAGCAAAAAAGGACAGCCCAGCATGCCCTGCAACTTCCTTTGTGCGGCAACGTACCAAATAAGAGTCAGCTAAACTGGGGAATGATCATTCATCAGCAAGGGGTAGTAGAAATCTGACAGAAACTACAGGTTTTGGACTAGTCCATCTCTTAATAGGGGATTCTCAGCAAGGCTTTTATTCTGTATAAAAACATTCCCTAAAAAGGATTTATACAATGAAGCTGGCCAGCTGCTCGCTGCACACTTTTTTGGCAGTTGGACAGAGAAACTGCTATTCCCTAAGTGCTTTTGAAAATAAACAAAACCCTGAGAATCCCCATGAGGAAATGGGCTAGTCCAAAACCTGTCAGTTCTGTCAGATTTCTATTACCAACTGTAAGTGGCAGCAACATAGGAGAAAAGTAACTTAGGGCTCATTTTACTCTGGAAGAAGCGTTCTTCTTAGTTGTATGTTTTTACATGTATTTATGTCTTTAAATTCAGAAGTAACGTGCAGGGAATATACAACAGGTAAGGTGAAAATAAAAAGGACAGCTTTGCAGAGGCACTGGTGATCAGGAGTTTATTTAGGGCCAGCGCTGCTGATATCGAATGTGAAACGCTGAAGGAAATGGCACACGCTCCAGATGGGAATCCTCTCAATTATGATTAATTGGATGAAGTGGATGAGAATTCCCCTCAAGGTTAAGATAAAATCTCAACCTAGCTTTACAGCAATAAAGGATGATCAACTATGACAATTCAAGATCTTTGCAATTAATAGAGCCATCAATTTTCAATGGTCAGCTTGCTAATACTGGCGGCTGCGCTCGCCACGGGAGAGTGGCGCCTGCAGCAGCGCTGGGGAGGCCCAGCCACGCACAAGAGCAGCTTCGTGTTACGTTGTGTGTGTTCCTGATGTTTTGTTTTTTATTGGCCAGCCTGTAGCAACATCCATCTGGTCTTATGGAATATACAAGCTGAGGGGCAAAGCGAGATTAGCATAGCAACTAGCGCACATTGGAATTATAATGCGTGTTCAGCGAGTATGATGAGTTATTCATTTATTATTTATTACAACATGACACAAGCAGAACCAGTTCTAGACTTTTTGCCAATGAAAGCGTCCATTGTAAGGACAACACCCCTCCCCCTACCGCGACGTGTGTGTGCAAAGCTGAAACGGAGAGGAGAGACACATCGGGCTGTGCATTACAGGCACTGGCACTACACTCCTTCTGCTTCCTCCAAGACAGCATCTCCTTCCTGGTGGCCCGCAGTATCTGATGCTCAAGATGCCGGGTATGTGCTGCGCCGGTGCGACATTACTCACCTGCTCAGCAGATTAGCGATGGGATCAACAGCCACACATGAAGTCCTGCTTCCTCTCTGACTACAGCGGCGCCTCGTGTGACCTGGCAGCATGTAACAGGTCACATGAGGCACCGCTGTAGCCATGGATACAAGTGGATGGAGATCCCATTGCTGGAACACTGAAGTGGCACTGCAGATCTAGGGAGGGGGGAGACGGGGAGTACGAGGAGGGGGGCATTTGGGTAGGGGAATAGCCTCTTGCTGTCCTCTAATGGTTGCCGCCCTGAAACACCTGATTCAGATTGCTTCATGGAAGAACAGCCCTGGACACAAGGTGCAGTGAAGGAGTACAAGTACTGTATGTGTCACACAGGGCCAAGTGGAGCTAAAGGAGTGGGCCAATAATTCACATTGCAATGTTGACCATGTCCCACAATGGAGGCGCCTGGAGGATGGCAGCCTCGGCAGCTTGCTCTGTCTTTTTATGTTTGTTTTATGTATTTTTATTTTTCAACATTGCCTTGTGCAACCCAACCCAGATAACCTTCACCAGTGAACAACTACTGAGCATTCGGAACTTCGACAAATATAATCTACCCCTGGATATTTCATCTACTCTTGATCTTCTGGGGATTCTGACTAGTGTTGGGCGAACATCTAGATGTTCGGGCCGAACAGGCTGAACATGGCCGCGATGTTCGGGTGTTCGACCCGAACTCCGAACATAATGGAAGTCAATGGGGACCCGAACTTTTGTGCTTTGTAAAGCCTCCTTACATGCTACATACCCCAAATTTACAGGGTATGTGCACCTTGGGAGTGGGTACAAGAGGCAAAAAAAATTAGCAAAAAGAGCTTATAGTTTTTGAGAAAATCGATTTTAAAGTTTCAAAGGGAAAACTGTCTTTTAAATGCGGGAAATGTCTGTTTTCTTTGCACAGGTAACATGCTTTTTGTCGGCATGCAGTCATAAATGTAATACATATAAGAGGTTCCAGGAAAAGGGACCGGTAACGCTAACCCAGCAGCAGCACACGTGATGGAACAGGAGGAGGGTGGCGCAGGAGGAGAAGGCTACGCTTTGTGAGACACAACAACCCCGGCCTTGCATGAGGACAAAAAGCGTGCGGATATAGCAGCAATGCTTTTTGCCGCCATGCAGTCATAAATGTAATACAGATGAGAGGTTCAATAAACAGGGACCGGAAACGCTACACCATCCCAGATGTTCATTGGTCATGTTACTTGGTTGGGGTCCTGGAGTGTTGCGTAGTCATTTCCAATCCAGGATTGATTCATTTTAATTTGAGTCAGAGGGTCTGCATTTTCTGTGGAGAGGCGGATACGCCGATCTGTGACGATGCCTCCGGCAGCACTGAAACAGCGTTCCGACATAACGCTGGCTGCCGGGCAAGCCAGCACCTCTATTGCGTACATTGCCAGTTCGTGCCAGGTGTCTAGCTTCGATACCCAATAGTTGAAGGGTGCAGATGGATTGTTCGACACAGCTACGTCATCTGACATGTAGTCCTTGACCATCTTCTCCAGGCGATCGGTGTTGGAGGTGGATCTGCACGCTTGCTGTTCAGTGGGCTGCTGCTGCATGGGTGTCAGAAAATTTTCCCACTCCAAGGACACTGCCGATACCATTCCCTTTTGGGCACTAGCTGCGGCTTGCGTTGTTTGCTGCCCTCCTGGTTGTCCTGGGTTTGCGGAAGTCAGTCTGTCGGCGTACAACTGGCTAGAGGAGGGGGAGGATGTCAATCTCCTCTCTAAAGTCTCCACAAGGGCCTGCTGGTATTCTTCCATTTTGACCTGTCTGACTCTTTCTTCAAGCAGTTTTGGAACATTGTGTTTGTACCGTGGATCCAGAAGGGTATAAACCCAGTAATTGGTGTTGTCCAGAATGCGCACAATGCGTGGGTCGCGTTCAATGCAGTCTAGCATGAATTGAGCCATGTGTGCCAGAGTCCTACCAGAATCCTCATCATCCTCTTGTGAGCGTTGTGATAGTTGTTGTGATGCATCATAGTCGTCACCTTCCTCCTGGTCTGCTTCTGCTGACCATTCGCGCTGAATTGTGGAAGTCCAACGTGCACCGCTCTGGCCCTTATCAGTGGTGGCATGAAATTCCTGCTCCAACTCCAGCTGTTCCTCCTCCTCTTCTTCGTCATAGCTGCTGGGGCCAGCGTTCCCTGAGGCGGATGGCCTGAAGTTGGTACCATCACGCTGATCGTTTTCTCCTTCAGATTCCCCCAGTTGCATCATGACAGCTGTTTCCTTGATTTTCAACATTGACCTCTTCAGTAAACACAGCAGTGGTATGGTAATGCTGACTGAAGAGTTTTCACTGCTCAAAATTTTGGAGGACTTGGCAGAGGTCCAACATGTTGGCCCAATCGGATCCACAGAAGCTTGGCAGCTGTCCGGATGCGCCTCGGTACTGCGCCGTCATGTACTGGACCACTGCACTCTTCTGCTCACAAAAGCGTGCTAGCATGTGCAGCGTAGAATTCCAGCGCGTAGGGACATCACACAGCAAGCGATGGTGGGGGAGATTGAAGCGCTCCTGCATCTTGGCGAGTGCCCCCGAAGCAGTACTGGAATTTCTACAATGTTTGGCCACTCGACGCACCTTCAACAGAAGATCGGCCACGCCTGGGTATGTCCTCAGGAACCGCTGAACTACTAGGTTCATCACGTGCGCCAGGCAAGGGATGTGTGTCAGCTTAGCCAACCTTAAAGCGCGAATGAGATTACTCCCATTATCACACACAACCATGCCCGGTTTCAGGTCCAGCGGTGCCAGCCAAAAATCCGTCTGTTTCTTTATTCCCTTCCAAATTTCCTCCCCTGTGTGCTGCTTATCCCCAAGGCAGATCAGCTTCAGCAACGCTTGCTGACGCATGCCAACAGCTGTGCTGCACTGCTTCCACGATCCTACTGCTGCTGGGTTAGCGTTTCCGGATGAGGTACAGCTTTGAGATGCGTTGGAGGAGAAGGAGTCAGAGAGGTAGGTGCTGCTGTTGTTATCCAGTGGGAGGGACGGCGGTGCAGCTGTTTGCGGCGTGGGCAACACCCGCGCCGTAGCAGGTGAGGAATCGCTGCCAGGCTCCACAAGGTTCACCCAGTGCGCGGTAAGGGAGATGTATCGACCCTGTCCGAACGCACTCGTCCAAGTGTCAGTGGTGAGGTGAACCTTGCAGGCAACGGCATTCTTCAAGCTTCGGGTTATTTTGCTGACCACGTGCTCATGCAACTCAGGCACTGCAGAGCGCGCAAAGTGGTAGCGGCTGGGAACCACGTAACGTGGGATGGCCACTGACATCATGCCCTTGAAGCTGTTTGTCTCCACCACTCGATATGGCAGCATTTTGCAGGCCAGAAGCTTGGCTATGCTGGCTGTTACTGCCACGGCCCGGGGGTCATTTGCTGGCAACTTCCTCTTGCGCTCAAACATCTCTGACACAGACAACTGAACCGTAGCACTGCACACGGAAGGGCTGTTGGTTGTTGTGTTTGATGAACACTGGGAGACCTCAAGAGCACTACTCCGGAAAGTGACAGTGTCAGCGTCGTCTGATGTTTGTGAATGTTGTGAACCACGCAATGGCTGGGCTACTGCTGCTGCTGAGGCGGGTCTGGTGGTGAGTCTGGTGAACCCAAGGGAGGCAGTGTTGCTGGTACCCTGTCCTGCCGCGTTTGCCCACAGAGTGGGATGTTTGGATAGCATGTGGCGGCTCATGCTGGTGGTGGAGAGGTTGTTAATACTTTTCCCCCTGCTCAGGCGGGTCTTGCACACCTTGCAAATTGCCATGGTAACATCCTCAGTGCAGTCTTCAAAGAAAGCCCAGACTTTGGAGCACCTGCCTCCATGCTGGCGATTTCTGTTTGCTCCTCTTTTGCCTCTCACTTGAACTTCCACGCTTGTGGTGCCTGAAATTGCGCGCCGCCTACCTTGTGGCACAAGGCGAACTCGTGCAGCAGTGGGTTCTTCAACAGACTCATCTGTGCTGCTGCTACGACGGCGATGTTCTCGTTCACAAACAAAATCTGGGTCTATGTCCACATTGTCCATACCCTCCTCTTCCATCTCCTCAAACTCGTCATATGTCATTGTGGGGGGCCGCCGCCGTGGAGTAGAGCTCCCCAGAACAACCTCTGCGCAGCTCACTCCAACGTCGTCTTCCAGATCTTGTCGGCCGACCTCCTGCAATTGCAACCCCTCCTGCCCAACTTGCTCTGGGATTTGGGTTTCCGAGTCCTCCTCGGACTCGCCTTGTAGTTCAGTGCGCGGTGCATTTCCCACAGTTAATGGTTGTGAATCCGGGCACAACATTTCTGGCTGTTCCTCCATTGACCTTTGAAAGGTGGAAGTTTGTTGGGCTGGGAATAGCTCCTGCGAATACCCCATTGTGTCCTGAGGTAATTCATCGGACTGGTTATCTGGCAGTTGTGTGCGTGGTGTCGCTGCCGGTTGTGTCAGCTTTGTGCCCACTGGCTCCTTGTAACTGGCTGAGGACTCGGACCTCGTGCGTGATGTGCTGGTGCTGCTTAACCCACTGCTGGACGCTTGAGAGGTCATCCAAGTAATTATCTGGTCCTGTTCTTTTGGATCTGTGAGGGTTGTTGTCCTGGACAACATGGGCGGTATTGAGTGGGTTTTCTTGGGTGCTCCCCTGTGGCCTGTACGTGAACCGTCAGGGGAAACACCTCTTCCCTTGCCCCTTCCTCTTTCACCGGATTTCTTCCTCATTTCACTTATCCTTACAGTACACGCTGACTGGCAGCAGTACAGTGGCAGTACAGAAATGCTATACAGTACCACTATTCCCAGCAGCGACACAGAGCACAATGCTATACAGTGGCGGGTGAGCGGTGTACCACTATTCCCAGCAGCGACACAGAGCACAATGCTATACAGTGGTGGGTGAGCGGTGTACTACTGTTCCCAGGCCCAGCAGACACAGAGTGGAAGTAAACACAATGCTATATAGTCTGGCTGAGCGGTGTACACAGAGTGGCAGTACACACAATGCTATATAGTCTGGCTGAGCGGTGTACACAGAGTGGCAGTACACACAATGCTATATAGTCTGGCTGAGCGGTGTACACAGAGTGGCAGTACACACAATGCTATATAGTCTGGCTGAGCGGTGTACACAGAGTGGCAGTACACACAATGATATATAGTCTGGCTGAGCAGTGTACACAGAGTGGCAGTACACACAATGCTATATAGTCTGGCTGAGCCGTGTACACAGAGTGTCAGTAAACAATGCTATATATAGCGTGGCTGAGCGAGGTACACAGTGGCAGTACACACAATGCTATATAGTCAGGCTGAGCCGTGTACACAGAGTGTCAGTAAACAATGGTATATAGTCTGGCTGAGCGGTGTACACAGAGTGTCAGTAAACAATGGTATATAGTCTGGCTGAGCGGTGTACACAGAGTGGCAGTAAACACAATGCTATATGTAGCGTGGCTGAGCGAGGTGCACAGTGGCAGTACACACAATGCTATATAGTCAGGCTAAGCCATGTACACAGAGTGTCAGAAAACACAATGCTTTATATAGCGTGGCTGAGCGAGGTGCACAGTGGCAGTACACACAATGCTATATAGTCAGGCTGAGCCGTGTACACAGAGTGTCAGTAAACAATGGTATATAGTCTGGCTGAGCGGTGTACACAGAGTGGCAGTAAACACAATGCTATATATAGCGTGGCTGAGCGAGGTGCACAGTGGCAGTACACACAATGCTATATAGTCAGGCTAAGCCGTGTACACAGAGTGTCAGAAAACACAATGCTATATATAGCGTGGCTGAGCGAGGTGCACAGTGGCAGTACACACAATGCTATATAGCCAGGCTAAGCCGTGTACACAGAGTGTCAGAAAACACAATGCTATATATAGCGTGGCTGAGCGAGGTGCACAGTGGCAGTACACACAATGCTATATAGCCAGGCTAAGCCGTGTACACAGAGTGTCAGAAAACACAATGCTATATATAGCGTGGCTGAGCGAGGTACACAGTGGCAGTAAACAATGCTATATATATAGTGTGGCTGAGCGAGCGGTGTACTACTGTTCCCAGCAGCGACACACAATGACTGGGGGGGACCCTGGCTAGCGTGGCTGGAGAGCGAACTACCCTGCCTGCCTACCCAAAGCTAAACCCACAGAGAAATGGCGGAGATATGACGTGGTTCGGGTATTTATTTACCCGAACCGCGTGACCGTTCGGCCAATCAGAGCGCGTTCGGGCCCGAACCACGTGACCCGTTCGGCCAATCACAGCGCTAGCCGAACGTTCGGGGAACGTTCGGCCATGCGCTCTTAGTTCGGCCATGTGGCCGAACGGTTTGGCCGAGCACCGTCAGGTGTTCGGCCGAACTCGAACATCACCCGAACAGGGTGATGTTCTGCAGAACCTGAACAGTGGCGAACACTGTTCGCCCAACACTAATTCTGACCAGTGGAGCTACAGTGCTGAACCAGGCAGTGAGGATTAGAAGAAGAGGCAAGTGCTCCGGGATCCAGACTCGCTTTCGACGCAGAGGACTGCTCTCTCCACTACCTGGAATCATACTCTCTAATGTCAGGTCCATATATAACAAACTGGACGAGCTTCAACTACTGATCAGAACAAAGAAGGACTTTTATCTCTCTGCGGCCATTTGCTTCACAGAGACTTGGCTATCTGAGCTTATTCCAGACAACGCTCTGCAGATTAATGGATTTACACTCTACAGGTCTGACCGGGACACACTTACTTCTGGCAAAACCAAAGGTGGAGGACTCTGCTTCTATATTAATGATAGATGGTGCATGGATGTTACAGTTATTAAGAGGACATGCTCGGCTGGGCTGGAAACACTCTTCATAAACTGCAGACCCTACTATTCACCCCGTGAGTTTTCTTCATTTATTTTGGCTGCTGTGTACATCCCTCCACAAACATGTATGCAGCCTGCGCTCCAAGATCTCGCAGATCAAATCACTGAGGTGGAAAGGGAGTACCCAGATTCTTTTTTCATCACACTAGGGGATTTCAACAGTGCTAATCTTTCCAAAGAACTCCCCAAATACAGGCAACACGTCACAAGTGCAACTAGAGAAGGTAAGACACTTGATCACTGTTACACTACGACTAAGTATGTATGCAGCCTGCGCTCCAAGATCTCGCAGATCAAATCACTGAGGTGGAAAGGGAGTACCCAGATTCTTTTTTCATCACACTAGGGGATTTCAACAGTGCTAATCTTTCCAAAGAACTCCCCAAATACAGGCAACACGTCACAAGTGCAACTAGAGAAGGTAAGACACTTGATCACTGTTACACTACGACTAAGGACTTGTATCACTCTGTCAGCAGGGCAGCTTTGGGGAACTCTGATCATGCTGTTATACAGCTTATCCCACCATACATCCAAAGACTAAAAACTGCCAAACCTGTAGTGACCACAGTTAAGAAATGGACGAGTGAAGCTGTAGAAAAACTGCAGAGCTGCTTTGATTTATTAAACTGGAATATATTTAAAGAGACACTGAAGCGAAAAAAAAATGATGATATTATGATTTGTATGTGTAGTACAGCTAAGAAAAAAAACATTAAGATCAGATACATCAGTCTAATTGTTTCCAGTACAGGAAGAGTTGAGAAACTCCAGTTGTTATCTCTATGCAAAAAAGCTATTAAGCTCTCCGACTAACTTAGTCGTGAAGAGGGCTGTTATCTGACTTTTATTATCTCAACTGTAATTGAACTGTTTACTTTTCCTCTGCTGGAGGAGAGGTCATTAGTTCACAGACTGCTCTGAAAGAATCATTTTGAATGCTGAGTGTTGTGTAACCTGCACATATTATAGAACGATGCAATGTTAGAAAAAACACTATATACCTGAAAATAAAAATATGAGAATTATTTTCTTTGCTGCTAATCTTCTAGTAATTATTCATAGTACACAACCAATTCATTATATCATATATTTTTTTTCGCTTCAGTGTCTCTTTAAAGAATCCTCTAGTGACCTAAATGAATACACTGACGCTGTGACATCATATATTACCTTTTGTGAAGAGTCCTGCATCCCCACAAGAAAGTGCACCAGGTACAATAACGATAAACCCTGGTTCACATCACATCTTAGGAAGCTGCGCCTCGATAAAGAAAGGGCATATCGTACAGGCGATAAAGTCCTCTACAAAGCTGCGAAATACAAACTGCAGAGAGCCATTACTGACGCAAAAAAAGATTATTCTAAAAAACTTGAGAAACAATGTTCAAACGCTGACTCATTCACAATATGGAAATCTCTGCATGAAATTACCAGCTACAGGAAGAAATCTCCGCCCTCACTACACAATCTGCAGCTTGCAAATGAACTGAATACATTTTATTGCAGGTTTGACACTAGCAACAAAAGCCAAACACACCAAGTCAATTCGCATAATTTCCATCTCTGCAGCAGGCAAACTGAACACTTTTCCTGCCAGCCAACGTCTCCACCCCTTGCGGTGCCTCAGCAGCTACACAACACAGGAGGCCAGACAATCTATTGACCTGTCCCCAGATGTGCATGCTCTAACAATATGCCAATCAGATGTAAGCAGACTCTTCAAAAGACAAAACACTAAGAAAGCAATGGGGCCAGACTCTATCTCTGCGAAATGCCTGAAACTCTGTGCCGATCAATTAGCTCCTGTATTCACAGACATATCCAAAGCATCTCTCAAACTCTCAATTGTTCCGGCCTGTTTTAAATGCTCAACTATTGTACCAATCCCAAAAAATTAAAAACCTACATGTTTAAATGATTACAGGCCTGTTGCCCTGACATCATTGGTCATGAAAGCATTCGAAAAACTGTTAATGGCTTATCTGAAATCTACACAGATCCCCTGCTGGACTCTCTGCAATTTGCCTACAGGCCTAATAGATCCGCAGATGATGCCGTGAACATGTGTATGCATTATGTACTACAGCATCTAGACACCCCAGGAACCTACACAAGGATTTTATTTATAGATTACAGCTCTGCATTTAATACCATAATGCCATCTCTGCTACACAGCAAGCTCTCCCAGCTACACATACCTGAATCCATCTGCAAATGGATAACCGATTTCCTAACCGATAGGAGACAGCGTGTTAGACTTGGTAAACACACATCAAGCTCTCTGACCATCAGTACTGGTGCACCCCAGGGCTGTGTGCTTTCCCCACTGCTCTACTCACTGTACACCAATGACTGCATCTCCACAGATCCATCTGTTAAGGTTCTGAAGTTTGCAGATGACACAACAGTAGTTGGTCTCATACAAAACGGGGATGAATCTGCATACAGGCATGTGGTGGGACTTCTTTCCTCCTGGTGCAGCAGCAACAACTTGAAACTAAACGCTCTCAAAACCATGGAGATGATAATGGACTTTAGGAGATCTCCCCCCCAGCACCTCCCCTTAACCATAAATGGATCCACAATAACCCAGGTAGAGTCATTCAAGTTTCTTGGGTCCACGATCTCACACAACCTAAAATGGGATAACAATACGGTCACTATTGTCAAGAAAGTGCAACAGAGGATGTACCATCTACGGCAGCTGAAAAAGTTTGGCCTACCTCAAAATTTAATGGTGCAGTTCTACACTGCAATTATTGAATCCACCATAACATCATCTATGACTGTATGGTTCAGCTCCTGCTCAGCATTAGAAAAGGGGAGGCTGCAGCGCATCATCCGAACAGCGGAAAGGATAATTGGCTGTAGCTTACCTTCCCTGCAGGATCTTTACGCTAGCAGGTGCAGAAAAAGAGCAACCAAAATTGCCTCTGACCCCTCTCACCCAGCTCACTTCATCTTCCAGCGCATGCCTTCAGGAGTAAGATTCCGGTCAATCGCTACCAAAACCTCCAGACACAGGAACATCTTTTTTCCTCAAGCGGTAGCCATACTTAATGCTGAACCACACTAGAGCAGCTAGGACTTGAAAGTAATCAGCACAGAACTGAAAATGAACATTTCACACACTGCTTACTGCCACTATACTTATGATGTCCTTGACTTGTAATATACATACTGTCTGTCCTTGTATTGTTTTTGTTTGTGTTTGTGTTTGTTAAGCAACTGCCAAGACAAATTCCTTGTAGGTGCAAACTTACTTGGTGAAATAAAATTGATTCTGATTCTGATTATTAGTTACAGCACCGCACTGGCTCCTCTTGCTAACTGGTGTTGATAGTCTATTTTAAATGTTTGTTTCAGGCAGCAGAAAGTTTAGCACCAGCCTTGTACGGGTTCGTTGGCACTGCTGGTTAATTGAGTTCAAGATGACAGTCACAGAGACTCTACTGTATTTATGAGATTAAACAACTCAACTATTTATTAAACACCTCTAAAAAAAAGTATGGTTAACGTATACGTATAATGTGATCAGACAACATGCATGAAAAAGAGGAGTGTTTTGCACTTGAGAAGAAAATAAACCCTTAAAGGGGAACTGAAGAGAGAGGGATATGGAGGCCGTCATGTTTATTTCCTTTTAAGTAATACCAGTTGCATGTCAGCCCTGCTAATCCTCTGCCTCTAATACTATTAGCCATAGACCCTGAACAAGCATGCAGCAGATCAGGTGTTTCAGTGGCTCAGACTTTAAAGTCAGATCAGACAAGACTAGCTGCATGCTTGTTTCTGGTTTTATTCAGATACTACTGCAGAGAAATAGACCAGCAGGGCTGCCAGGCAACTGGTATTGCTTAAAAGGAAATGAACATGACAGCCTCCATATACCTCTCTCTTCAGTTCCCCTTTAAAGCGGTATCGTCACCATAAAAATCTAATTTCAACAGCAACTGGTCTGAGTGTATTAAGTGATAAAGATGCTAATCCTGCATTCAAAACTTGCAAAACTTTTTCTTCTGTTATGGTTTGTAGTTATCACATACTTTAGGAGCACCTAGAATAGGATTTCTGCTTTTACTTTATAAAATTCACAGGAATTATTACGTGGACAGTGCAATACATCTGTTATGTAAGTAGAACTAGTATTTATCTACTTCTATATGTGTTTTTTATTTCTAGGTTAGCATGGGTGTCGCTTGTTCTTTAAAAAGCAGCACCACTCAAAAAATATGACAAATACAGGTGTATATGATAGAAAAATGATAACAAATCTTTATTACAAAGTCTCACAGTGTATTATCACAAGTAACAACAAAAATGTAAAACATTTAAAATTACCCATAGCTTATCTAAAGTTGCAGTTACACACGGGACCAAAAGTTCCCTGTGCAACCCTTGAACCCTTGAATCAGTATGAGCAGTGACCTGGTGCCTAGTACACAAATATCTATAGGCGAACAATAAACATATAATAAATGTCATAAAATAAGTGCAAACCATGAAAAAAACAGGTCTGGACAATCCAGATCTGGAAGTGTCAAACAAAGAATATCAGGCAAAGTGCAACGGATGGTGGAAACAACCACTAGATGAAGTGCATAGTGTAACATAAATAAGATACTTAGCCCAGGTACAACTATGGTGGCATCAGCTAGTGATGGGCGAACACCTGGATGTTCGGGTTCGGGAAAGTTCGCCGAACATGGCCGAGATGTTCGGCATGTTCGGGCCGAACCCCGAACTTTCCGAACATCCAGCTTTTGGGGGCCATATGGGGTCGCAGGCATAAGGGGGGAGCATGCCCCGATCGCGGGGGGGGGTCGGAAATTCCCCCCACCCCCTCCGCTAGCGCTCCCCCCTCTGCCCGCTTCCCCATTCAAAAGTTTAAGCAAAGTACCTGTAGTGGATGGCCTGGCAGTGGGCGGCACTGTGGAGTGAAGAGGAGGAGTCCGGAGAGTGACGAGTTGAGGGAGGCCGGGCAGCGGGCGTGAGGTCAGAGAAAGGGCGGAAGTACCACAAGGGTACTTCCGCTGAACCGCCCGCTGCCCGGCCTCCCTCAACTCGTCACTCTCCGGACTCCTCCTCCTCACTCCACAGTGCCGCCCACTGCCAGGCCATCCACTACAGGTACTTTGCTTAAACTTTTGAATGGGGAAGCGGGCAGAGGGGGGAGCGCTAGCGGAGGGGGTGGGGGGAATTTCCGACCCCCCCCGCGATCGGGACATGCTCCCCCCTTATGCCTGCGACCCCATAGGGGGGCAGTATTCGGCCGAACAGGGCCCTGTTCGGCCGAACAGGGGCCCTGTTCGGCCCTGTTCGGCGGCCATTAGAAGTTCGGGGCGAACCCGAACTTAAAAGGCCGAACACCATCAGGTGTTCGGCCGAACGCGAACATCACCCGAACAGGGTGATGTTCTGCAGAACCCGAACAGTGGCGAACACTGTTCGCCCAACACTAGCATCAGCATGGTTTGGTGTGACGAGGAGCACCCTCAAAACGACCCCACTAGTATCGTGGGCGTTACCCCGCTTTTTCAAGGAGAGGATAGGCAGTGAGGAAAAATGGGCGTGGGTGGATAAAAAAATTGTAATAAATGATAAAGATCGTTTTCAACTAGTCAGGAAGTGAAGCCGAAAATGTAAAAAATAAGTATTTTGAAACGGACACAAAAATGAAAATGAAAAGATATTTATTTTAAAAACGTTTCACTATTCAAAAATACAGCTTAACCTAACCCTACTTTCACACAGAGCCCTCCCCTGGTGGTGTCTAACCCTAACACCCTCTGGTGGTGCCTAATCCTCGGACCCCCACTGGTGGTGCCTAACCCTAACCCCCCCCGGTGGTACCTAACCCTAAGACCCCCCCCCCCGGTGGTGCCTAACCCACCCTGATGGTGCCTAGTCCTAAGACCCCCCTGGTGGTGCCTATATCTAAGACCCCCCTGGAGGTTCCTAACCCTAAGACCCCCCCGGAGGTGCCTAAACCTAAGAACCCCCTCTGGTGGTGCCCAGTGGTGGGGCGAAATTTTGCATTGAAATTCACAATTATGCATCGTCTGAGAAAATCGTAATTAATTTTGTATGTAATTGTAATATTTAATAATTTCGTGTGCATTATGCGTAATTTTTGTGAAATTTCGCATAATTTCACTATGACTTTAGCGGTTAATAGCAAAGCCCCTATATATTGCTACCAAAAGTGCTACATATGTTAAGCAGAATATTGGGTACAAGTCAAAAAAATAATTTAGAGAGAATTAAGAAAAATATTTTTAAACTGCCTTTTTTCTGAGTTTAAAAACCATGTTTTCTTTTCACATTTAACCTCCTTGGCGGTAAAGCTGCGCAGGAGGTTTTCTCTGGCCCTGCTGGGCCGATTTGTTAAATTTTTTTTGCTAGCTGCGTCAGCACACCGATCGCCACCGCCCCGCCCTCGATCGCCGCTATTCGCTATCCGCGCTGCCTGGCCAATCAGTGCCAGGCAGCGCTGTGGGGTGGATCGGGACTCCCAATGACGTCCCGACGTCGGTGACGTCCTCCCGCCCCGTCGCCATGGCGACGGGGAAGCCCTCAAGGAAATCCCGTTCTTTGAACGGGATTTTCTGATCGGAGATTGCCGAAGGTGATCAAAGCAGGCGGGGGGATGCCGCTGAGCAGCGGCTATCATGTAGCGAGCCCTAGGCTCGCTACATGATATAATAAAAAAAAAAAAAAAGAAGAATAAACAAAATCAATTGAATTTACAAATCGTAATTACGTATAGGCGTAGTTGCGAAAATGTATGCAAAATTTTAGCGTAATCGTAATTAGCTGATTACGGTCATCACTGGTGGTGCCTAACTCTAACCACCCCACCAGCACAAACACCCTTTCTGACTCCTAACTTTACCCACACCCCCTTTGCACAAACACCCTTACAAACGTAGAAACAATTACATATTTGATAACGTACATACAAACAAAATACTATGACAAAAACTATAACATTTCAAGTGCCAATCAAAAGTAGGAAACCCAAAAGGATCTAGAATAACACACATTTCTTCACAATCATTATTATCCTTATTCTTACAGCTTTTCGAGAGTTTTTGCTTTAAACTCTTATTAAAACTGCAATATAAATATTCCTTCTTGTTAAGATGACATTAAGCTGTACTGCAATTATTTCACACAAAGATATTTTCCACTTATTACGCTTACATAACCCTCTTTTTTGTTTGCCGGAGACAAGAAATCTCTTGTTTGTAATTGTCTGCGGCACAGAAGTGTTTATAGAACTCCTTTGATGTGAATTAAGAGTCATACAGAGACAATCTCCACCGGAGGAGCAAACTTTTGTTATATTTGCCTGAGAAGTTTTGGGTGAGAAAACTGACAAGAGGTGCAGGGAGCGCTGATTAGAGTCTGTAGGTGTTCTTAAACCTCTGAGACAATGGCGTAGAACAAAGGCAAGCCTGCTGTATTCATACCATCATCATCGTCATCATAATATGCATACAAATATAGTTTTCTTTGGTGCACAGTAGGAGAAAAACAGAGCTCTTTGGTGGCAGAACAATGCTTGCCTGTTCCTCAGATCTATCAATCAGGATATGTGTGCTGCTGTGTACCAGGTTGTGGGATCAGGTGCCTAAAATGTAAGAGGTTCACTGAATATTTCTAGTGTAGGCTTAAAGTCTCTATTTTAAAATCATGTCCTGCCCCTTCCTTTGACCAATTATCCCATCATGTATTCCTGCAGATTGCATAAGGAACTCCGGCAGATTGCCCAAGGTACTCCTCCTGAAGATTGTCCAAGGTACACCTGAAGATTGTGCAAGGTACTCCTGCAGATTGTCCAAGGTACTCCTACAGATTGCCAAAGGAACTCCTGCAGATTGCCCAAGAAACTCCTGCAGATTGCCCAAGGAACTCCTGCAGATTGTCCAAGGTACTCCTGCAGATGGTCCAAGGTACTCCTGCAGATTGTCCAAGGTACTCCTGCAGATTGCCCAAGGTACTCCTGCAGATTGCCCAAGGTACTCCGGCAGATTGTCCAAGTAACTCCGGCAGATTGCCCAAGGTACTTCTGCAGATTGTCCAAAAATTCCAATAGATTGTCCAAGGAACTCCTGCTGATTGTCCAAGGAACTCCGGCAAATTGTCCAAGGAACTCCTGCAGATTGTCCAACGTCCTCCTGCAGATTGTCCAAGGAGCTCCTACAGATTGTCCAAGGTCCTCCTGCAGATTGTCCAATGAACTCCTGCAGATTGTCCAAGTAACTCCGGCAGATTGCCCAAGGTACTTCTGCAGATTGTCCAAAAAATTCCAATAGATTGTCCAAGCCCAAGGTACTTCTGCTGATTGTCCAAGGAACTCCGGCAGATTGTCCAAGGAACTCCTGCAGATTGTCCAAGGTCCTCCTGCAGATTGTCCAAGGAACTCCTGCAGATTGTCCAAGGAGCTCCTGCAGAATGTCCAAGGAGCTCCTGCAGATTGTCCAAGGTACTCCTGCAGATTGTCCAAGGAGCTCGCGCAGATTGTCCAAGGAACTCCTGCAGATTGTCCAAGGAGCTCCTGCAGATTTTCCAAGGAACTCCTGCAGATTGTCCAAGGAGCTCCTGCAGATTGTCCAAGGAACTCCTGCAGAATGTCCAAGGCACTCCTGCAGAATGTCCAAGGTCCGTCCTGCAAAGGAGAAAATCAAAAGCCGTTTTTCCGGCTAAAGGTGCCCATACATCTATCGACTTGGAATCGAGCGATCGACAATAGAAGGTGATTAAAATATATTGGTTGATTGAAAGTGAGTCCCTAAGAGTACAATTACCCTTTTTTCAATTCCCTGTGAAAACCCTAGATTTTCAGAATATGACTGTGAAATGCCCCATATAGAATAACTAGTTGAAAATCTTTGAAGAAATTGATTATGGATCTGACAAATGTAACAATGGAATTGCGTGACATGTGCAAACTTAATGCATTGTCAAAAGGGCTTTCCATAGGTTAGCAGTGCTGCTGTTCCAATAATCCTTAGCGGAATATGGTTATATTGTATCTCTTTGTAGCACGCCAATTGTGCACAGCCCACATCCCACTTCCTAGCAGCTACGCAGCCTTTGATGTACATACGACCCCCTACCCCCCGTTTCTCTCCCTCACACACTGTATAGAACATTTTTTTGCAGGCTTATTAAAATAGCTGATGTCAAATATTCTTTTCATCTTGCCACAATCAATGGCGGAGTGTTTGACTTGATGCTTGATCCTCCACGCTGGATAAAGACACAGCGATTGGCATTTTTTTTCTTACCTTTTTCATTCCATAAGTAAGTTAGTTTCCAAATAAGGCGCCCTAACCAGTCATTAAAATAACGTACACTATACATATGTCATTTTCAAGTAGCTAATCAGGGCTGGTTGTGCAGTATTTTGCCAAGGAGCACCCTACTCCCATCCATCACTCAATCCATGCTATAATCTAATGAGTAGGCTTAGTGAGTTAAAGGGGAACTTCAGCCTAAACAAACATACTGTCATCAAGTTACATTAGTTATGTTAATTAGAATAGATAAGTAATATAATCTCTTACCCACCCTGTTTTAAAAGAACAGGCAAATGTTTGTGATTCATGGGGGCAGCCATCTTTTTGGTTGAAAGGAGGTGACAAGGAGCAGGAGACACAGTTCCAACTGTCCTGTGCCCTGATAACCCCTCCCAGCTTCACACGCTAGGCTTCAAATGTCAAATTCAAAATGTAAAAAAAAAAAAAAAATTGCACCAAAACAGCAGAACGAGAACAACAAAATCAGAAATCCCATCATGCTTTGCACAGCATCAAGGGAAAAAAGCCCAGGCAGTTTTCTTCTGTGCAGCTAAAAATAAGGCTTGTATAAGAGAAACAAAGTTCTGATGCTGTGAAACTGTTAAAGAAACACCAAGCCTTTTCAGTGCTGCTGAGTTGATTTTTAGTCCGGAGGTTCACTTTAAGTGTTAAAATGTACTCGAGGCAAGATAAAATAGAAAAAAAATAGATTCCTACCTAATAAGAGGGAAGCCTCTCGATCTTGCAAAGGCTTTCCAAGACCTCCTGGCTCCCACGGTTAGCATTCATGTCTCCCGGAACATATCTGACAAAAGGTTGTCAGATATGTTACAGAGGCGTATCTAGCGGGGTGCAGGCATGGCTCATGCCATGGGCGCCATGCCTGCTCCTGTGCTGCGCCGCCATACTAACCCCTGTGCTGCACCCCCTTGCCTGCTCCTGTGCTGCGTCCCCATGCCTGCTCCTGTGCTGCGTCCCCATGCCTGCCCCTGTGCTGCGCCTCCTTGCCTGCCCCATGCCTCCCCGTCACTCGGACATCAGATCAGATTAATTCTGTCATCTGGAGAACATGGCTACTTATGTATGTAGGGCGCACTTGACCTATTCTTAAAAAAAGAGGACAGAGAGGGAACAAGAAGAGATATTCCCAGAAAAGTAACTTCAGCAACATTCCAATCCAAGCCAAAAAACACAGACAACCATAATATATGGCCCCCCTGATCACATTTAAAATCGCAAGTTGGTAGCGGGGTTTTGCGGGAGTGATTTTTCCGCGATTAACGTGGAAAAATCACTGGACACAGTAGTGTTTTGGGAGCGATATCGATTAGTGTTTCTATACATGCTAGTCGCGATAGCTCAAGAATCGCCGCCAAAATCGCTGCACGAAACGCATTTGCGATTATCGCTAAACGCGAGAGACGCAAAACATGAGAACACTGCCATTGAATAAAATTTGCTACATGGTTTTAAAAACCGCCAGCGGTTTGCGGTGAGTGGGAATCACGCGATTCCAGCTCAGGTGTGAATGTGGCCTAAATGTACACAAGACAGGATGCTGTTTTTAGAGGGAAATTGGGCTCTGACTGGGGAGGGGCGCGCAATATCTGTGTTTGCCATAGTCTATATATGACCCAGATACGCCCCTGGTGGCCACACTCTTATTCATGCACAAGCATGGCCATACTACACCTGTGGGAGACGGCCGTGCCTGTGCAGTAAGCTGGGTGCAGCAGAGCCGAGCTCGTGGATGAAGAGCTTGGTTGTGGTCTTCAAAAGGTTCCCAGGCAGCGGCAGTGGTCTCCAAGAGGACATGGGAAGCCTCTGAGGGCATCCTTCTTAGGTACACCTTGCTATTTCTTATCACTATAATTATTATTACTAATATATACAGTATATATATATATATATATATATATATATATATATATGTATATATATATATATATACACTATTATACTATATTATATATACTATTAGTATTTGTTGCAGATAAAAACAACAACACGTTTCTCAAGTTATTCCTGCTTCTTCAGGTTAATACTACATTATAGGCACTCCTAAGCCAAATCATATCGCTAGTTTTGATGCAGTATTGACCTGACCTAATTAAAGTGAAGAAGCAATTAAATTGAGCAGTGTGAGGAAGCGTGGAAGAGCCGCCGCCATGAGCCAGCGGTCGGCGGCTCTTCCCGCGTGCAGTGCCCGCTCACACGGGGAGGCAGCCGCCTCCTCCCAGCGTGAGGCGGCTGTCCCCGTGGAGAGGCGGACGGAACGCGAAGAAGCCGCCGCGTTAGACGCGGCGGCTGGTGCACATCTCTCCGCTGCACCACAGAGCAGGGCTGGGACTCGTAGTCCCTCAGTGTTTAGAGTGACGCGCGCGCGCGCACTCAAGGAAGATTTATGATAGTCTGAGGGGAGTCAGCTGACCAGGCTGGTCAGCTGACCCTGATTCCGCTCCCCATTGGTCCAGCAATCAGGGAGGTGCTGGGGGTCACGATTGAGTATATATACTGCCGGCAGTTCACTTCTCTGGTGTCTGGCGTTGCGTTCACATACGTGGGAGCACCCAGATCCGTTAGTCAGATCCGTTAGTGTGCCGGGACCAGCTGGAGCTGTAATCCTACACTAAAGCTAGATTTGTTGATAGCTTAAAGTACTAGTTTGATTGTGATTATTTGTTATGACTTCTTGCCTGCCTTGACTACTCTTCTGAACTTTGATCTTGTACCTCGTTATTTCTGATACACCGTTGCCGAACCCCGGCTCGCTCCTAGACTCTGTTTCTGCCTCCTGATTCTGTACCCCGATATATCTGATACCCCGTTGCCGAACCCTGCCTGTACTTTGACTCCGCCTCTGCCTCTCGATCTTGTACTTTATCTGTCTGTGTGTGTACGACCTGGCTTGTCCGACCTCGAGAACCGACCTCATCATTGGAGGAGGTTCTTCGTTCTGTTGGTAACCCTTCCGCCTGAGGGTGACTTTCAGAAGATACTTCCTGCTTGCAGTCTGACTCCTCCCGTCTTGGAGAGCTCAGGGTTGCGGAAGTAATCTGTACAGTACGTCTTACTGTACTGAGGCCTAGTCCTCTAAGTGTTACTGTTACACCTAAACACTACACTCTACTCCGGTGAACAGAGGTTAGCTGGTATATTGGATTATCGGTGATACTGCAGATCACATATAATCTGGTATACGTCTGTATTCCCCGTGACGCTGCAGGTCACCGGTAATCAGATCTCTCTGTGCTTCACCGAGCGTTACAGAACGCCAGACCAAAAATACTGATGGAACGCACTGATCCTCTGACTGTGCTTGCCACTTCGGTGGATAGCATTCATCAAGCATTAGGCCAGCACAAAGCCTTAATTGATGCTTTATCTGGCTCTGTGAGAACCCTCCAGACATCAGTTGATTCAGTGCGATCCCCTCCTAGTGACGACATCCGCATGCCTGTCCCTGATAAATTTTCCGGCCACAAGTCTGACTTCCGGAATTTCAGGAGTAGAGTGTTGTCATATTTTGAATTAAGGCCCCGATCCTCGGGGACTGAGACCCAACGGGTCATTTTCATTAAAACTTTGTTGACTGGAGACTCCCAGTCGTGGGCTTACAACCTGCCCACTACCGATATTGCTTTGACCTCAGTGGAGGAATTTTTTAAGGCCATGGCCATAATCTACGACGACCCTGACCTTGCCGCATCCTCAGAGCGGAAGCTCAAACTCTTACGGCAAGGCAGAGGGTCAGTCGAGGATTATGCGGCAGAGTTCCGTAGGTGGTCAGTCACCTCAAGATTTGATAATTTTGCCCTCATGGACTACTTCCTGTCTGGGTTGTCGGAAGAAGTTTCCGATCTAATGTTGACGGTACCCGAGCCCAAGACAGTTGATGAGGCCATATCATCGGCCATTCGAGTGGACCGCAGGTTGCGCCATCAGAGGCAGGCTAGAGGCAGTCACCGTGTCAGGGTGACATCGTACGCGGCACCGTCCGCTACACCTCTAGTAACACCTTCGCCGCCTGTCTCACCCTCCCCGGCTTTACCGCCGCCCGAACCAATGCAGATTGGTCGGTCGAGACTGACCCAGGTGGAGCGAAGGCGGAGAATGACAGAACAGCTGTGCCTGTACTGTGCAGCAGCAGGGCATAGGGTACGAAACTGCCCTAACAGGTCGGGAAACGAGTTTGCCTAGGAGTAGTGGGGGGTGACACCCTAGGTACACAAATTGCACCCCTTAAGGAAAAGAAATTTTTGCTCCCTTGTACGGTTACATGGGAAAATAAGTCTATGGCCACTGAGGCATTTATTGACTCAGGCTCAGCGGCCAATTTTATGAATTTTGAGTTCGCACAAGAGTTGGGTATCCCCCTCACTCCTGTGAGTCCCCCCATTCAGGTCACGGCAGTAGACGATTCCCCGCTACAACGGAATCACGCACTGTCTCAGACTCCGGAGGTGAAGGTCACCATCGGGGTACTACATGGGGAACAATTATCATTTTTTGTATTGCACATGTCAACCTCCACTATCATCCTAGGCATGCCATGGTTGCAACTCCACTCACCTCAAATAGACTGGGCCACAGGTCAGCTAACCACTTGGTCACCTCGTTGTTTTCAACAGTGTTTGGGAAAATTGACCCTGGGACAAACCAAAGTTCAGGTAGAAGGGGTACCCGACCAGTACTCCGAGTATTCCGACGTGTTCTGTCCCAAAGCAGCAGACAAGTTGCCCCCACATCGCCCTTTCGATTGTCCCATTGACCTCCGTTCGGGATGTGTACCTCCCCGGGGTCATTTGTACAATCTGTCGGGACCCGAAAAGGTAGCCATGCAGGATTATATCCGTGAAAACTTGGCCAAAGGTTTCATTCGGCCGTCCCGGTCACCTGCTGGAGCTGGTTTCTTTTTTGTTAAGAAAAAAGACGGAGGCCTGCGACCCTGCATCGATTATCGCGGCCTTAACAAGATTACAGTCAAAAATCGCTATCCCTTGCCACTGATAGACGATTTATTCACACAAATTACAGACGCTAAAATCTTTTCTAAATTAGATTTGCGGGGCGCGTATAACCTGATACGCATAAGAAAGGGCGATGAGTGGAAGACGGCCTTTAATACACCAGACGGGCATTATGAGTACCTGGTGATGCCCTTCGGGCTGTGTAATGCCCCGGCCGTCTTTCAGGAACTCATTAACGAGGTATTCAGAGAGGTGTTGGGGAAGTTTGTTTTGGTCTATCTTGATGATATTCTCATCTTCTCCAACAACCTCTCTGAACATAGAGACCATGTGAGGTTTGTTTTGAATCTGTTAAGGCAGAACTCTTTATATGCAAAACTTGAAAAATGCATCTTTGAAGTAACATCTGTCGCCTTCTTGGGGTATATAATTTCCACCACAGGCCTGTCGATGGATCCTGCCAAGGTCTCGGCTGTGCTGGAGTGGCCACAGCCGGTGGGGTTGAAATCTCTTCAGCGCTTTCTTGGCTTTGCCAATTATTATAGACGATTTATAAAGGGGTACTCCACGGTCATTTCTCCCCTTACGAGTCTCACCAAGAAAGGGGCAGATACAACTCACTGGTCTCCTGAGGCTTTACATGCTTTTTCCACTCTGAAGGGCCTATTCTGTTCAGCACCCATCCTCAGACATGTGGATACATCCTTCCCGTTCATTGTGGAGGTGGATGCTTCGGAGGTAGGGGTGGGGGCTGTGCTGTCTCAGCGGTCAGGCTTGCAGGGTAGAATGCACCCATGCGCTTACTTCTCTCGCAGGTTTTCCCCTGCAGAGAGGAATTATGATATTGGTAATAGGGAGCTCCTAGCCATCAAATTAGCTTTCGAGGAATGGCGACACTGGTTAGAAGGAGCTGAGCATACCATCACGGTTTACACCGATCATAAGAACTTAGAATACATCGAGGGGGCTAAGAGATTGAGCCCTCGTCAGGCTCGATGGTCGCTATTCTTCTCCAGGTTCACGTTTATCATTACATACACCCCGGGAAGCAAGAATGTTAAGGCAGATGCCTTGTCCAGATGCTTTGAGTCAGAGACAGCACAGCCCTCCGTTCCAGAGACCATTATTCCTCAGAGGTTGATACTGGCAGCCACTGGAACCTGGGAGGATTGGGCGGAGACGCTGATTCCCTTTCAACAGGACATCCCGGAAGGGAAGCCCGCAGGGGTTCTGTTCGTTCCTCTGCCGTTTCGCCTTCAGGTTCTAGAGATGTTCCATACACATAAGAATGCGGGACATCCTGGGGCATCCAGAACACAGGATTTAGTAGCCAGATGCGCCTGGTGGCCTTCCTTGGCAGCAGATTGCAAGGAATATGTGAAGGAGTGTGTGACATGTGCCAGGAGTAAACCCTCCCGACTGGCACCTGTCGGTACCTTGCAGTCATTGCCCACCCCGACTGAACCGTGGACCCACCTGTCCATGGATTTTGTGGGCGAGCTTCCCAGATCTGAGGGGATGACGGTCATTTGGGTCGTGGTCGACCGATTTAGCAAGATGGCCCATTTTGTACCTTTGAAAGGACTCCCCTCCGCTCGAGAACTGGCCGAGTTGTTTATCACGCATGTTTTTCGTTTGCACGGTATTCCCGAAGACATAGTCTCAGACAGGGGAGTCCAATTCGTCTCACGTTTTTGGAAAGCTTTTTGCCAGCTCATGGACATAAAATTGTCTTTCTCGTCTGGCTATCACCCACAGACCAACGGCCAGACTGAGAGAATAAATCAATCGTTAGAACAGTTCTTAAGGTGTTATGTAGCTGAAGCACAGGACGATTGGGTCAGATTTCTGCCGTTTGCAGAATTTGCCCAAAATAATTTAAAAAACTCGTCCTCCGGTTTTTCTCCTTTTCAAGTAGTGACGGGAAGATCACCCAAATTTTCCCCATTGCCTATAGCTTCCACTCCATTCCCAGCCCTGGAGGTCTGGCAAAGGTCATTCAAGGACCTGTGGGGGACAGTAAGAAATAACCTGGAGAAGGCTTTTTTGAGTCAGAAGGGTCAAGCCGACAAGAGACGGTCGGTGGAGTGGAGATTCCGACCAGGAGACCCGGTCTGGGTGTCCACACGTCACTTGGCCCTAAAACAACCTTCTAGTAAGCTTGGTCCCAGGTTTGTGGGTCCATTCCCAATAACCAAAAAGATCAACAATGTCACTTATACTGTCGAACTTCCCACTAGCATGCGGGGGGTAAGGTCTTTCCATGTTTCCCTTCTTAAACCAGCGGTCCAGGTGGGTCCCACTCCTCCCCCTCCTGTGTTGGTAGATGCCCAACCTGAATACGAGGTGGAGAAGATAATTGATTCACGTACTGTACAGAACTCGGTACAGTATCTCGTACACTGGAAAGGGTATGGCATTGAGGAGAGGCAATGGGTACCTGGGAACCGCATGCATGCGGACGAGTTAAGGAGGGAGTTTCATGCCTTACATCCCGAGAAACCTGGTGGGAGCTGTCCGGAGTCCACTCCTTGGGGGGGGGGTACTGTGAGGAAGCGTGGAAGAGCCGCCGCCATGAGCCAGCGGTCGGCGGCTCTTCCCGCGTGCAGTGCCCGCTCACACGGGGAGGCAGCCGCCTCCTCCCAGCGTGAGGCGGCTGTCCCCGTGGAGAGGCGGACGGAACGCGAAGAAGCCGCCGCGTTAGACGCGGCGGCTGGTGCACATCTCTCCGCTGCACCACAGAGCAGGGCTGGGACTCGTAGTCCCTCAGTGTTTAGAGTGACGCGCGCGCGCGCACTCAAGGAAGATTTATGATAGTCTGAGGGGAGTCAGCTGACCAGGCTGGTCAGCTGACCCTGATTCCGCTCCCCATTGGTCCAGCAATCAGGGAGGTGCTGGGGGTCACGATTGAGTATATATACTGCCGGCAGTTCACTTCTCTGGTGTCTGGCGTTGCGTTCACATACGTGGGAGCACCCAGATCCGTTAGTCAGATCCGTTAGTGTGCCGGGACCAGCTGGAGCTGTAATCCTACACTAAAGCTAGATTTGTTGATAGCTTAAAGTACTAGTTTGATTGTGATTATTTGTTATGACTTCTTGCCTGCCTTGACTACTCTTCTGAACTTTGATCTTGTACCTCGTTATTTCTGATACACCGTTGCCGAACCCCGGCTCGCTCCTAGACTCTGTTTCTGCCTCCTGATTCTGTACCCCGATATATCTGATACCCCGTTGCCGAACCCTGCCTGTACTTTGACTCCGCCTCTGCCTCTCGATCTTGTACTTTATCTGTCTGTGTGTGTACGACCTGGCTTGTCCGACCTCGAGAACCGACCTCATCATTGGAGGAGGTTCTTCGTTCTGTTGGTAACCCTTCCGCCTGAGGGTGACTTTCAGAAGATACTTCCTGCTTGCAGTCTGACTCCTCCCGTCTTGGAGAGCTCAGGGTTGCGGAAGTAATCTGTACAGTACGTCTTACTGTACTGAGGCCTAGTCCTCTAAGTGTTACTGTTACACCTAAACACTACACTCTACTCCGGTGAACAGAGGTTAGCTGGTATATTGGATTATCGGTGATACTGCAGATCACATATAATCTGGTATACGTCTGTATTCCCCGTGACGCTGCAGGTCACCGGTAATCAGATCTCTCTGTGCTTCACCGAGCGTTACAAGCAGCACTGAAAAGGCTTGGTGTTTCTTTAACAGTTTCACAGTATCAGAACTTTATTTTTCCTACTTTATTTTTAGCTGCACAGAAGCTAAGCTCCGCCCCATCAAAGAAAACTGCCAGGGCATTTTTCCCCTGATGCTGTGCAAAGCATGATGGGATTTCCTATGTTGTTGTTCTCGTTGCCTAGCAACTGGGAGGGGTGATCAGGACACAGGACTGTTGGAATTGTGTCTCATGCTCCCTGTCACCTCCTTTCAACCAAAACGATGGCTGCCCTCGTGAAATCAAACATTTGCCTGTTCTTCTAAAACAGGGTGGGTAAGAGATTATATTACCCATATATTTTAATTAACATAACTAATGTAACTTAATAACAGTATGTTTGTTTAGGCTGGAGTTCCTCTTTAAGCTGGTATACCTGAGAAACGCGTTGTTGTTTGTATCGATAGTAAGTATCATGTTAATGCTACTTTCTTGTCTTTTCTTACGTTTTTTTTGTTTTAAGGGTTTTATTACACTAGGGATGCTTCCACCCATCTAATGAGAAAATAAGACAGGGAAGAGGGGTGCGTAGCATCAGATTATGGTGGTGAATGAAGGATAGGCAATTGTGATAGTGAGGTAGGTAGGTCTGGTTGGTGAGCAAAGCAGTGGGAGCAAATAGTATATGTGTGTGTTTATGATGAGTTGGGGGTTCAATAGGAGTCAGATGGGCAGGACAGAGGGCAGGCAGGGTGTAGTAGAGGTGGGTAAGACATGCAACCTTGCAGACAATAGAGGTGGAACTGAATTACATTAGGACAATATGGAGATAAGTATAAGTGTGATCCCAGTGGTTACACTGATACCTGTATTGCGCTGATAGACCCCACTGCAAATGAGAATTTTTTTTTATTATCCTGCTTAGATTGCATGTTCTCCAAGTACCGTTACTATCGCCATCAGTGTACCGCAACGTAAAGGAGTCATCTATCAAAAAAAGCACCCCTCCCCATTCTACTTACCCGGGGCTTCCTCCAGCCCCTTGCAGCTGACATGTCCCAAGCCGCAACTCCGCGCTCAGCCGTTGGCCCGGGAACCCCTCCGGTGCAGAGGCCGACCTCGAGGTCGTCTCTCCTGTGCCTGCGTCGCTGTCAATCAAGCCTACATTATATGCAGTGTACTGTGCAGGCCCGCCCCGGATTTACATCACAGGAGCCTATAGGCACAGATGTCCTGGCGCCCCAGACCTCCCGCTCCATGAATCTCCAAACCTCAACCAAACTACACTGCAAGTGTGTTGGCTGGTCCAGCTGTCACTTCTCCCTTACTTCAGTTTCCCATCATAAGTAGCTACAGGTGTCCCTTAGCATTAGGTAGCCAGAGGTACCCTCCGTATTAAGTAGGTAGTGGTGGTCCGACTGGAGGAAGATCTCATCAGTGGATTGCTGAGAACAGGGTGAGTACCCATTCATTTACGCTGTGCTCAGAACTCTGCATAGGGAAGGAAGGAGGAACTAGGGGAGGGGAGTAAGCAGCCTTTCAATCAGCAAGCGCCTGTAGGCATGTGCCTACATTAGCGTTTTGTGCCAAGACTGTCAGTTCCAGCGGATCCGTTTTCCGTTCGAACGGATCTGTTGCAGACCGGTTTAAATCCGTTTCTGGTCCGTTTCAATTTCCGTTTATATCCGATTTGCATACGTTTTGTGTCAGTTTCCGTTTTAAAGGGGAAGTTCTAAAATTACCATTAAAGATAGCTATATATACACCAGAGCTCTGAATGATCTGTAAATACATTGTGGTCATTGTTGAGGAGAGAGCTTGCTGTTTGGATAATGGATCCAATGTATTTCTACAGCTTCTGGCTTGGAATAGCCTCATTTTTAATTTCCACCTACTATTATGTGGGACGGAGGCCTGCTCTTCGCAGGAGATGGTGGGTGCACCCTCTACTCCTTGAAAGGTTGCCCCTGCACTTGGACAATCAGGTACTAGATGCTGTATGGCCTGATGTCTTCCATCTCTTTCCAGAAATCAATGAACTGATATGGATCCCACTCCTGCAGCACTTCTAGGCTCATGTGCCAAACAAGCCAAGATGGCCGCTGTACCATAGAGAGTACAAAGGAAGCGGCTAGAAAGGTCCGTTTTTATAGCCAGTGTGTTGTTAAGTTCCGTTTTCTATTGGTTCCTATTGCCCTGCAAAACCTTCTGTTTCAGGTCCGCAGGGACTGGGTGCAACGGTTCAGAAGGGCCTGCAGCATTTTTTCGATCCAAGGACTGGAACGTAGGTAACGTATCCGGTCGGACGGATATGTACAGCCGCATAGATTAGCATTGGATCCGTTTGCGTCCATTCCGTTTGTACAGTATACGGTCCGGTTCCGATCCGCAAAAAGACGCAAATGTAAATTGGGCCTTACCCTGTGCATGATGCGGCTGGCTGGCAGTGCCCGTTGTCTAGTTGTGCTGGAGGTGGTCAAGCAGCCGATCCCATGTGGGTGACCCAGCTCACTGCTGCCTGTGCGCTTTCCTCCTGCCAGCATCATCCCTGCGCTGTGCCAACCATCCTCATCCCGGGATCTGCTTTTCCTAGATGGCAGAGGTGGCAGGGCTAACGTGTCTGCTCTCCACCCGTCCATTCCTCACTCCTCCTCGTCCTCCTCATGGTGAGTTAATTAACGTTTAAGACAATAAAATGATAATTAGCGATATGCCGCTTAACAATTTAACCTTTTAATTCCTTTTTCGTCTGTGCGCCATAATTAAACATTGATATTGCTAAATAACGTTAAGGCTAGGGCCACACTAGCTCCGGGTGCGGGACGCATCCGCGGTCCGGGCTCCGATTTTCAAAAACCGGAATGCAAACGGATCCGTGCTGCCTTTTTTGCAGCACACGTTCTGGATCCGTTTGCGTGTTTTTTTGTTTTTTTTTTGCTAGAGGGGGTTGTAGCCACAATAGGGAGCTGCGGGCAAAGCGGGGGCCAGGGGGGGTCACACCCCCCCCCCCTTGCTCACCTGGGTGCCCCCGGTCCCCGTTCCCCCTCCAGCTCGCAAATAATGTAATAAATTGTACCTAAGGAGGTTCGGCGAGCCGGGCACTTCCGCCCACACCGCTCGAGTCACTTCCTGCAATGCCGCCCTCTGTATTTCAGTGGGCGGCATCGCAGGAAGTGACTCGAGCGGTGTGGGCAGAAGTGCCCGGCTCGCCGAACCTCCTTAGGTACAATTTATTACATTATGTGCGAGGGGGAGCGGGGACAGGGGCACCCAGGTGAGCAAGGGGGGGGGTGTGTGACCCCCCTGGCCGCCGCTTTCCCCGCAGCCCCCGTCCTGGCTGCTACCCCCTCCAGCATGGCGGCCCCATCCTTCACCAAGGGACACTGGAAACTGACCCGTTTCCAGTGTCCCAAAATGTCAGTGAAGAGGGAGGCCCGTTTCTCCATTGATTTTCACTACCTGTACGTGTATACGGGTCCGTGAAAAATGCTGCAAGTCCGGACTTTGCGTTCCGGGTTTAAAAATGTATTCCGCGGATCGCATGCGGATACGTTTTTAACTTGAGTGTGTACTGTTCCTATTTTTAACATTGGTATCCATGGTTCAGTTTTTTGTCCGAGACAAAAAACGTAGCTACGTATACGTTTTTAAAGCAAGTGTGAACTAGCCCTAAGGCTATGTTTTCAATGCGGCGCCATTTTTAAACAAGGGCCATTTTTCTCTGACCCGAATATACTGTACATAGTTGTGTGTAAGGTGCCAGCATTACACTCCAGCAGGGATGCTCGGATGTGCCTCATCCACGAATTCGGAAATCCGCGTGGTTGCAAAAAAAAATCCGCATTCGGCCCCGCCGCTTGCGGATTTTCGTCCGCGTCCACGCAACCACGCGGATTTTTTCCCGTGAATGGCGTAATCACGCGCGGATTCACGCCCGAAGGCGGATTTTCTTTTAACGTTAATAACAAAGCCCCCATACATGCTACAGTCCCCCAAATAGCATGGATTATCGAGGTGATAAGGGGCAACATAACTTCAACATAAAAAATTCCCCCCAAAAATTTTTTTCTAGAGAAAATGGATTTTAAAGTGAAATCAACACTTTAAATGGGGCTATTAATTGGTAATAAGTGGTTTTAAAAAGGGATATACGCGCCGTTAAGCAGTCAAAGAGGTGAAGGCGAGTTCCAATGGCACTTGGCGGCGAAGGTACCGCTGGAGGAGGATGAGTGGCTGACGGCAAAAAGGCTCCAGAGAGGTTTTTGTAAATTTTTTTTTTTTTTTTTGCAGCAATTAGCAATGACATCGCAGCAGAGTTGTCAGTGGACACGGGCAGTGTGAACGCAGAGTGCAGTGGTGGTAGCGACTGAGTCAGGAGAAGGACTATGCGGGCGGTCAGTTCAGCAGCACAGAAGGACCACGGCAACATACTGGTGGTAGTAGTAGCAGCACAGCGTCATAGTGCAGGCCAAAAAATTAAATGCACCCGGTGACCCGGGCAGTGTGAACGCAGAGTGTAGTAGCGACTGAGTCAGGAGGACAAAGCGGGCGGTCAGTTCAGCAGCAGCAGCAGCACAGTAGTAGTAGCACAGCGTCATAGTGCTGGCCAAAAAATTAAATGCACCCGGCGACCCGGGCAGTGTGAACGCAGAGTGTAGTAGCGACTGAGTCAGGAGGACAAAGCGGGCGGTCAGTTCAGCAGCAGCAGCACAGTAGTAGTAGCACAGCGTCATAGTGCTGGCCAAAAAATTAAATGCACCCGGTGACCCGGGCAGTGTGAACGCAGAGTGTAGTAGCGACTGAGTCAGGAGGACAAAGCGGGCGGTCAGTTCAGCAGCAACAGCAGCACAGTAGTAGTAGCACAGCGTCATAGTGCTGGCCAAAAAATTAAATGCACCCGGCGACCCGGGCAGTGTGAACGCAGAGTGTAGTAGCGACTGAGTCAGGAGGACAAAGCGGGCGGTCAGTTCAGCAGCAGCAGCACAGTAGTAGTAGCACAGCGTCATAGTGCTGGCCAAAAAATTAAATGCACCCGGTGACCCGGGCAGTGTGAACGCAGAGTGTAGTAGCGACTGAGTCAGGAGGACAAAGCGGGCGGTCAGTTCAGCAGCAGCAGCACAGTAGTAGTAGCACAGCGTCATAGTGCTGGCCAAAAAATTAAATGCACCCGGTGACCCGGGCAGTGTGAACGCAGAGTGTAGTAGCGACTGAGTCAGGAGGACAAAGCGGGCGGTCAGTTCAGCAGCTCAGAAGGAGGACCATGGCAACTTACTGGTAGTAGTACCATAACACCAAAAAATTAACCAAGGTAGGCACTAGGCAGGTAGTAAATGTCTTTATAAAGGCAGGCATAGTTAACAACAGCACATGCAGCAGCCACTTCATGTCCCCCTGTGTCCGACAATAGGGGCCAGGAACTCACCTTCCACCCAAGCCTGGTTGATTTTCAGGAAGGTGAGTTTGTCCACAGAGGCGTGGGAGAGCCGAGAGCGCTTCTCTGTGACCACGCCACCGGCCGCACTAAAGCATCTCTCTGAGAGGACACTGGAAGGAGGGCAGGATAGGAGTTCCAGGGCGTACTGGGAAAGCTCGCTCCAGATGTCCAGTCTCTTGACCCAGTACTCCAAGGGGTCCACGGGGCTGTCGGTGTCATTGAGCCCGTTGGATGACCCCATATAGTCAGACACCATGGTGGTCAGTCGTTGCTTGTGCTGGTTGGTGGTGGATGCTGTGGCGGGCACCTCTGTTCTGGGCTGCTGCACTGCATACAGGCTCTTGCTTAGGCTCTTCAGGTCTCCGGGGCGCCAGTTGCTGCTGCTGCTGCTGGTGGTTGTTGTTGTGCTGCTAGTGGCAATGGCAGGCACCTCTTGCTGGCTTGGCAGAGCAGTTACAGTGGGGGTGGAAGGCTGGGGGAATGCTTCCAGTAGTCTGCGCACAAGGGCCTCCTTCAACTCCCTTGTGCGTTGCTCGGTGGTGGATGGCGTCATTAAGTCTCCCAGCTTCCCCTTCAGACGGGGATCAAGCATCAAGGTAATCCAGATGTCCTCCCTTGAACGCATCTGGATCACCCGGGGGTCCCTGCGAAGGCAGCGCAACATGTGCACAGCCATGGGAAACAAGTGGGCCCTGCCAGCAAGATCTCCCTCGTCCTCGCCATTGTCCCATAACGCATGCCTGTCCTCTTCCTGTGCCATGTCGTTGTCCTCCTCAAACCGCCATCCACGTACAACGCATGCTGCACTCTGCTCCTCCTCCTCCTCCTCATTCAGGTTAGGGACCTCCAACTCTTCCACTACCTGCTGTGAGCCCTCCTCTGAGCTGGACTGTGCTGCCATCTGCTCCTGTTCTTCCAACTGCCTCAGGGCTTCATCCCCACGCTCAATTAAATTGTCCATTGCCTGCTCCAGTAGACAAACCAAGGGCACCCACTGGCACACAGAGGCCCGCTCCTCACTGACCATCTTGGTTGCCTCCAGGAAGGGACTCAGCACCAGGCATACTTGCTGCATCAGTGTCCACTGAGTGGCAGTAATCATGGGGACTTGCTGGTTGCTGGGGACACTTGGGTCTAGCATGTAGGCCCTAAGAGCCAGCCTGTGCTGACACAGCCGCTCCAACATGGCCAGAGTCGAATTCCAGCGAACTGGCATGTCGATGATCATCCGGTGTTGTGGCCTTCCATACTGCTGCTGTAAGGTGGACAAGAGTGCAGAGGCAGTGGCTGACAGGCGGAAAAAGCGTACCACCGCCCGGGCATCCTGCAGCAGCTCGCTCATCCCCTGGTAGGTGCGCAAGAAGCGCTGCACCACAAGATTGAGCACGTGGGCCAAGCAGGGGATGTGCTGGAGGTTTCCCTGCTGCACTGCTGCCACCAGGTTGGCCCCGTTATCGGCTGCCACATACCCCACTTCCAGGCCTCTGGGGGTCAGCCACCTCCGCTCCTGCTTCCTGAGGGCGGCCAGGACGTTGGTGGCCGTAAGCCTCTCCTTCCCCAGGGTCACCAATTTTAAAAGGGCTTGGCAGTGCCGAGGCTTAGCGCTGCTGCTGCCAAGGCGGGCTTGCTTTCCGGGTGCTGAGGGAGTGTCGTGACAGGACCCTTCTGCATCCCCCCTGATCCCGCATGGTGGCACCACTAGCTGGGCTGATGCGCTCTTGTCCTCCCTCCCTTCCAACAGTGTCACCCAGTGGGCCGTAAAGGACAGGTAGCGACCTGTCCCAAATCTGCTACTCCACGAGTCCATGGTCACGTGGACCCGCTTGCCCACAGAGTAGTCCAGGGAACGGGCCACGTTTTCCACCGCAAACTTGTGGAGTGCTGGGATCGCGCTCCTGCTGAAATAGTGGCGACTGGGGACTTGCCACTCGGGGATGCCAAATTGGAGCAGCGTCCGCATGGCGCTCCCCTCCTGCACCAGGGAGTAGGGAAGCAGCTGTGATGCCATGGCCCGGGCCAGCAAGCCATTTAGTTTGCGGATCCGCCTGTGGCTTGGAGGCAGAGGCTTGGTCAGACCCTGAAAGGTGTCGCTCAGCAGGGTCTGACGACGCTGGGATGCAGGGGAGACAGAGGAGAGAGACGAACACTGGCTGCCAGCCTCAATGTCTGTGTCCTGAGCAGCCGAGGTGGAAGAGCGCTTGCGTGCTACTACTGCTGCTGCTGCTGTGGGGGATTCACGACCCTGAGGGAGGGAGGATGCTGCTGCGCTGGTGGGCCTTCTGCTCTCAGGAACCCCTGCCAGCAGTGCCTGCTTCCTCTTAAAGTCCGCATACTCGCGGCAGTGGCGGCTTCTCAGGTGGCCCTGGAGGGATGAGGTACCCATCTTGCTCAGACTTTTCCCACGGCTCAATCTTTTGCTGCATAACCTGCACACCGCATACCTTTTGTCATCAGTACATTCCTCAAAGCAATCCCACACTGGTGACTTTAATTTACTGCGGCCCCCACTAGCAGAGGGTGCAGCGGAGCAATGTGTGGTAGTAGTTGCCGGGGGTTGCATGGTGGTGGTGCCGGCTGAAGCAGTGTCCTGTCTACTTCCTCCACGCCCACTGCTGCCGATGCCCCTGCCTGACATATGGCGATATGAGGTGACTCGTCATCCTGCTCTGACCATTCTTCCACGGACTCAGCAGGCTGCACATAGTTAGGGTCCACAACGTCATCATCAGCAGCATCATCATAATCCAGCTCTTCCTCTGACTCCCCCGCCTCCTCTTCTGTCCCTACATCCCCAGACACAGACCCCTCTTCTTCATCACCAGAACTCAACAACGCTTGTGATTGTGGCCCGATCTCAATCTCTGCCACATCAGTCCCCAGTAAGTCCTGTGCTTCTTGCATCAGCAGGTTCCCAGATGCCGGACTGAGGGACAGAACTCTGTCATCCTGGGAGGGCTGCTGACCAGTGGGTGCTGGGGTGGATGTCACAACAAGCGTGGGATGTTGGCTGCTGCTGCTACTGCTTGGAGTGGTGCTCACAGTAGAGGTCTGGGAGGAAGTCATGATGTCCATGAGTACGTCAGGTTCCATTTGCTCAACCACCACACGGGGACCAGAAACTTTAAAATATTTGGACAATGGCGTCCGCTGACTCGGCCCAGGCTTTGCTGCCCCCTTTTCTGCTGCATCACGACCACGTACAGCTGGGCGTCCTCTCCCTGGACGTGGAGCAGTCCCAGAAGTGGCTGAGGCAATTGAACTCCCTTTCCTCTCACCCCGCGAAACCCTGCCAGACATGTTGCTAGTAATGAATCACTGGATGCAGTGGGCACAGTACAAGGTCACTGAAGGATGCAGTGGGCACAGCACAAGGTCACTGAAGGATGACGTGGCCACAGTACAAGGTCACTGAAGGATGCAGTGGGCACAGCAGTGGGCACTGGATATACAACTAGGTCACTGAAGGATGCAGTGGGCACAGTAGAAGGTCACTGAAGGATGCAGTGGGCACAGCAGTGGGCACTGGATATACAACTAGGTCACTGAAGGATGCAGTGGGCACAGTACAAGGTCACTGAAGGATGCAGTGGGCACAGTACAAGGTCACTGAAGGATGCAGTGGCCACAGTACAAGGTCACTGAAGAATGCAGTGGGCACAGCAGTGGGCACTGGATATACAACTAGGTCACTGAAGGATGCAGTGGGCACAGTACAAGGTCACTGAAGGATGCAGTGGGCACAGTACAAGGTCACTGAAGGATGCAGTGGCCACAGTACAAGGTCACTGAAGAATGCAGTGGGCACAGCAGTGGGCACTGGATATACAACTAGGTCACTGAAGGATGCAGTGGGCACACAAGGATGTCACACTGTGTAATGAGATGCTCATATGCCAGCGAGCGAGCGAGCAGTGGGCACTGGGCACGGCACAAGGTCACTGACAGAATGAATGAACAGCGCTGGCAGAGAGTGGCGGCGCTGGCGGTGTGACTGGCTGCCTGCAAATAGTACAAGTGTATAACTGTCACTGGAATATACAAGTGAACACTGCAGCTGCACTAACCTGCCTGCCTGCACTCTACACACAGATAATCCCCACTCCCACTACACTGCAGCACTGAACCTGCCTGCACAGCACTACACACAGTTAAATAATCACTAGACTCCCACACTCCCACTACACTACACTGACTACAACTAACTACAGCAATCACTCACTGACTAGCTAACTGTGTACAGTATAAGAGCAGTGTTAGCAAAAAAAACGCTTTGTTTTTAACACAATAAATGCACTTGCTCAAACAACAATGGCCTGGAGATAATCCTCTCAGCACCACAGTCTAGTAGCAAGGACAGAGCTTTTCCATCATGGCCGCCGCTTTATATTCAGGAGGGGAGGGCATAGCTCCCCTCCTGTGATTGGTTGCTAGGGCCTGGCTGGGGCACTCTGATTGGCCTGCAATGTGTCACTTCCGCATAGTTTGACGCATTTCCGCAAACCACGACTTCAGCCCCGGGTTTCACGAGCGTGAATGCGGATTTCTGTCCGCATTCACGCGAAGCCGAAGTAGATTTTCGTGGTTGAAAATCTATTCACGGCTTAGCGTGTCCGAGGCGGAATGCGTCAAAATGGTCGTGAATCCACGCGTAAGCGTGATCACGACCTGGCGGTGAGCACCACTGTTCGTTATCTCTTCGCAGAGATGAACGCAATCCACAAACGGTAACAGGACAGGATTCAGAAGGATTCGTTATCTCCTCGCAGAGATGAACGCAATCCACAAACGGTAACAGAACAGGATTCAGAAGGATTCGTTATCTCTTCGCAGAGATGAACGCAATCCACAAACAGAACCAGGAGCAGGGTAACTACCTCAGCACGGGTGGTCACGGTACGCGCAACCTACCAAAACGTGCTGGAAAGCTGACTAACTGCACACAGGATATAAACAGTTCGTGTACGTATACATCAGCGACACTGATGTATCAACGTAACACAAATACAAGGAAAATAATAAACGTGCTGGTATGCATATATATTGGCAATGAACCAATATATGATGCAAAGACCAGCAAAGTATCTTTAGAACAAGAAACACAATCGAGGGCTGAAGCGACAGCAAGACAGGCTTAAACTGAAGCTATGAAAACCCAAGGAAACCCTGCAGGAAGCAGATCTTTATACTGAGGTCATCCAATGGGAGCAGACATGCAGATTCCCACACAGGTGAATGATAATCAGTCACAAGCTGAAAGCAGGGAAAGACAGACAAAGCTATGCAGCTTGCATGGAAAGACATCAGAACTGCCTGAGCTGCAGCACTACTACTTCCAGCAACACCTGCTGCAGCAGCGATCATTACAAAAGGCCTTTTGCATTTCTGCATATAAACTTTTTGAGTTTCTTCAACAGTTTTGATGCATACAGTATCCTTGTACTGGTATAACTTTTACATGGGTGTTTGCGGCACACCTCTAAGGGTATTGCTCTCTATATTTCCCTCTATATTGAATATGCCTCCGCTGCTTCCCCAGAGATTAGTACAGTAGAGTCTCAGTTATACCACACCAGCAGGGATCGGCTGATGCCAGATAAGTGTATTTTTTGGTTGCTTGAGACTCAATGTTAAAAATAGGCCTAAATAGTATAGCACTATACCCAACTCTATGTTCATACCACAAACTAGGTATTGAATGGTAAAATAAAGCAATTGAAAGAATATTAACCTTGGGTGAGCCATGGAACCCAGTCTAAGCACAGCAGACCCAACAAACAGCCTAAGAAGTTGGCCTTCACCACTGTGAGTACTGCCCACGATATGTGATGATTGGTTGCAACACCTGGTTGGTTGAGTCGCAGTCAGATAACCGGGACTTTACCATATTAGGTAGCCTTGGTGCAAGCTCCCTTCCCCCAAGATATCAGTAGTAGGTAGCCTCTTAGCCTTCAGATATTGTGCCCCAAAGTTATGTGCGAATTCCGCGAACGGTAAAAACTTTACCCAATCGGACTGTGCATCTGCCACATAACATCTGAAAAACTGCTCAAGAGACTGGTTAACTCTTTCGGTCTGACCATTGGTCTGTGGGTGGTAGCCTGACGAAAATGAAAGGTCCATTCCTAACTGATGGCAAAAGGCTCTCCAAAATTTTGACACAAACTGGACTCCCCGATCTGACACTACATTCTCCGGAATGCCATGCAGCCGGAAAATGTGCTGAATGAAGAGATCAGCTAACTCCTGGGCCGAGGGGAGTCCTTTCAGAGGGACAAAATGGGCCATCTTACTGAACCTATCAACTACCACCCAAATGACTGTCTTACCCTCAGACCTGGGGAGTTCTCCTACAATGTCCATTGACAAATGAGTCCAGGGTTCATTTGGCACAGGTAGGGGTTGTGAAGTACTCACTGGTGCCTGGCGAGAGGGCTTGATTCTGGCACAAACGGAGCACTCTCTAACAAACTCCTTACAATCTAGTGCCAGCGTAGGCCACCAAGCGCATCTGGTCACCAAATCCTGGGTTCGGGCAGCCCCAGGATGCCCTGCATTCTTATGGGAGTGGAACAATTGTAGGAGTTGTAGGCGGAAAGGAAGTGGTAAAAAACAAAACCCCCTCAGGCTTCCCTTCAGGAACATCCTGTTGGTAAGGGCCCAGAGTAGCCGTCCAGTCCTCCCAGGTCTTAGTAGCTGCCAAGACTACTTTCTGAGGTAGAATGGTCTCAGGGGTTGAAGGCTGTACTGTCTCAGGCTCAAAACACCTAGATAGTGCGTCTGCTTTGACGTTCTTACTACCTGGTGTATACGTTATTACAAATCTGAATCTTGAAAAGAATAAGGACCAACGGGCCTGTCGAAGACTAAGTCTTTTGGCCCCTTCTATGTACTCCTGGTTCCTATGATCTGTATAGACTGTAATAGTATGCTCTGCCCCTTCTAGCCAATGTCGCCATTCTTCGAAGGCTAGTTTAATGGCCAAAAGCTCTCAGTTGCCAATATCGTAGTTCTTCTCAGTAGGAGAGAACCTACGGGAAAATAAGGCACACGGGTGAAGTTTGCCTTGCAAACCGGAGCGTTGAGACAGTACAGCCCCAACCTCAACTTCTGACGCATCAACCTCAACTATGAAGGGGAAGGTGACATCTACATGTCTCAAAATGGGAGCCGCACGTTTCCTGCATGGGACGCCACGCCGTCCCAATCTCCATTCAGCCAGTATCCACTGGTCTGTCCGAGGGCCACTCTGTCATGCATGCTGCCCGGGTGAGCCAACCACCAACTACACGGCTTGGACTTTGAGTACAGATGTGCTCTTCCCATCCACGAAGCACACGAGGATACTTTACATCATCCAGCAACGACCTTCGGCTGACACCAGGAGCTTGTCAAACCTTCAGGTTCATCTGAGCGGACAGTCTGTCCACAGTGAGCGTCCATGGATGTGGTGAGCTAAGCTTGACAGTATCACACTGTTTGTCTGCTGCGCTTTGATGCGCCATTACAGTGGGGGCTTTTGATGCTCGATGCTTGCTATATGTGCTGCCTATGCTCACGCTGCCGCTGTACTATGCTCTGCTGCTGACATTGTCACTGCCTCACACCAGACTGTACATGGTTGTCAGCCCTCACTCCCTTCTGATGACAACAGGTCCATACCTGTTCTTTGAAGCACTGATGTTTTCCCCCCTATGCTGATGCTTTATTGGATTACTATCTTCCATCGGAAAGTTAGATGCCGGCGTATGGATGTGACTGCATGTGGACTGCCTAAGTGGGTGAGTTGTGACGGGGTGGCCATCCCATGTGTTTTTAATGTTTCTAATGATTTTCTTAATAAATTTGGACATGATTATTTGGAATATCATTGCATTGACTAGTGTTTATTGATAGTTTTGTGGTTTTTCCTGGGCAACATATGTCCTGCTCTCACCAATTTCACTGCCACTTTATTGATTATTGACATCTACATGTCTCAAAATGGGAGCAGAACAGAACAGTTTTTTCAGTGTGGAAAAGGCAGAATGTGCCTCTGCATGCAGACCAGTGGTAAGTATCAGCCCCTTTCTTGGTAAGACTGGTGAGGGGTTATACTACCAAGGAGAACCCCTTGATGAATCTTCTGTAGTAATTGGCAAAACCCAAAAATCTTTGGAGTGCCTTCAATCCCACAGGTTGTGGCCACTCCAAAACAGCAGAAACTTTCTCTGGATCCATGGAGAGACCAGTCGTAGAGATAATATATCCTAAAAACGGAACTGAGGTGACCTCGAAAAGGCACTTTTCTAATTTGGCATACAGTGAGTTCTGTCTTAATTTCTTTAAAACAAACCTGACATGTTTACGATGTTCCGTTAGATTAGGGGAAAAGATCAATATGTCGTCTAGATACACTAGCACGAATTTACCCAGTACCTCCCTAAAAACCTCATTGATCAACTCCTGGAAGACGGCAGGGGCAATACACAACCCGAAGGGCATAACCAAATACTCGTAGTGCCCGTCGGGCGTGTTGAACGCCGTCTTCCATTCGGCACCGTCTCTAATCCGTACCAGGTTGTATGCACCTCGTAAGTCCAACTTGGAGAAGATACTGGAATTGGTCACCTGAGCGAATAAATCGTCAATCAAAGGCAATGGGTAACAATTTTTTACCGTAATCTTATTTAACCCTCGGTCGGAGGCCACCGTCTTTTTTCTGTACGAAAAAAAAAATCTGCCCCAGCTGGTGACCGGGATGGGCGGATGAAGCCTTTGGCCAAGTTCTCCTTAATGTACTCCTGCATTGCCACTTTCTCAGGTCCTGATAGATTATAAAGGTGACCCCTGGGAGGCATACAACCGGATCTTAAATCAATGGGACAATCGAAGCTACGGTGAGGTGGGAGTTTATCTGCAGATTTCGGACAGAACACATCAGTGAATTCCACATACTGCACTGGCACTCCTTTAACCTGAATCTTGGTAGTACAAACAGTAACTTTCTCCAAACAATGATGATGACAATGGGTCGACCAGCTCTTTAGCTGACCAGAAGCCCAGTCAATCTGAGGGGAGTGAAGTTGCAACCAAGGCATACCAAGGATAATGGTGGAGGTTGCCATTTGCAGGACCAGGAATTGCAAACTCTCTTTATGTAACACCCCTATATTACACACCAAGAGGGGGGTCTGAGAAAGAGGTTGTTTATCCTGTAACAGAGAGTCATCTACTGCAGTGATCAAAATCTGCCGGTCTAGCGAGAGTAAGGGAATCCCCAATCTTTTTGCAAAATCATAATCTATGAAGTTGGCCGCAGAGCCAGAGTCCACAAAGGCCTCTGCGGAAATAGTCTGACCTTCCCACGTAATGGAGCAGGGAAGGAGCAGACGATTATTGTTTAGAGGTAAAGACTGCTCGCCTAGGGTATTACCTCTGACTACACCTAGGCGGCAGCGTTTCCCGACTTCTTAGGACAATTCTGAACCTTGTGACCCTCCTGAGCACCGTATAAACAGAGTCTTTCTGATTTCCTGCGATTCTTTTCCACCTGCGTCAATCTAGAGTGTCCAATTTGCATCGGCTCAGGTGATGAAGGTGGAGAGGAGGCGTAGGAGACATATCTTACAGCATTTCTACTCCGGGTCTGTCTTTGATAGCGTAAGCGGCGATCTACCCGTACTGCTAAAGATATTGCCTCGTCTATGGACTTGGGCTCAGGATGTCCTAACATCAAATCAGAAACTGCATCAGATAACCCTGACAGAGAACAGTCTAACAGTGCATACGTTCCCCATCTAGCTGAAACAGCCCACTTCCTGAACTCTGCCACGTAAACTTCCACCGGATCCCGACCCTGCCTCAGGGTCTTTAGCTTCCGTTCAGCGGTGGAAGCAATATCCGGATCATCATATATAATGGCCATGGCCTTAAAAAATTCCTCAACTGATGATAACGCCTCATGTCCTGCATGAAGACTATATGCCCATGTTTGTGAATCTCCTGACAAAAGGGTCTTTATAAATGTAACTCTCTGAGGCTCAGTTCCTGACAGGGTAGGCCTCAACTCAAAATATGATAGAACTCGATTTCTGAAGTTCTGAAAGTCAGATCTATGTCCAGAAAACTTTTCAGGTACAGACATGCGAAGGTCTGTAACTGGAGGGGATCACACTGAATTCACAGCCGTTTGAAGGACCTGTACTGACCCAGACAGTTGTGTGATCTGAGTCTGTTGGGAATCAAGTACCCTTATGAGGTTATCCACCTAAGTGGCTGCTCCTTCAACTTGGCTGCGCAGTGCGTCCATATTGTTTTTGGTCTGCTGTTCTGTAACGATTGGTGTCAGCAACACAGATTTTTCTGATTGGTGATCTGCAGTATCACCAATAATACAGATGCTATACCTGATTATGTGGTGATCTGCAGAATCACCAATAATACAAGTATAGCTAGACACAGGACACCTAATGTGGTATTGTGTTTGGTGCAACAGTAATAAGAGAAGTTATCTCCCGAAGAGGGGGAGACACAGACAATATTGCAGCCAAGGATCCCCTGAGGGGCAGGGCTTCAGACTGTACTGCAGCCAGTGGACGCCTGAGCAGCAGGGACCACTGGCGGTGATAAAGAGAATGATCACCTGAAGGGCAGGTGACCCAGGCTAAACAATAGCCTAGGATTCCATGAGGAGCAGGTAATACAGACTATACTGCAGCCAAGAATTCCCTGAGGTGCAGGGAATTCAGATAGTACTGCAGCGAGTGGACACCTGAGGAGCAGGGACCACTGACTGTGCTGCAAGTGAGGTCACAGGTTGAATGAGTGATTAAGACTTTACTACAGCCAAGGATTCCCTGAGGAGCAGGGAACCAGACTGTACTGCAGCCAGTGGACCCCTGAGGAGCAGGGACCTCTGACTGTGCTGCAAGATGATCTCCTGAGGGGCAGGTGATCAACAGACACTATTTTCAGCTAACAGACACCTGAGGAACAAGTGTCACAGATAGTACAGTAAGACTGATCACCTAAGGGTTAGGTGACAGCCCTTAAGATTTCCCTTACTAGTGGTAGACCCACTAGTGGGGATAGAAAGGTCAGACAAGCAAGGTCAGCAACAAACGGACAGATACAGTACAGAGGCGGAAAGACTAATTCGGTATCCAGGTACAGGCAGAGTCGGCAACAGTAGACAGATAGAGAGAAGTACCGAATCAGCAACCAAGAGAGTAGTCATGAGAGTGAGAGATCATAACAGATATTACAGTAGTAATATAACAATCCTAGTCTAGGTGTGAAGTCCTTGGTTTCAACACCTGGGAACTAGACTAACAGATGTACAATAGCGATATAGCAATAACCTAGTCTAGGTGTGAAGTCCTTGGTTTCAACACCTGGGAACTAGACTAACAGATGTACAATACCGATATAGCAATAACCTAGTCTAGGTGTGAAGTCCTTGGTTTCAACACCTGGGAACTAGACTAAAGAATGGTACACAAGTCTATCAATATAATAGTACTTAAAGCTATCAACAGAATCTGACTAAGTGTGAATTCCCAGCTCCGGCTGGTTCTAACACACTGTAAGATTTGACTAGGGTCTGAGCGCTCACACGTTAGCATTCGCAACAGCAGACAACTTGCAACTGACAGGCAAGCCCTATATATACCCAGAGCGCTCCACAGCGCCGCCCCAGTCACTCAGCCAATCCGGAGCATAGCTGGAGTCAGCTGATCGGCCTGATCAGCTGACTCCCCTTCTACTTGCATAAAGGTCCTGTCGCCTGGCGCGCACACGCGTAGCTCTTAATCTGTGTGCACTAGAAGGACCAGGCCAACCAGCAGCATGTAGCTGCATGGCAGAAGCCACCAGCTGGAACGCGGAGATGGCCGCCCTGCCGCTTGCCCATGCGGCGGCCTCTCCGCTATCCTTTACAAATACACAAGCAGAACAGGTGCGTTACATACCTGCCCTCTGCATGCAGTTTTAATTACCCCCCCTTTCAATCCCTAGAAGTCATTTGGGCCTCTTGCCGCATCTCTGTTCTTCCCACATCACTAGGAGCATACTGGGCCTGCTCCCATTGACATGGTCTCATTTGCAATTGTAAAATATTACTATATAATGGTAATATAATGGTAATATTTTACTACAACTAAACTTAACCCTATTCTCACACTGAACCCCACCACCCGCCAATGCCTAACTCTAACACTGCCCACGACACAATTAGCTGTCAGGTGACACAGGGGAGAGATTAAATTACAATTTGTGATTAGACACAGATGAGGCAAAAAATACAGAATGCATTTCTCTAAGTTTTCCTTCTGGCCTGTGCAAGAGTTCAGGTCCACCAGTGGTGCTCGTAATGACCAAAAAACTTTGTTTCACAAATTTCGCGAAGTTTTCCGCATCGTAAAAACTTTGCATTAAGCTTCGCGTAGTATTTTACGAAGTTACGGGTACAGCTTAGTTACGGCTACGATACTACGCGTGTAAACGAAATTACGTAACGTAGTTACGCATCACTTAAGTAGCCAGTGCGCATTCGCATACTATATTTTAATGCGTACAATCATGCTTATGATGCGTATAAACATACGCATTAAACAGCGCATGCGCGTCGCTAACATAACATGTCCGCATGCGGAAATTTGTAAGCATGCATCAATGCAAAATGACTAATATTGTAATGAACCGTAATTGCGCGAAGTTACGAAGTCATACGAAATTACGATACATAATTACGGTCCACACATAATTTATTACGCATCCTCCCGTAAATTTCGCATTACGATTACAATGGAAAACGGCGAATTACGATGCAAAATTTCGTGCATGCGAAATTTCGAAGCACTACTGAGGTCCACTTCAAAATCTCCCTTTCTGATGCCTGACCTTAAGAACCCCCCTTCCTGACACCTACTCTTAACTCCCCTTCCTAGTGCTTAAAGAGGAGCTGTTAGGTATAGGGTCTCAGAGAAAATAAACACATATATCAGTAGCTAAAGATTGGCTGTACTTACATTACATATGCATTTCACTGTCCACGTTTGGATTTCACAGAATTTGTATATAGTATATGCAGAGAATGATGCTCCTGACAGCTCATGGCAGGTTCCATGTTTGTGAAGCCAAATGTGTCGTCATGTCCTGCCTGCTTCTGATCACAGAACAGCTCATTCTGAATAACACTAGTTTGCAGTGAATATTAATGAGCCATGTGGCTAGGAACAATAGCTGACTCCTGCAGTGTACTCTGCCCAGGAGATTTATCTGTGCTGTGGCTGGACTGAGTTTTAGAAGCTGCTGAAACTTGATCCCGTCTTCTCCTTAGCAGCCGAGGGGAGGGCCCCAGAATGCTTTGCAGTATGTTATGCGGCTTGCGGCTTGCTTAGGTCTAAGCATTGCTGATAAGCATACATCAAAGGTAAGATAGATCTTTATCTTCAGTAATGTCTTTTTGGCTTCCTTCTAAACTGTTTAACACAGGAGACTAGAGGTTTAAATTAGCTTCTGCAGCCTGACAGTTACTTTTTAAACTTAAAGAGAACCAGAGACAAAGCACCCTCATGCATTTTATTACATTTATCAGTGGGAACATGACAGTAAACACCTACCCTGCTTTTAGTTTTATTCTTCTCAGTCTAATCTATCTGTTATCAACTGTGATAAGAATTCACCGACTATTCAGTCGAGGTTTGACCTGGACTCATTATAGCTGAGTCACTCTTCTGTGGAGTCTTTTCAAGCCCAAGCCTGCCACCTCCTGGATCAGATTTCATACTCAGAGCTGTTGACATGAGAGGGGCTGCTGCTGCCGAGAAAGAAGCTCTGAAACAGTGTATCTGTGTGCACTGTGCAGCCTGTCATTATCTACTGTATGCAGTTTCATTTCTATGAGAGACACTTCCTACAGGCAGCCACACAGAATTCCAGAATAATAGTTGAAAACAGACAGATGAAATGCTGTAGCAGCCCTGCTTGTCTATAGTCTCATAGAGGATAGACAGCACATCCAGAACAACTTATAACCCGGAAGCAGAACAGGTATGAGCCGGCGGCCATATTGGATATTTCCTGGAGCAATAATGGATAAAAAAACACCCAAAAAGGCACACCAGAGTGGCGAAATTATCAGGTAGAGCATTTATTCCTTACAAGCTATCAACTGATATGTTTATTTTGTGTGAATCGTTCATCTCTGGTTCCCTTTAACTCCCTTCTTGACACCTACCCTTAACCCCCCTACCTGGCACCTAGCCTCAACCCCCTTCCTGAACCTAACCTTAACCCCTGTTACTGATGCCTAACCTTAACCACTTCAGCCTTCAGTCGTTTTCACTTTATGCATCCTAGCAATGTTCACCTCCCATTCATTAGCCTATAACTTTATCACTACTTATCACAATGAACTGATCTATATCTTGTTTTTTCAGCCACCAATTAGGCTTTCTTTGGGGGGTACATTTTGCTAAGAGCCACTTTACTGTAAATGCATTTTAACAGGAAGAATAAGAAAAACGGAAAAAATTCATTATTTCTCAGTTTTCAGCCATTATAGTTTTAAAATAATACATGCCTCCATAATTAAAACTCATGTATTGTATTTGCCCATATGTCCCGGTTATTACATCGTTAAAATTATGTCCCTATCACAATGTATGGCGACAATATTTTATTTGGAAATAAAGGTGCATTTTTTTCCGTTTTGCACCTAACACTATTTACAAGTTTAGAAAAAAAAATATAGAAATATTTCATCTTTACATTGATATTTAAAAAGTTTAAACCCTTAGGTAAATATTTACATGTTTTTTTTTATTATTGTAATTTTTTTTTTTATATTAAACATTTTATATGGGTATTTTTTGGGAGGGTGGGATGTTAAGTTTTATTTTTTATATTAAACATTTTATATGGGTATTTTTTGGGAGGGTGGGATGTTATGTTTTATTTTTTTTTACTTTTAGTTGTAGTTTTACTTTTTGGCCACAAGATGGCGGCCATGAGTTTGTTTACATGACTTCACTCTAAGCGTGACATACGCTTAGAGGGATGCATGGGGGACGCAACAGCCAGAAAAAGCGGAGCTTCTGAGAGTAGCTGTCGCTTTTTCTGCGGGGGAGAGGAATCAGTGATCGGGCACCATAGCCCGATTCACTGATTCGTGGGCTAACGATCCGCGGCCGGGAGCACGCATGCACACGCGCGATCGGCAACGGGAGCGCGCGGACATGCACATGGCCTCCTGGCCGTAGCTAGTACGTCCAGGAGGCCAAAATAGTTAATCCCCCTTCCTGACACCTAACCTTAACCCCCCTTCTTGATGCCTAACCTTAAAAGCCCCCGCATCTTTCAAAAAAAGAAAAATTCCAGAGAAGCCGCAGTAGTGTGGGTGCCTACATAGACGCCCATACGAGCATTGTTTATAGGTGAGAATTTGTGCGTCAGAGACATCCGATGAATATTGTGCCACACACACACACACACACACACACACACACACACAAAGTTTCTGACTCCTTTATTCAATTCCCTAAAATTTTAATTATTTTTCCTTGAAGTTCAGTTTTCTCATGAAAGGCATAGCAGCAGCAAACAATTTCAATAACTTTTCAAACAACAAATTCATTATGATTTAATCATGTTTAAATACCAACACATCTAAATGCCAGATTTGGGCCGCATATGCCGCCCTCCCCATCGCCTTTTGTTTATTAACAAACCTTCGTCCTCTGTTTAATCTCAGCCTGCTAATTGTCATCTGAGCGCCGCCAGCCCGGTCACGCGGCGGGCCCCCGAAACTGGAAAACGGATAAATTGTTTTTGTTTAGATTAAAATGTCAAACCGTTACCGTCATTTATTACGTATAACATTTTTCTCCATTGGTTAATCACCCACGATGCATCTGTATCATATTACCACCTGGCCCCAGCCGGATTAATTATTTACGAAAAAAAAAAAAACACTTATGATAATTGGCTGCCGATTACAAATTAAAACCCAAACCCTTTCTGCCACCTTTATTGAATATAGGATGATTGTTACGGATGGCAGTTCAATGAGTAATACCGTCATTGTCTCTTTTTATTCCTCGCGTTTGTTAATTACGAAGGATATTGTTGTTAGCGGCGGCTCGTAGCGGCGGTGTGTCCGTCGTCGGCTCCCATTTCAGAGAAGGGAAGAGAGAGATGTACAGCCGGTTTCCCATAGGTCTGAAACGCAACTCCGCTGTTCATCTTCCTAAGTGCCATTAGGTTGCTCTAATTCACTAATGATTCAGGAGATCAATTAAAAACCGTAGACAAGGATGGAGTGGGTGTAAGGATGGAGCTAAAAGCATTCAGGGGTGGCAGGCTGCGGTTTAATTTGTCTTCCCGAAAGGCAAGGTCAACCGCTTAGCAATATCTTACGCCGACACCGTTTAAAAAGGTCTCCATTCCGCTCTTCTTAGAGGAGTGAAAAATGTGACCTTACATAGATGAATATAATACATCACACTTACCGGGTTATGAAATTATAGCCAAGCTAAAGATGACAAAATAGTAATTGCCGGAGCCATTTTTTTTCACGATTCAGTGCAATTTAAAGGACAGAAAAAATGAATCTAAAGCCCATTCCAGACTAAAAAAAAAGTTTTAGTTTTGAATTTTTTTGCTACTCAAAATGGAAATGGTGTTTTTATACGTCCATATTGGTACGCCGCAGGTGAGTTGGACGCAGGGTGAGCCGAAGATGGCTCTCCCCACTGCCACAAGACTCCCCCGCGACGTTAAATACATTAAAGCCTTGGATTGAGAGTAACCTGGTTTGAGAGTGCTTTGCAATACAAGCTTAAATTTTTGTGAAATTTTGACTTGATATACAAGCGAAACTTAAAGAGACACTGAAGCAAAAAAAAACAAAACCATGATATAATGATTTGTATGTGTAGTATGGCTAAGAAATAAAACATTAGGAGCAGAGACATAAGTCTACTATTGTTTCCAGTACAGGAAGAGTTTAGAAACTTCAGTTGTTATCTATGCAAAAGAGCCATTAAGCTCCACGACTTTCAAAGTCACAGAGAGCTCTGTCTTCTGAAGCTTATTATCTCGAGTGTCTGGGACTGTATTTTCTTTTTCTCTCCAGAGAACAGGACCTGTCAGGCTAGCTACTGTAGCTAAAGAATTTTGGACGTTACAAACCCTTTAAGTGCCATTATAAATATGGATTTGAAAGGGATTAGTTCACTGGCCTGCACTGCAAAATCATTTAGAATGCTAAACAGTGTGTAAACTGCAATGATACAATGTTATAAAAAAAAAAAACACTATATAACTGAAAATAAAAATATGAGAATATTTTCTTTGCTACTAATTTTTCCGTACTACATAACCATTCATTATATCTGTCAGAATCCCTTCTGTAGCCTGCCCTGTTGGTTGCAGTTCCACTGCAACCAGGCAGTTCTGAATTTCCTGCATGCATATTGTTGCATAATAATGCTTGCATTTGTAATGAGAATCCTTTCCTTCTGCTGTCAGCTTGCAGCCTTCAATCAGACTAGCACAGGATTGAGTGATTACCATTCAGCTAATCAGGCTGCACTCCCTCCTGGAGCCCCCCCCCCCCCCCCCCCTTCCCTTATAAAAGGCAGCAGATAGGGAAAGCTTTAGTTAGGTGTTGTTAGCTTGCTCCTTGCTTATATTTGTTGCTGCAAAGCACCACCAAAAAAGTTGTTTTTAGAGCTAATGTTCTTGTGATGTGTTTTTTTTTTGTGTGTGTTGCCATTGACACTGCATATACAGCCCTGTCTGTCGCAGCTGGCCCTTGCTAATTGCTATACTGTGCCAGGCCCAGCACATTCAGTGCATACCTTTTCACTGCACCTGTGTGACTGCACATTGTATTATACCACCAGTCACTGCATACCTTTCACTGCATCTGTGTGACTGCACACTGTTTAATATACCAGTCAGTGCATACCTTTTCACTGCACCTGTGTGACTGCACACTGTATTATACCACCAGCAGTCACTGCATACCTTTCACTGCATCTGTGTGACTGCACATTGTATTATACCACCAGTCACTGCATACCTTTCACTGCGTCTCTGTGACTGCACATTGTATTATACCAGTCAGTGCATACCACCCAGTTTATCACACACAGTTGAATGAATGGCAGACTTGCCCTCCATAACAGATTCTCATTAAAGTATTTCAAGTGTATTTGTCTCATAATTATACAGCAGGGCCTCGAAAGAGTCCTCACTGCATCTGTGACTGCACATTGTATTATACCAGTCAGTGCATACCTTTCACTGCATCTGTGTGACTGCAAATTGTATTATTATACCAGTCAGTGCATACTTTTCACTGCATCTGTGTGACTGCATATTGTATTATACCACCAGTCACTGCATACCTTTCACTGCATCTCTGTGACTGCACATTGTATTAGTCCAGTCAATGCATACCTTTCACTTCATCCCCCCCAATATGGACAAAACAACAGGCAGAGGCAGAGGCAGAACCAGAGGCAGGCCACCCGGCAGGTCTGTTCGAGATCGTGCTGGCGTGATTTTGTGCGGCCCTCGACCAAAGTACAGTGTTCAGAAGGCACATGCCATCAACTCCCAAGATTGTCAAGACATAGTTGACTATTTAACACAGAACACCTCCTCTTTCTCAGCTTCCACACAGAACCATGACATATCTTCAAGGTCAGCTGCTGCCGCCACCACCAAAGTGCCATCATCCCAGGGCTCAGTGGTGTGGACATTTTTTGTGTGTCTGAATCATATGACAGCGATGCCATCTGTACTCTCTGCTATCAAAAATTGAGTCGTGGAAAGACCAAGATCCCACGCCACCAGCTAATTTTGATTTCGGCCGACAGGCTCACTGCGCCTGCACAGGCCTGGCCACGCATCTCCTTCTTCGCGTTCCCATCTGCAATAGCGCTATTACGGACAGGAATGTTAAGAAGACTATGTGTCGCCAGGCCTGTCGGACCTGTCAGGCTAGCTACTGTAGCTAAAGAATTTTGGAGGTTACAAACCCTTTAAGTGCCATTATAAATATGGATTTGAAAGGGATTAGGTAGGAAAAGAGACAGGAACATGGAGAAGACAGAGCGGGGCAGAATACAATAGCCCATGTATAGCCAGATAACCAGCTATAGGTGAAATCGCTTGGGAGAAAGGTTTACATAAGGAACAGAATGACACACATTTCATTCCTGTGAAATAAATGAAAAGACCAGAGAGTTAATGTTCTCCTTTTATCAAGCGCTCGTCTGCAGGTTCCATTGTCATTCTGTAAATATTACATTTCCATCCTTCGCTAAAAGAAAAACAGAAGCAGCCATTTTTCCTTTCTTTTTTTATGCATTGAAAAGGTGGCAATATGGAAATCCTCCCACATGTAACTGCACTGCACAGCTACAGCACTCCTGAAAACAGCGTGCGCCTTGGCAAGGTAATTTAAATACTAATGGGCTCATTTATCATGCCGAGGGGAGTATAAGTTAAAAAGAAAAAAAAAAGTATGCCTTATAGTAAAAAGTTACAGTAGCATCAATATCAGGAATATGTCTCCACACTAAACCTGCATACACTAGCACGGCGGATTTCAGCAGAGGCGGTCCACAGGACCGTGGGTGGCGCTTTGGCTGAGAATCTAGCAGTGGCATAGCTAGAGATCATGGGGACACAAAGCAAAACTTGGGGCCCTCAGATGGAGGAACTCTTAAAGGGGAACTTCAGCCTAAACAAACATACTGTCATTAAGTTACATTAGTTATGTTAATTATAATAGATAGGTAGTATACATTTTTACCCACCTCGTTTTAAAAGAACAGGCAAATGTTTGTGATTCATGGGGGCTGCCATCTTTGTCATGGGGGCAGCCATCTTTTTGGTTTAAAGGAGGTGACAGAGAGCATAAGACACAGTTCCAACTGTCCTGTGTGCTGATTAGCCCTCCCAGCTGCACGTGCTAGGCTTCAAATGTCAAATTCAAAATGTAAAAAAAATTGCACCAAAACAGCAGAACAAGAACAACATCATCAGAAATCCCATCATGCTTTGCACAGCATCAGGGGAAAAATGCCCGGGCAGTTTTCTTCTGTGCAGCTAAAAAAATGAGTCTTGTATAAGAGAAACAAACTTCTGATGCTATGAAACTGTTAAAGAAACACCAAGCCTTTTCAGTGCTGCTGAGTCGATTTTTAGTCCGGAGGTTCACTTTAAGCAATGCCACCTGCCCCTACCCTGTGGATATGAGTTAATTGGGTAATTTACATTATCATGTATTCAACGGTGGGTCCCCAGTTCGAATCCCAGCCAGGTCAACATCTGCAAGGAGTTTGTATGTTCTCCCCATCTCTGTGTGGGTTTCCTCCAGGCACTCCGGGTTTCCTCCAACATCACCAAAAACACAAATACAGATAAGTTAACTGGCTTCCTCCTAAATTGGCCCTAAACTATGATACATCAACTACACCATACATACATAGATAGATTAGATCGTGAGCCCCTCTGAGGGACAGTTAGTGACAAGACAATATATACCCTGTACAGCACTGCATAAGATGTCAGCGCTATAGAAATACTTAAATAATAAATAAATTTGCACAGAGAAAAAGTCAGAGGGTGAAGAAACACAAGAAAGTTAATAGTGAAGACATAAAAAACCCACTGGCCCATCTTTCCAGCTGCTATGGCTATTGCTATGCAGGGACGGATCTAGACCAAGTTGCGCCTGGGGCAAGGTCAGGTTTTGGCGTCTAAAGGTCAGGTTTTGGCGCCTAGGCTGCCATTCCCCATCCAGTTTTGGCGCCTAAAGGTCAGGTTTTAGTGCCTAAAGGTCAGGTTTTGGCGCCTAAACTGCCATTCCCCATCCAAATTTTGCCGCCTTTTTAAGAATTCAACAAACTGCGCCTGGGGCAAGAGACCCTTCTGCCCCCCCCCCCCCCCCTAGATCCGTCCCTGTTGCTATGCCCCTGGAATCTAGCCCGGGGTGGGCTAACTTTTTTGCAATCGGGCTGCATTCCTCTTGAATGCTGCCTGCTCTTTCTCGCTCCCTCCCTCCCTTCCACCACAATTGTATGGCCAAGGAGTGATTGGGTGTAACTCACCCAATCAATCGTTGTAGCGGTGATCTCCATGGCAACGGCAGCGTCATGTGATGCGCTGGTACATAATGTAAATGATTTACAAGCAGAGCGCTCAACAGATTCCAGATACATGAGCAGGACTGAGTCAGACACTTACATATCTGATATTTAACTCTTTCAGGCAGAGAAAGGAAAAAGGAACACAGCATAGTTATTTGTGTGCTAGGCACTGTATATACACACGTCTATCTCATCATGTCACATGTCAGTTCGGGTATCCTTTAAGCAAAAGTCCACTTATATTTCTGCAAAACAACTCCTATACTCAATACTGTCTCAGTATGCGGTCTTCATTAACTTGCATGAGGTTAAATGTAGTAACACTATACGCTCACCGGATAAAGGGGCCAATCCTTCCAGATCAGCCAAACACGTTTTTGGCCTTGCCAGTGAATCTCCTGCATGTTGCGCAAAAGGTGGATCAGCGCAACACCAGGCCGCCTCCGAATGGCCCTTGAACCCAAACAGAAGCTCTGCATATACACCAAAAGCATGGCTGTTAAATGGGAGCAGCTGACCAAAAATGAATTCAATTAGTACTAATTTAATTCGTTTTTGGTCAGCTGCTCCCACTTAACAGCCATGCTTTGGTGTATATGCAGAGCTTCTGTTTGGGTTCAAGGTGCGTTTATAGTTCCTGGGGGGGGGGGGGCTCAGCGCATCTCTGATTGGAGGCCATTCGGAGGTGGCCTGGTGTTGCGCTGATCCACCTTTTGCGCAATTTTCAATTTTTCAATTTTACTTGGTAGCGCACCCAGGCTATGTATATACATAGGTTAGGATTTAGTTAGTGTTAGGCCCCTCCCATGGAGGATTGACTTCTTCGCAGTGGGAGGGACGAGTACTTAATAGGTTGCATGCAAGCTGTTACAGGAAACCAACATCCTCCAGTGGTAGACAGGTCATGTGTATGCTCGGTGTGTATTCGACCCCACAAGTGGGGCTTGCACTCTTTTGCAGGTAGGCACTAGTCTGTTTTTAAGTAGCGCTGCTCATTTCCTTGCTATGTACTAATCTCCTGCATGTGTCACTCCAAGCTCCTCAGGCACCCATGTACATGAAATAAAAACAGGCAGGCAGCAATAGTGTAATACCATTGTAACATATAACTTATATGGTCACCAGTGCTCCCAGCTACTAGCTATAGCACCCAGCGTGCCTCCACCACATAAGTACACAGGCCTCTCACCAGATGCAGGCTGAGCAGAATACTGAGAAATTGTACTACTGAAACAGACTATGTCATACAAGCTGAGATGCTCATTGAGAGATTTGTGGAAAAGGGGTACGGTAGATCATAACTTGAACAGGTATCAGCTGAAGTTTTGGGTAAACAGAGAGATTATTTTCTACAGGATAATAAAGAAACTAATAGCAGATCCAGTGCCTTTGAATATGCTGTTATGATGGACTACAATTCACAGTATAAATAGGTTGAAAATATTTATAAGAAATATTGGTGTCTTTTAAGAAATGATCCTATCTTGGGGAAGTCACACCCGGAAAAGCTAAAGTTTATTTATATCTGTGCTGGAGGGTAGAAAAAAAGGGGGGCGGGGAGACACCGGGAGCCCAATCTGGTGTAGTATCTTACGTGTGGTTACTTCGGATAGTAAAGGATGATCAAAATATACTCACAAAGCTGGGTTGCGTATAGGGCAACCAGTCTACACGCGCATGTGGGGAAGTACCGTCCCCACTCGGCCTTGTGAGGTACTCTCAGTGGTCGCAGCTCCTCTGAAAAAGAATGCCACCTGCCAGATGGTGACCCCTACTCCTTGGAGGAGGGGGTTTTATGCAACGCGGGGGGTAGGAGGCGCCCTATTGGGTACTATCAGCACCGCACTTTCGTCTGAGATGGGCAATTTAGCGGATAGACCAATGGTCAAATCAATAAATATACTGTTCGAAAATGGTATGTGCTCCTAATACAGAGGATATTAGTATCTGTTCAAGTGATTTAATTGGTAGTTCATTATAGCAATCAATATCATCTGGAACGATCCTACCTTAGTAAGTAGTCATTCCGTAATGGTTGTAAGAGAAAACAATCTTTATTGGAGCACTTAAAATATGACTACGCGTTTCGCGGTTCGAGACCGCTTCATCAGGTCGTGTATCGTGCCTATAAGCTGATAACCCCTAGATTCGGGCGCCAGTGTCTTTAGTTTATTTATAGATGAGCAAGAAATCTACTACAAAAACTGCTTAAAACATATGTGGATGGCCCTGTAGTGAGAAACAGGACTGATGCGTGGGGTAATGTGGGATTCTATCCATGTCATCAATGTGTGGCGTGTGAAAGTACACAAGGAACTAGGATGCAGTAGGTTATATCATTACAGACTAGTAGGAGAGGAGTCACAAAATAAGGGAATTTATTCACTGCAGTAGCACATATGTAGTATATCTTCTCTGGTGCCCATGCGGGCTATAATACGTGGGTCGCACAAAAAGGACACTAAAGAGGCGTATTGGGGAGCACATCAATAGCATTGCTAAGGGATTTGGGGGACATAGTGTCTCTAAACATTTTGCAGAGAAACATAATAAAAACCTGGGGTTGCAAACATTTTGTGGGGTACAGAAATTAAGTACAAGGTGGAGGGGCTGTCACAAAATCAGGGAAATTTCCAAATTTGAAACTAGATGGATTTATGAATTAAAAACACTGACCCCTGGTGGTTTGAATGTGGAACTTGACATAAATTGTTTCATATCTGATGATTGAGGAGAAACTACGTTATAGCACATGTAATGTTTAGACTAATGTGAGCTATAGGGTGAATATAAATATGGGCACACTATGGTGACTTTTCATATTATTATTTTTATATTATTTTAGAATTTTTGTACAATCTGAAGAATCATGCCTAAATTGTTTGATGTTGCGCTGGTGATGCGCTGATCCACCTTTTGCGCAATTTTCAATTTCAATTTTACTTGGTGGCGCACCCAGGCTACGCATATGCATAGGTTAGGATTTAGTTAGTGTTAGGTCCCCTCCCATCGAGGATGACTTTTTCGCAGTGGGAGGGACGAGTACTTAACAAGTTGCATGCAAGCTGTTACAGGAAACAAACATCCTCCAGTGGTAGACAGATCATGTGTATGCTCGGTGTGTATTATATCCCAGAAGTGGGGCTTGCACTCTCTTGCAGGTAGGCACTTATCTGTTTTTAAGTAGCGCTGTTCATTTCCTTGCCATGTACTAATTCAATTAATTTTTGATCAGCTGCTGCCACTTAACAGCTTTGCTTTTGGTGTATATGCAGAGCTTCTGTTTGGGTTCAAGGTGCGTTTGCCGTTTCTGGGGGGAGCTTAGCGCACCTCTGATTGGAGGCCATTCAGAGGCGGCCTGGTGATGTGCTGTCTGATTTAGGACATAGGGGGTAGAATGTGTTATATAAATTTATATATGTAAATGTGAGTTGTCATAGATGGTTGCTGTAGCGGGCTTCAGCCGAGAGGGACACAGACAGCGGATGAAGATTAGAGTACTCACTTCTAGGATGGAAGCCACCCTCTAGGAATGTTACATAGTTACATAGTTACATAGTTATTTTGGCTGAAAAAAGACATACGTCCATCGAGTTCAACCAGTACAAAGTACAACTCCAGCCCGTCCCCCACATACCCCTGTTGATCCAGAGGAAGGCGAAAAAAACCCCACCAGGCATGGTCCAATTAGCCCCAAATGGGAAAAATTCCTTCCTGACTCCAGATGGCAATCAGATAAAATCCCTGGATCAACATCATTAGGCATAACCTAGTAATTGTAGCCATGGATGTCTTTCAATGCAAGGAAAGCATCTAAGCCCCCTTTAAATGCAGGTATAGAGTTTGCCATAACGACTTCCTGTGGCAATGCATTCCACATCTTAACCACTCTTACTGTAAAGAACCCTTTCCTAAATAAACGGCTAAAACGTTTTTCCTCCATGCGCAGCTCATGTCCTCTAGTCCTTTGAGAAGGCCTAGGGACAAAAAGCTCATCCGCCAAGCTATTATATTGCCCTCTAATGTATTTATACATGTTAATTAGATCTCCTCTAAGGCGTCTTTTCTCTAGACTAAATAAACCCAGTTTATCTAACCTTTCTTGGTAAGCGAGACCTTCCATCCCACGTATCAATTTTGTAGCTCGTCTCTGCACCTGCTCTAAAACTGCAATATCTTTTTTGTAATGTGGTGCCCAGAACTGAATTCCATATTCCAAATGTGGCCTTACTAGAGAGTTAAACAGGGGCAATATTATGCTAGCATCTCGAGTTTTTATTTCCCTTTTAATGCATCCCAAAATTTTGTTCGCTTTAGCTGCAGCGGCTTGGCATTGAGTACGATTATTTAACTTGTTGTCGATGAGTACTCCTAAGTCCTTCTCCAAGTTTGATGTTCCCAACTGTATCCCATTTATTTTATATGGTGCTAGACCATTGGTACGACCAAAATGCATGACTTTACATTTGTCAACATTGAATTTCATCTGCCATGTATGTGCCCATATAGCCATCCTATCCAGATCCTGTTGCAATATGACACTATCTTCCTGAGAGTTGATGATTCTGCACAATTTTGTATCATCTGCAAAAATAGCAACATTGCTCACTACTGCATCTACTAGGTCATTAATAAATAAATTGAAGAGCACTGGACCCAGTACAGACCCCTGTGGGACCCCACTGCTAACAGTCTCCCATTTTGAGTACGATCCATTGACCACAACTCTTTGTTTTCTGTCCATTAGCCAGTTCCCTATCCATGCACACAAACTCTTCCCCAGTCCTTGCATCCTCAACTTTTGCACCAGACTTCTGTGGGGAACAGTGTCGAAGGCCTTTGCAAAGTCCAAGTATATCACATCTACAGCATTCCCAATATCCATATTAGCATTCACTACCTCATAAAAGCTGAGCATGTTAGTCAAACAGGACCTGTCTTTAGTAAACCCATGTTGATGCTGAGAAATAAGATTATTTTCTACTATGAAGTCATGTATAGTATCTCTTAGTAACCCCTCAAATAGTTTGCATACAACTGATGTTAAGCTTACAGGTCTATAATTTCCTGGATCAGATTTTTTGCCCTTCTTAAATAATGGGAAAACGTGGGCTGTACGCCAATCCACTGGGACTCTGCTAGTTGCAAGAGAGTCACAAAAGATAAGATAAAGGGGCTTAGCTATAACTGAACTTAATTCTCTTAGGACCCGAGGATGCATGCCATCCGGGCCAGGTGCCTTGTCTATTTTTAATTTATTTAGTCTTGCCTTTACTTCTTCCTGCGTTAAGTATTTAATATTACAGTTAGAAGATTGAGACTCTTCTGCCTCTGTAATTTGCAACAGTGCTGTTTCCTTTGTGAAGACAGAAGCAAAGAAAGCATTTAATAACTCTGCCTTACCTTGGTCGTCCACCATTGAGTTCCCACCCTCATCCTTTAGGATTCCTATACAGTCAACCTTTCTTTTTTTAGAGTTGATGTACTTGTAAAACTTTTTTGGGTTAGATTTGATATCCCTAGCGATTTGATTTTCAGCTTCGATCTTTGCCAGCCTAATTTCTTTTTTACAATTTTTATTGCACTCCTTATAATTGCTTAGTGCAGCCTCAGTCCCCTCCTGTTTTAGGACCTTATAGGCATTCTTTTTCCTCTTCATTTTATCCCTAACCTTTCTATTCATCCATAGAGGCCTTTTTTTATTCCTAGACATTTTGTTTCCATATGGGATATACATACTACAATATTGATTGAGAATACGTTTAAAAGCTTGCCATTTCCCTTCAGTGTCGTCCCCTTGTAGTACATTATCCCAGTTCACCAAACTTAGTGCCTGCCTAATTTGATTGAACTTTGCTTTTCTAAAATTCATAGTTTTAGTGGTCCCGCTGCCCCGTGGCCTATCAGTCACCAGATCAAACGTTATCATGTTGTGATCACTATTTCCCAAATGTTCTTGAACCTGCACATTTGATACATTATCTGGTCTATTAGAAATGATCAGATCCAGTAACGCATTCCCCCTAGTTGGTTCCGTTACCATTTGAGTCAAGTAATTGTCCTGTACTGCTGCAAGAAATCTGCTGCTTTTACCAGAATGGGTAGCCTCAATACCCCAGTCAATGTCTGGAAAGTTGAAGTCGCCCATAATTATGACCTCGTTTTTACTTGCAGCTTTTTCAATCTGCTGTAGTAATAGCAGTTCTGCAGCTTCATTAATAAGAGGTGGTCTGTAGCATACCCCAATAAGCAATTGGCAACTTTTATTTCCACCATGAATATTTACCCAAACGGACTCCACATCTTCGCAATCTTCCTCCATCTCATCGTTGAGGACAGCTGTAAAAGAATTCTTAACAAAGAGACAAACCCCTCCACCTTTTTTCCCTGTTCTACCCCTCCTAAACACATTGTATCCTTTTAAATTAGCTATCCAGTCATGGCTTTCATCCATCCATGTCTCGGTTATTCCCACAATGTCATAGCCTTTGTCATTCAGAATGAACTCTAGTTCGTCTATTTTATTTGCAAGGCTCCGAGCATTGGTTACCATGCACTTTATATTTTTACCACCACATTTACCAATTTTGTTTACATGAAATTGGCTACTTGAATTTTTACCAACCTCCTTAATCTTTACACTGTCCCCACCCCCCTCTCCACCCTCCATAATGATAGGTTCCCACTGTCTTTTTACCTTATCTTGTCTACATATTGAGACTTTATCCTCCCGCCTCCCCCCAGATCCTAGTTTAAAATCTCCTCCAACCATTTAGCCATCTTCTCCCCCAATGCAGCTGCACCCTCCCCATTAAGGTGCAGCCCATCCCTGCTGTAGAACCTGTAGCCGACAGCAAAGTCTGCCCAGTTCTCCAGGAACCCAAACCCTTCCTTCCTACACCAATTTCTCAGCCACTTATTTAACTCCCTAAGCTCCCTCTGTCTCTCAGATGTAGCGCGTTGCAAATTGTGTTGGCTAAATAAACTCCCATTGTGCTATATTATATAATTTTATTTTTATTTATTTTACTCTTAGAGTTGGTCATATGTTTAACATAAGTTTTAGTAATTTTTATTCATATATATACCCCCTCTGAAGAGAACGAGCTTGACTGCACTTGAAAGCTATGACGGTGCAGTAGACATTCTTGTCTCTGTAGTCCGTCTGGTATTAAGTACACATTGCTGCTGACTGCACATGGCACTCTGGGCAATGTAGTCCCATAGGAAGTACACGCGCAATGAAGCTGAGCATTATGGGGACTATAGTCCATAAGAGGCCTATAGGAAGCATGCGCGCAATGCAGTTGAGCATTATGGGAACTGTAGTCCATAGGCGGGATGGAAGCCAATAGGATCAGATGTGAGAAGCGAACCTAGACTTATGGGTAGTGTAGGCTAATGTGGAACAGCAGCCAATACGATTAGCCGCAAGATTGAATGGCAGCAGAAGCGGAGAGTGAAGATAGCTTATGCAATGGATCATGTGATTCCGGGGAGGACACATATAGTGTCTCTTGGCTCTGATTGGCCAAGCCCCGATGAGTCATTCGACGAAACTAGTAGGGCGGAGCTTAAGGAGGCGGTGAGACGCTGAAGGATCTTGAGATTTAACTTTTACATGCGCATTTTATATGGAAATGTGTAAGTGCACTACTTTTTATACGTGTTACTAATAAAACGGAATTACGCTATGGGCAACCTTGTTTGAGTCTTATGGCCCATACACACAGGCTACAACTGTCGCCGCAACCACGTGGCATGCACGTGTTTATGAGGCGCTCACCCCGAACCGTCGCTCGTCGCTGCTGTCGCCGACAAAAGCTGTCGCCGCAACTTCGCCACAACATCGACGCAACTGTCGCTAGTCCGCCGTGCATATGCGGACTAGCGACAGCAACTCCATACACAATGTATGGAGCATCCGGCGGGGGGAGGAACCTTCAGCGACAGCTTCCGCCGAATCTGTGTCTCTCTGTGCGCCGTGTGTACGGCTGTTGCACAGAGGGATATGGCGACGAGCTGTCGCTGCTTTTTTTTTTTTTTTTTTAATGGCGCAAGCCACCGCTGTGGCTCATGTGTATGAGCCTTAAGGAACATTACTTCAGGAGAACTGGAATTGTTGACATAGAATACGCTGAACTGCTGGTCTGTTACGGGTCGGCGCCCGCATCTGGTGAGAGGCCTGTGTACTTATGTGGTGAAGGAGGCACACTGGGTGTTGGTAACAGTAAAAAAGGGCGCAGGAGGCTAGTGGACAAATCGGGCGCCGCCATTCACTCCCATAATAAATATCGTTTACTGGGCGCCGAACGGGAAAAAAGGGCGCCCGAGAATAATAACGTTTTCCAAGGGCGCCCGAAGATTTTTAATGTTTTATAACTGCTTGTGATGATTTACGTTTCCTATTTCAATAAAACATTATTTTAAATGTCATCCCTTACTGTTTGTAAAACATTATTATTCACAAAATAAAGCGATCAGCACGTAACGTAAATTGTAATATATTTTATCCCTTACTGTTTCTAAAACATTATTCTACACACAATACAGTGATCACTAAGGAGGGTCTTAGGTTTAGGCACCACCAGGGGGGTCTTAGGTTTAGGCACCATCAGGGGGGTCTTAGGTTTAGGCACCATCAGGGGGGTCTTAGGTTTAGGCACCATCAGGGGAGTCTTAGGTTTAGGCACCACCAGGGGGGTCTTAGGTTTAGGCACCACCAGGGGGGTCTTAGGTTTAGGCACCACCAGGGGGGTCTTAGGTTTAGGCACCACCAGGGGGGTCTTAGGTTTAGGCACCACCAGGGGGGTCTTATTTTTAGGCACCAATACGGGGGTCTAGGGGTTAGGGGTAGGTACAGGGAGGGTTACTTACTATTTTTTTTAAACGTTATTATACATTTCACTTTTTAAACGGAAGATTAACGTTTTCACAATTGCCGATTTCATGAACATTATTTAATGATTTATAACTTTATAAAAACGAATATTTAAAAGAAATATAGTACATTATATTTTTAAACGTTATCCATGTTTATCGTTTAAAACCCAGCGCCCTTTTTTCCCAGCGCCCCTTTTTAACGTAAGCCTGGGTGTTATAGCTGGAAGCTGGGAGCACTGGTGACCATATAAGTTATATGTTAAAACGGTATTACACTATTGCTGCCCGCCTGTTTCTGTTTCATGTACATGGGTGCCTGAGGAGCTTGTAGTGACACATGCAGGAGATTTACTGGCAAGGCCAAAAACCTGTTTTGCTGATCTGGAAGGACTGATTGGCCCCTTTATCTGGTGAGCGTATAGTGTTACTACATTTATCCTCATGCAAGTTTATGAAGACCACATACTGAGACAGTATTGAGTGGAGGAGTTGTTTTGCGGAAATATAAGTGGACTTTTGCCTATAATGATTATAGTGTCATATTGGATGAACAATCCCTCTTTTATATATATTTTCATCTTTTATATATTCTTTTACTCGTGTATCTGGAATCTGTTGAGCGCTCTGCTTGTGAATCATTTATATAATAGTGAGTGCAGCACACACTCTTTGCAGGAAGCGATCCAGAACAATATTTAGCTGATATCAAATCTTAGGCGGTTTTATCACGCTGGCAGGAAAGTGAGGAGCGCACGGTTACCTTACTATATTTAGCTGGTACATAAAGACAGCAGGCCACACGACCCTGCCATTGCCATGGACATTGCCACTTGGATAACATTACGTCTTGTACGTGTTCTGCAAGTATATTTGAATAAAGAAAAAAAATAAAGAAAAAATGGCAGGAGGGAAAAGGGAAGAAAACAGGAGAGACAAGAGCGCTTCTATAGTGCTATAACTTCCTTTACTGTATATGCGCACAAATAGTTGCACTTACATCAATGATGGTGTTAATAGCGCGTGAGAGTGGCCGCCCATTAGCATTTCCTCCTTGCCGTGGTCTGGCCAGGTCCCGGGAATGGCCGAAGACAAGTCTGCGATGTCCGTGCGGCGTAGCCGGAGGAGAAGGGGGCGTGTCACGGTCACGATGATGCCTCTTGCGTCACTACCGGTTTCGGCGTTACCACGCCTTTCTCAGAATAAAGAAAAAATAAAGAAAAAATGGCAGGAGGGAAAAGGGAAGAAGAGGGGAATGCAGCTCCCTATCAGGCTGTAGTTTACTTAGGTCAGATCTAGCATGTGTACAGCGGCCCTTGAACCCCCCCCCCCCCCCCTTGTTGCGTCTGTGGTTGATCGACAAGCAAGGATAATGTTCTTTCCAATTCCACACCCGCTCTCACATGTGCCAATCCACTGGCCCATCTTCCTACATATTATTATCATTGATATTTAGTATTATTATTATTTTGTATTTATATAGCACTGACATCTTCCACAGCACTGTATAGAGTATACTGTCACTTAAAGGGAACCTGAACTGAGTAAAAATATTTAAAATAAACACATGAGGTAACTTCAAATGAACATTACATAGTTACCTTGCCATCAGTTCCTCTCAGAAGCTCACCATGGCATTTTCTTCTGACAATAATCCCTTCCAGTTCTGACAAAATGTTGTCAGAACTGAAATATATCAGTTGCTGTCAGTTATATATCAGTTGCTGTCAGTTATAGCTGAGAGAACAACTGATGTGGCGGGTAATGTCCATGTTTCCCTATGGCTCAAGTGGGCGATGTTACAGTTTAACAGTGTGCTGACCAGAAAGCTGTTGTGGGGTAGTGGCCATTTTCAAAATGGAGGACGGAGAATTCCCTTAAACACAGTAGGCAAACAGGATGAGGGAGAGGAGAAAGAGAATGAGGAGTAGACTACATGGGAGGTAAGTATGACTTGTGTACGTTTATTTTGACTTTTAATTTTCAGTTCACGTTTTCTTTAAAGAGGAACTCCAGTGAAAAAATGTAATTAAAAAAGTGCTTCATTTTTACAATAATCCTATATAATAAAACCCTAACTGTTTCTGCGTCAACCTCCTGTCCCTGTGTTAGTGTTTTTTGGCTACTGCGCATGTGAAGCCATTGGGCGGGTGCGTACTGACATGCGGCGGTGAGAGAGACCTAGAGACCGTTTTTAAATGGGCTCTAGGTCTACTAGTTACGTATAAATGGTTTAGTCAATGTTTGCCCATAGTAAAATCTTAACCTCTCCCTGATTTACATTCTGACATTTATCACATGGTGACATTTTTACTGCTAGCAGGGGTGTTAGTGGAAGGAGATGCTGCTTGCTTTTGTTGGCAGTTGGAAACAGCTGTAAATAGCTGTTATGTCCCACAATGCAACAAGGCTCCCACAGTGTGATGTCAGAACCATGGTTCTGACATCACACTGTGGGAGGGGTTTCACCACAATATCAGAATCAGAATCGTTTATTTCGCCAAGTACAACAGGGTTGTACCCAGAATTATTTTTGGCACAAACAGGGTCGGTGATGGTACAGTAACGGCATACAGTAGAATACAGTAGAACATATAGAGATGTCATCATAACATACAGTGGAGTACAGTATCAGCCATACAGAGCCTCCTGATGAACCGTTTGTGAAAAGGAATAGAGTTCTCATGGGAAAGGGGGTATCAGCTACTGATTGGAATGAAGCTCAATTCTTGGTTATGGTTTCTCTTTAACTGTCCCTCAGAGTGGCTCACAATCGAATCCTATCATAGTCATTTGTCTATGTATGTATCCATACACACAAGTCGTCATGCGTCTCACCAAATGTACCGTAAGTATATTTCGTTTTAATATTTACTGCAGTAATTGTACCTTGTTTGTTTTTTGTTCCTTTGTCAGGCTTTTGTGACAGTCTCGCATTTGTAATGTACTTATTAGTTTATTGCATAGCACTGCATTATGTAAATGAAGGAAGGAAATGAAAAAAGGTACAACAAGTAAATAAAAACAAAATATGCTAAAAAGAAACACCATATATTCACTTTAAAGGGATACTGTAGGGGGGTCGGGGGAAAATGAGCTGAACTTACCCGGGGCTTCTAATGGTCCCCCGCAGACATCCTGTGTTGGCGCAGCCACTCACCGATGCTCCGGCCCCGCCTCCAGTTCACTTCTGGAATTTCTGACTTTAAAGTCAGAAAACCACTGCGCCTGCACGCCCGTGTCCTCGCTCCCGCTGATGTCACCAGGAGTGTACTGCGCAGACACAGACCATACTGGGCCTGCGCTGTGCGCTCTTGATGACATCAGCGGGATCGAGGACACGGCAACGCAGGAGCAGTGGTTTTCAGACTTTTAAGTCTGAAATTCCAGAAGTGAACCGGAGGCGGGGCCGGAGCATGGGTGAGTGGCTGCGCCAACACAGGATGTCTGCGGGGAACCGTTAGAAGCCCCGGGTAAGTTCAACTCATTTTCCCCCGACCCCCCTACAGTATCCCTTTAAATCTAAATTTTTGCATCCCTCGTTGATTTTAATACATTTCAGTTTCACGGACAAAAAATTTCATTTTCATGAAAACGTGTGCGAGACTAAAATGGACTATATCATCCATCTTTAGTCACCATAAAATCATTTAAGAACATGTTTCAGTTGTGTAATCCAATATTGATTCAGGACGGTCTCGGACGAGAGATACAATTTTCATTGCTTGACACAGAGATCAGGAGATTAAACTACTTGTTGACGACTGCATCATTTATGTCATGTTTGTTTCACCCATATGCGTATATATGTAGTACCAATTCTATGTTACGTCCTTTTTTCACCAGGCAACCTTGGCAGGTGATTGGGGCTGTAACGATTGTGGAACTTTCTCCGTGATCAGCGCACAACGCGTGCGCTGACACGGCGGGAATCCTCCACAAGCGTATAATTGCAGGCACCCAGCAAAAGGTGCTACGCACCTGTAGAGGGAAATTCCTGTCGGCAGATGGCGCTGAGGAGTGCAGAGGAACCAATCCTCTGTACCTCCACAAATGCCAGACAGGAATTGTACGAAGCGCAGAACGCAATCGCAAGAGAGGCGATTGCGAATGAGATTGAGCAAAGGGACAGGTTGAATGTGTGTGCGCCAATCCAGTCGCCACCCCGCGACCGTGCACACACAACAGCAGATATGAAATAGGAACGCGATCGCGAGAGGTGCGATCGCCAGACGTGACACAAGGCAGATCAGAATAGAATACGAGGGTAGCAAAGGCACAGCAAATAATACAATAAGGAGATATGGAAAATAACAAACGCTAGCTAACCGTGAACACCGCACTCATTCGCAACAGTGCACGCAGTTATGCGCGATCTCCACGTGATAAGCACAATAGAGACAAGCACGCCTAACTAACCATTAACAGACAAACATGAAACAGAGGACGCGAGCGATTGCTTAACGGTTACATCACCGAGCCTCCAGCAAGCGTAGCAGACAAGACAGACACACGAAAACAGGGACAAGCGAGAGATAGGATCCACAGCACTAGCGAAAAGTGGCTAGCACGATCCAGGTACAGAGTAGCAGAACAGAAGGATCCCCAGCGCTAGCGAAAAGTAGCTAGCGCGATCCCAGAAAACAGAACAGAAGGATCCCCAGCGCTAGCGAAAAGTAGCTAGCGCGATCCCAGGAGACAGAACAGAAGAGATAGCTGGTAGCAACCGCTGCACCAGCTATACTCCAAGAACAGAGATCAGAACCATTTCCTGTCCACCACCGTTGGGACAGGACAATGGCAACAGGCAAGACAAGACAGAACAGGCAATACAGATAATACAACCTGACTGGGCTAGAAGGGGAGCCTAAAGCAACCCCCAGGAATTAACTATACTAGATAGCAATGGCTGACACTCCAGCAGTGTCCATCAGGAACAGACCATGGAAGGGAAATGACCAGCAAAGCCTTCTGGGAAACATAAAGCTCTTATAGTGCCAGTCATCAAAAAAGGCAGGTAGGGGATTTGCATAACGAATGTATGCAAATTCCCCAGCAAGAGAACAGACCAGAACTTGCAATGGAAAGACAGGTCTCTGTTCCAGAGTCCTGCAGCATGCAAACCTAAACAATGGTCAAAAGGCTGCGCAGGCAGCTGAGCGGATTCTCACAGGGGCTTAGTGGCAGTCAAGGGGTCCACATCACTGGCGTAACAATAGGGCCCGCAGCCCTGGCCCCGCGGGGGAGGCCCGCCCCCCCCCCCCCTGGGGCCCGCTCGGGCCATTTTGGGCTGGCTGGAGGGGTCGCAGCATGAGGGGAAAGCCATGCTGCACTTCGGCGGGGAGGGGGGACGGTCCCTCCCCTCCCTCACCTCAGGCTCTCCCCTCTGCGCTCCCCTCCAGCATCAATACGATGGTGTATGCAGGCGGCGGGGCAGTGGCAGATACATAACTTCCGTGCGCTCCAGCGTGGACGTTTCTCCCTCTAGTGTCTAACGCGACTTCCTGTTTATACACGAAGTCGCGTCAGAAGCTAGAGAGGAACATCCATGCTGGAGCGCACGGAAGGTATGTATCTGCCGCTGCCCCACCGCCTGCATACACAATCGTATTTATGCTGGAGGGGAGCACAGAGGAGAGAGCCCGAGGTGAGGGGGGGAGGCTTCCCTCCCCGCCGAAGTGCGGCATGGCTTTCCCCTCCAGCACCCCAAAAGAGCCCCGAGCGGGCCCCGGGAGGGGGGGGGGGGTTGCTCAGTATTTCTGCAGGGGGGCCCGGTGGCACCTAGTTACGCCCCTGGTCCACATGCCACCTTATCTTTCCACTTCAGCTTACTAAAAGGACCACAAGTGGGCCACAAATCTACTACCTTGCCCAGGACCCCATTACATCTTAAAGAAAATCTTTACTGTGAAAATATTACATAAATAAAGGTACCAGCCTGTTTGTTGTCTTCTCCTAGCCCCCTCTGTGACATTTTCGCAGCTCCCCGCTGCTATCTTGGTGATACAATCCCTGTTTTATTCATTGTTTTGTAAACAATGAAGATGGCCGCCAAACAGGAAATACGTCATGAGAGCAGGTGCCTGTTTACAGAGGCTCCTCTCTCAAACATGACTTGACTGCTGTAATGTTTCTCCCACTTGTTGCCTTAGCTGCTTGTCTGGGCTTTGAACTGATCTTTCTGCACTCACAGCTGTTCACAAGGTCACAGACGGGCTGGCTGGGAGCAGACTCCTGTCTGTGAGAGAGAAACAAAGCACACACACAGAGCCTGCAGGGGGCGTGCATAACTTCTCCCTATCACAGCAGAGGCAGCCCATTCCTTCCAGGCTTGACAAAGAAAAGAAGATTAGATATAGTACAGAGACAGTGCAACTAGAAAAGGCTGAAGTAAGCCAGAGCACATTAGAACAGGTATAGGAACTTATAGGATAGAACAAATAAGGCTGACATTTTTGTTACAGAGTCTCTTTAATACTTCTCTGTAATAATCCATGGCTATACAGTATATCACAGCTTCTCTGCAGGCAGGGAAAGTAGAAACATACAATTCTTCCTAATAACTACCAAGAGTTCATAAAACTGCTGTTTGATTGTTACCAACTCTGTTGTTGGCAGCATAAAGATGACATGTTCCAAAGGTCATCCTTACTCTGTATGGGAGCTAAATACATATTAAACACTTCACCACTGAGCGGTTTTACCCTTGAACACCAGAGCAATTTTCACCTTTCAGCGCTCCTTCCATTCATTCGTCTATAACTTTATTATTACTTATCGCAATGAAATGAACTATATCTTGTTTTTTTCGCCACCAATTAGGCTTTCTTTAGGTGGGACATTATGCCAAGAATTATTTTATTCTAAATGTGTTTTAATGGGAAAATAGGAAAAAATTATTAATTTTCATTTTTCGGCTATTATAGTTTTTAAATAATACATGCTACTGTAATTAAAGCCCATGAAATGTATTTGCCCATTTGTCCCGGTTATAAAACTGTTTAAATTATGTCCCTATCACAATGTTTGGCGCCAATATTTTATTTGGAAATAAAGGTGCATTTTTTTCAGTTTTGCATCCATCCCTAATTACAAGCCTGTAGTTTATAAAGTAACAGTGTTATACCCTCTTGACATAAATATTTTAAAAGTTCAGTCCCTAAGGTAACTATTTATGTTTTTTTTTATTGTATTTTTTTTTATTATTACAAAAAAAAAAATCGGGGAGTGTGGGAGGTAATGAGTTAATGTATTGTGTAAAACTTATGTGTTTGTATATGTAAAATGCTTTAGCGTGTAGTTTTACTATTTGGCCACAAGATGGCCACAGTGTGTTTGTTTACATGCGACCTGTAAGGACGCTTACAGGGAGCAGTACAAGGCTGGGAAGATCACAATGTTCGCGCTGTTTCTAATAGAAGCAGCAGATCATTGCGGGGGCTTAGATCAACGAATGGGAAAGGATTTTCCCGTTCATTGATCTCCGGGCGAGCGGGCGGCAGCGTGCATGAGCGGCGGGAGCGCGTGCACAAGCGGTGGGAGTGCGGACAGCGGCGGGAGCATGGAAGGTACGGATTTCTCCGTCCCTGGTTTTTTAGGGGTGAAAAGGGACAGAGAAATGCGTACCGTGGGGGGTAAAGTGGTTAAAGGACCACTATAGCAAAAAAAGTAAACAGTTAAAATCTGACAGAACCAACAGGTTTTGGACTAATCCATCGCCTCATGGGGGATTATTATGGTTTCCTTTGTTCTCAAATGTATTTCCTAAACGGATGGCAAACAAATGATGGCAAGAACACCCTCCAACCTGAAAGATTTGGAGTTCATTGCTAAAGATGAATAGGAAGCGTTTGTTTGCTGTAATAGCCAATAAAGGCTTTTCTATTGATTACTGAGAAAGGTATGAATAATTTTGAAATGGACAAATTTTGCTCAAATGTAAATAAAAGCTGAGAAATGTTTAGTTTAGTTACTTTAAGTCAACATTTGCCAGGGGAATGAATAATTATGGGCAGTACTGTATATGTACATATATATATATATATATATATATATATATATATATATATATATATTTATTTATTTATTTAGTTATTGTATTTATAAAGCTCCAACATATTACGCAGCGCTGAACATTAGTTTAGGTTACAGACAATATTTAGGGGTGACATACAGCAATATGACAATACAGGAATAATAGAAAAGCAGATCACGCAGCACAGTATGAGTGCCAGGTAATGCTTAGTCAGTCACTGGAGGGGAGCATGGAGATTAGGCAAGTTAGGTTCACTCAGATATATATATGTATGTATATATACATACATACATACATACATACGAAACTCAAAAAATGATTCAACTCAAAAGATGAAGCTTATATATGAGATAGGAACCCTTTGTAGGTGTTTTGGATTAATTACATATCCCCCAACTGTCCCTCAGTCCCTCTTTGGGAGCCCTGTCCCTCTTTCCTCCTCATGTGTCCCCCTTTCAGGACTTTGTCCCTCTTTCTATGTAATTATATATATTTCTCTACTAAAAATGTGGGTATCCTGACTAATTTACTGCATTATAGTATATGTTGTTACAGTGCCTCATTAACATAAACATTAGTATCCTGAATAATGTTTTATGTTCTGCTATGAGCCATCCCTTTTAAGTGAACACACGATTCAATAAACACTGTAAATTGTACAGTTATTCTCCCAATATATTTTACTACTCGGTGTTCGGCTGCATGCTATCCCCCATTTATTTTTGTTGAAACTTACTAACAGCAACACGCCATAACGTAATTATACAGCATGGGGAAGGCTAACAACAGAAAGCATCTAATTGAGGAACTCGTGAAAAAAAAAGCAGCTCGGAGACAAACAGCCACGAGCAGCCAGTGGGAGAGTTCCCAGGACTCTTGTAATTCAGAAACAAATGCGCAGGTTCAGGGAGTGTGGCTAAGTGCAGAACAAAAAAACATGATTATCCTTGCAGGACGCTGCCTGTAATGATGGCAGTGGCAATAATGTCGCCCGGAGAATGATAAACTAACCAAAGAAAAGGCAGCTAGCTATTTATCCCAGCAGTGGAGGTTTTCATGCACTTTGCTGCGGGATTTTTGCAAGAGCTAAAATAGAACTTGTACAAGGTCAAAAAGAAAAAAGCATAATAGAAAGTAAAAAAACATAAAACACTCAAAATCAATACTCAAAGCTTGTTGCAATAGAAGTGATATGTGGGCGGCCATTGTTTTTTCCATTGTAATAATTAAAGTAAAACAACGTGAAGTGGAATTGGAGTGCATGGATTAGCCTTTGAAATTAATTTTATGGCCTTTAAAGATATTCAGTTTTGATGAGCTTAAATGCCAATATTCTTTTTAATTCTAATTTTCACTAAAAAATAATGTAACATTTGACTTTTGAGCAAAAATGCTTTTGAAAATCCCTTTTGTAGTGCGTTTGTGATTTTTCAAGTTTTTTGCAATTTTGTTTTTGCTTCAACCACAGGCTTAAACCCCCCTAGTGACCACACCATTTTTAACAAATTAGGCTACTGCAGCTTTAAGGCCTCATTGCAGGGACGCACAACTCAGCACAAGTGATCCCCCCCCCTCTTTTCTGCCCACCAACAGAGCTCTCTGTTGGTGGGCTTTGATCCCTGCTGGGATCTTTATTTATGTTTTAAATACATTTTTAAATACATTTTGCTACATTTTTTTTTTTAATTATTCTATTCCCTCCCTCCCTCCCGCCTATGACAGCGGATCACTCCTGAGCCTGCCAGTGGGACAGCCGTGTCACACGGCTGTCCCCAGTACAGTACTGCTGTAGATTGCAGCGCCCGAGGCTCCCCTCTCTTCAGGTAAGTATCTCATTTTGATCCTGAGCTTTGGCTCAGGATCACTGTAAAAGGTGTGATTTTTTTGCACTTTGCAACTTATAACTTTTAAAGGTATATTTTGAACTCCTGAACGACAATTTGCAGTTTTGGGGGAAAATTCACAATGCAAAAATACAATATATTTTTTGGGAATATATTTTCAAAATTGAATTTAGCATTTTCAATGCGAAAATTACTTTGGCGAAAATTTGCAAGCGACACTAATAATCAGCAGCAAACATTTTAAATACAAGGCCTGGCACCCACAGGGATCGGGACTAGATCCCTCAAGTAACAGCCTGGGGCCAAGTTCTGTACAGACAGGTTGCTGTTCTGCAGGCTAGCTACACCTTTTGTTGCTATGGAGATGAGTAGGGCAGACGATGCGGCACAAGACGGAGCAGCACGGAGCAATTGAGGTGATTAGGAGAACGCCTTCGACCTGCAACGCCTTCCGCCAGACTGATCTCTCAATGACGCATTGGGAGGGATCAGTGGCTGCCAAAAACATGCAAGATTCTTGGCAGAGGTGGCCCCCCTCCCACATTCGAGATCCATCAAGCGGCGTACAAGGATTGATTCAGATAACTAAACAGACTTATTGCTTGATTGACAGATACAAGACAATAGCGTCACCTTAATGCTAGCAACACACTGTGCAACTTCCAGTAAGATTGACGGGAATCGGATGACTCTTTCCAACCTGTCCCATCTGTTTCTGATCAATAAATGGATCGATTTTGCAAAGTTATAATGAGAAAAAGTTGGACTTGTACACACGATACTACTTCCCGTCAGATCACCCATCGATCGGACGCAGAACTGGGACTCATACGATTTAGAGACAGAAAATCCTGTTTTAAATCAAACTTGAACTGAAAATAAACGTATAAAATAATTCATTGTATTTATAGTAGAAAAAAGTATATAGCGTTTTCCTGTTTTTTCAAATTCTTATTTTCAAATTAAGGGGTTACATTTTAAGATCTGAATTGTGGCCAGCAGCTACATAGAAATGATTTGCGTTTATACCTTGCGATCCTATTCAGTTATCAGGATTGTTTACTCTGCCAGATAAAAGTGTTTTTGGCTTCTATTTACTTATCAAGAGAGAAGCTGCTGCATTTAACTGCAATTCGACATAAAGCATTGGTTTATTAACTATTTGCTATAAAAAAACCTGTTTGCTGAAAAAAATAAAGCACAGGCAAGTAGGATTGGTAATACAGTGAAATCCACTTATAGCTTACTTAACCATTTACTGACATCCTAACGTATTAAAACGTCATGCTTACCGCTATTAACAGCAACATGACGTTTTAATACGTCCCACGTTCCCGCCGATGCTACCGCCGTGTGTGCGCCGCTACCGCCGCTGTTTCCGTCGGGCTTCCGTGCTGGGTGATTGGGGAAGAGGACCGAACGGTCCTCTACCCAATCGCAGTGCCTGGAGTGAATGGACGTGACCGCGAACAGCGGCTACGTCCATTCACAATAACAGGAAATGTAACAATTAAATAAAGTGAAGAAAAAAAAAAAAAGTGAACATTTCCTATGAGTGTTCACTAGCGCCATCTTGTGGCCAAAAAGTATATTACACCTACAAAATTCATTCATTTTCAAGTACATACAGATCTTAATAAAATTACACTTCCAACCCTCCCCCCCCCCACCCCCCCAAAAAAAAAACATTTGTAAAAAAAAAAATCATCTAAAAATAAATAAATAAATAGTTGCCTCAGGGACTCAGCTTTGTTAATTTATATTTTATGGGGGGAAATTAATTTTAATTTATTACATAGGGGCTTGTAATTATGGCCAGAATAAAAAAAACACAACAGAAAAATAACACTTATATTTCAAAATAATATACTGTCGCCATACATTGTGATAGGGACATCATTTAAAATGTTTAATAATCGGGACAACTTGGCAAATAAAACGTGTTTGTTTTATCCACAGGAGAATGTTTAATTTTAAAACTATAATGGTTGAAAACTGAGAAATAATGATTTTTTTTATTTTTTTTCTGTTTTTCTCATTAAAACGCATTTAGAATAAAAAAATTCTTAGCAAAATGTACTATCCACAGAAAGCCTAATTGGTGGCGAAAAAAACAAGGTATAGATAATTTTCTTGTGATAAGTAGTAATAAAGTTATTAGGGAATAAAAGGGAGGAGCACTGACAACTGAAAATTGCTCTGGTCCGTTAGGATAAAAACCCTTGGGGGTGAACTGGTTAAAGGGACCAGTAAAGTAGCATACTATATTAAATGTGTACTGTATCAGAGTTTGCAATACATTATATATTTATGGAAGCTGGGAGTTTACTATAGCCAGAGGTTTACTATATCGGTGTTTACTGTAACACAATTCTACTGTATTTATAACCATGTTTATCTTATCACATCATATGTAACCTCATGTATGCTTTAAGCAACCTTTCAAAGCATACAGTATAACAAGAGAAGACACAGACCATTTATGTAGTGCTTTTCTTCTGATGGATTTAAAGAGACTCTGTAACAAAATGTTCAGCCTTATTTCTTCTATCCTATAAGTTCCTATACCTGTTGTAATGTGGTCTGGCTTACTGCAGCCTGTTCTAGTTGCACTGTCTCTGTAATATATCTAATCTTCTTTCCTTTGTCGAGCCTTGTCAGCCCAGAGAGGAATGTGCTGTGATAGGGAGAAGTTATGCACACCTCCCCCACGCCCCCTGCAGGCTCTGTGTGTGTGATGTGTGTATAAGTCCCAACCAGTGTCTCTGTTCACAGCCAGCCTGTCTGTGACCTTGTGAGCAGCTGTGAGTGCAGAAAGATCAGTTCAAAGCCCAGATAAGCAGCCGAGGCAACAAGTGGGAGAAATATTACAGCCGTGAAGTCACGTTTGAGAGGAGCCTCTGCATACAGGCACCTGCTCTGATGATGTATTTCCTGGTTGGCGGCCATCTTCATTGTTTACAAAACAATGAATAAAACAGTGATTTTATCCCCAAGAAAGCAGCAGAAGCAGTGAAAATGTCACAGAGGGGGCTAGGAGAAGACTACAAAAAGGCTGGTACCTTTATTCATGGAAGATTGTCACAGTACAGATTCTCTTTAAAGTACCAGAGCTGGAGCCACTAGGGAGTAGCAGTATTAGGGAGTCTAATTCTTGCTGAATAGGTAACTGGCTTACTGAACAGAAAGAGCGAAGAATCGAACCCAGGTCTCCTGTGTCAGAGGTAGAGCCCTTAACCATTACACTATCCAGCCAATGGGGATAAAAAGATGATTGCTAAATTGGTAATTACATATTAATAAAAAAAAAAAAAAAAACATTGTTTATTCTATTTAAGCTGGCCAATGAAATAGTATTGTAAAGACTTGCACTTTAATTCTAATAGATACGTTTCAGTGCATAACAAAAAGCAGTGCAGCGTCTCTGGTATCTGGAAGCTGGGATTTTGTGCCTTCTGGCAGTTTCTTCCAAGACACATTACATGCTGTGAGCAGAATGCAGTGTTTGTAAAGCACTGCAGTGAATAGTGCTTGTTTGGGGACCGCTGATGGTAAATTCTACGCTGCACTTGTCTGTCTAAAAGAAACAGCTTTGTCTATCTAACTACAGGCTGTATATTCAATTATTCTTTCGTTGGTGCACTATGGAGCCGCTTCTCTCTGGGTGGAGCCAGTGTTTGTAACATGTAAAGAGAGAAAGAAACAAAAAGCGCTCCTATAGTGCATTAAACGTTTAAGGCCGCCCAACGATCAACTCCTCCGCCGCTGTCTGGCCAGGACAAGCGGCCGCTCCGATGGATCTGCGCCGAACGCGTTGTGGCGAGGAGGGGATGAGGGGGCGTGAGCGTCACACGTGTAAGCCTCTACGTCACTACCGGTTTCGGCGTCCCACGCCTTGTTCAGGTTTTCGTTTCTTTCTCTCTATACTTGTCTGTCTAAGCCTGATGTGGTGTAGGATTTACGCCACCTGCCATTTTCGCTCCCGACGCGATTGTGCGCACCCGAGAGGGGAGATTAAGCTGTCACATGACAGCTGACATCTCCCCCCAATGAACAAGGCCGGTATTCGTACAGGAAAAATGAATCATGCAACACGGGAGTCAAGATCTGACTCAAGGTTCCTACAAATGTACTAGAGTGGTGTCGTAGTTCACACCACCTTGTTGTCACGGAAAAACACGCGGGGAAACGCACAAGTGGAAACAGTCCCATCCACTTGCACTGGCTATGCGAATTCGCATGCGGGCAACGCATGCGAATTCGTGATAGTGGAAACGGGCCCTAAGATGAAACTTGTCGAGCACTGTTAGCACTGTATATATGTATTGCACTCCCTAATCCTTGTACTATTCCCCTGGCTTGTTTTCAGTAATTGTGTGAGGGAGACCTGCAGCGACTCTGTAGATGCAAAGAGCTTCCATATTTGAGCATTCTGGACAGCTTTTTTGCATATCTATTGTACTTGCATACGCCGCTGCAGGGTGGTTCAATTGTACACCCCACACAATACTGTTTTGATTTTATAAAAGAAATAATAGTGCTGTGCAACCAAAGTCTTCAGGGTTAGCCACACCCCACAGCTTGTGCGCTCAGACCAGCTAACTGTTCGCACATTCTGACAGTGAACTGTGGGGGGGATAGGCAAAGACACCCGCTTTGGTCTGCAATCTATGCACCAACATATATTTTAAAACCTATAAGTATTGCAAATAAAGGATGTAGTAGTCTTTTAGTAGACCTGTGACAACAAGGTGGTGTGAACTACGACACCACTCTAGTACATTTGTAGGAACCTTGAGTCAGATCTTGACTCCCGTGTTGCATCTCCCCCCAATGATCAGGAGCCATCGCGATTGGCTCCTGATCACATGATCACTACGATCGCCGGCCAATCGTTGTGACCACTATTAGAGCAGCCGCAGTAGGAAGGAACGTTCCCCCAACGAACGTTGCTCCCCTCTGCTCTGCCCGGCATCGCTGCTCGCTCTGACAGAAGTGTCGGTTCATGGCTTGATGACGTCATCAAGCCGTGACCTGGAACTTAACGGCAGTGTGAGCGAGGATGCCGGCCAGAGCGGAGGGGGCTAGAGCTGCTCATCGCTGGAGCCTGGGAGGTGAGTAAAAGCTGCTGGCATTTCAGAGGACACCGAGCTACACTGGGAACACCATGCCCAGCTAGCTATATTGGGGATCCGGCTGCCTGACCCCCCCAAATGCACCCCCCCACATGTAAAATAGTCTGGTCCTTAAAAGGGGGTTAGGGAGCCGGTCCCCAAAGGGTTAAAGCAAACTTGAAGTTAAAATAAACTTATGAGAAAATGAATTGTATGAATAGTACAGCAAAGAAATAGAACTTTAGTGGCAAAGAAAAGAGTCACATATCATTTTCCAGTACAGGAAGAGTTAAAAAACATAGTTGTTATTTATGCAAAAGAGCTTCTCTGAGCTATTCAACCCAACTTGAGTGGAATACAGTCCTCTGGTAAGGGATAAGGGTAAAAATAACACGGAGTGGGGAAGTGGTTAAAGCAGTCGTGCACATTGTGCATTATCTTTTCTTCTGTATAGAACTTATTTTTTTACGAGTTTGGATAGTAGCGTTAAGAATAAAGCGCAAGGGGAATATTCAGTCTTAATTTTTTTTTTGTTTTTGCCCAGCAAGCTTAATATTTGAAGTCCACGGTGGAATTTGCCGGTACGAGGAGGAAGAGCCCTTGAATAACAATCAAGCTGGCAAGACATATGCAGCATCCTCCTCATTACAGCGAGAAGGTCAGCTACAAATGAACCTGGCAGACCCCACAGGAAATGTTTTATGTATCACTTTATAAATGGCAGGCTGTTACCTTCCCGAGATCTGGAGATTTTAATGATCATCTTTCTCTAAAGAACAAAAAAGGTAAACTTCAATGCAATAAAAGTAGGACAGGGGTCCAAGATGTTACAATAATCCTTCCGTTTAATGCCCTCTTCACCTCGTTCTCATCTTCTGCCTCTGAAATATTTGCTGTGCATTTTTTATTTACTCCTCCTATATATGTTTGATTTCGTTTATCTCCAACTTTTTCAGGATTCTTCATGACGGCATTGTATCCGGTGCTGAATTGTTCTTCTTTTGTTCCAAAACGGGATTAGCATCAGGTATGGCTAGGCCCATGTTCCAGATGAAAACTGTGGGTCACTGCCATAAGGTGTGCAAGAATACCTTACTGACATCATCAGTAGGAACATAGAGGTCTACAGACACATGAAGCCACATAAATGAGGTGTGGTTTCAGTGCACAGTCAAGGTTCTTGCTCTACACCAACATACAAGTACTTCTGCCATGACTTACTGCACCATCGGGGCTCCTGTTTGTCTCTGTGCTTGTTTCATTACAGGGGGTCGTTTGCCCCCCCCCCCCCTTACCTGTATTTCCACTGCAGTAATAGAAATTCAGGTAAGGGGAAGGTCAAATGACCCCCTGGAACGAAACAAGCTCAGAGACAAACGGGAGCCCCGATGGTGCAGTAAGTCACAACAGAAGTAGGAAAGTATAAAACAAAGTGCGTAATCATAAAGGGAGGTTGCAGAAGGGCAACCAACCACTGCAGGCAGGCGGAGATGTGAAAACCCGACTCCACTCGGATGGCCAGGCAAGCTGGGTGTGGTCGCACTCTTGATACCTAGACAATTGGATGGTCTTAGGGCCTGTTCTCCCTGGGATGATTAGTGGGCGATAACCGCTAATCGCCAAATCATCGCGATCCCTAGTGCTTTTTAAAGCGCCAGCACAATACTAACTATATGACAGTGATCTCACTGCCGTGATTGCTGCCGATCGTCAGTGATTCTCAATTAGCGGCAATCGCAGAACACTCCACATGCAGCATTTTTCCACGATTCTAGAGTGATAATGATTAGACTGGTAAAAAGTGCTAATCACGATCGCTCAAAAATCCCAGGAGTTTATGGTGATTTTACCGCATTGTTCGCGGTAAAATCACCAGCACAAAACACTAGCACTCATCGCTAGCGTTTTGGGATTACAAGTGGGAATGGGCCCTTAGAGATGGCTAAGCCACATAGGGACAAAACAGCACACCCCTTCGAAGGAGTGGGAAAAGCACACAGGGAAAGATGGTGTAATAATACTATGTTAAAAGCAGTTAAAGAGAAAAAGGATGAGGTGGATTACCTCAATCAAGACAAACTCATATGAGCAATGACTTTTAATATGCACTGGCTGGGTGCCTCTTTCTTAATTGTGACTGCAATGTAAAATTATTACAGCAGATTAACGTGGAGGATACCTTTCAGGGTGCCTACGGGTATAGTGCCTGTGGATTTGGTGCGGCACAAAGATAGGGAATAGTATTCCTGATACTCCGTGCTTTGGCAGTGTGACATTTTCCTCATATATGCTTCATCATTACTTCCCCCATTGACCACCCAACCCTAATTTATCCCCAATGCTAAATCATCCCCATGATGACTAAACCTAGCCCCACCACACCACCTAAACCCCTACCTGATGTCTGCCCTAACATCCTTCAATAACATAAACCTTTTCTTGATACCTAACCCTAACCGCCCCATAAGTGATGGCCAACCCAGACCTCCCCCAATGTAAACCTCTTCTATCCTCTTCTATCCTGATGTCTGTCCTTACCTCCTCCGTAACATAAACCCCTTCTACCCATCTAACTCTTAATGCCCTAAAACATATACCAACCCTCACCTCCCCAATGTGAACCTTTTTCTATCCTGATTTCTAACCCTAACCTCCTCCATATCAGAAACAGTGCTGCTCGGATACCCCTTTTCTTTCCGAATTGAATTTGGATCCGGATACCCAGATATCCGGAACCGAATCGGATATCCGAATCTGAACTTTTAGGTATCCAAGTAAACTTGGATATCCAAATCCAACATCCTGGATATCCAGTTGGATTCGGATATCTGGATAGAAACCCAGAAGTGACCTGAAAATGGCTTAAAATGCTTCCAAAAGTTTCTTCAAATGGAAAAAAAATCCCTTTCGGAGGTCTCTCTCTCTCTCTCTCTCTCTCTCTCTCTCTTGCCACTGAAGGGGATTTTGGCTTCTGCTCGGATATCTGAACTAACTATCCGCCCGGATTTCAGATGTGAAATCAGAGTTTGCGCGGATTGTGCTATTCGGATTTTATTTTAAAAAAAAACGAATTCCTATTCAAAGTGCGGATAGTGGAAAAAGTTCGGATTATCTGGGTTGTTCGGATACTTGAATATTGGATGAGCACCACTGATCAGAAACCCTTTCTTGTCATCTAACCCTAACTGCCTCATAACATATACCAATTAGTTATGACCAACCCTAACCTCCCCAATGTAAACCTCTACCATCTGGATTTATAGCTCTAACCTCCTCCATATCATAAAACCCTTCTTGACACTTAACCCTAACGTTTCGCTTACCATAAAACACTTTATAATGACTACCACCTCCCCAATGTAAACCCATTCATGATGTCTAGCCCTTAACATCCTCCACAACATAAACTCCTTCTTGACACCTAATACTAAGTTTTCCCTTGACATAAACCACTTTCTGTTGTCTAACCCTAACCTTCGCCCACCATACACACTCTCCTGATGCCTAGCTTTAAACTCTGCTAATGCAACTCCTTCATAGTGTGAACCCAACCACCTTCCCTCACACACACATGTAGTAAACCCCTCCATAATGCCTAGTCCTAACCTCCCCCTAAATTCAACTGCGGTAAAATTGCCATGCCCATTGTGCCTGTTCTTGTGCCAGTAACAGCGCACATTCCACAAAAAGTGCTACTTGCATAGGTAACTGCAAGTTGATAAATATACAATGAATACTAATTAGATAAAAATAGTGAACATGGCGGCAGGGATGAGCAGAAACTACGCCAGTGCGAATTTACGCATCGTAGTTCGCATCTACCCATCATAGTTCGTAGGTGAAGTTTCAAAACTACGCTTACGAATTTACGCGTAGCAAAGTACTGTTGGACGTACGCCCACTAGGCGTAGTTAACACATGTGTATTGCGTAGTGAACTACGATTGCGTTACTCACGGCTAATTTTCCGTGTGCGATTGTATGCTTACAAATTTACGCATTGGAAAGGGGAATGTACGCTTACGAATTTACGCGTAGCAAAGTACTGTTGCACGTACGCCCACTAGGCGTAGTTAACACATGTGTATTGCGTAGTGAACTACGAATGCGTTACTCACGGCTAATTTTCCGTGTGCGATTGTATGCTTACAAATTTACGCATTTGGAAAGGGGAATGTACGCATAGAAGAGTTCCCGGTTATTAATGCGTAATATTTTCTGCATACGAGCCTAAGCATCCGCTCTACGCGTAATTGCGTATTTTAACGCGTAGTCTACAAAATGCATACGAAGCAAATATTTGATTTCGAAGCCGTAGTTTGGTGAAGCGTAATTGCGTAAAACTACGCGTAGTTTCAGCGTAGCGAAGTTGGCTGACTACGACCATCCCTACATGGCGGTCTAGTGGCTAATATTTTAGCTTTAAAGTGCTGAAGTACCAGATTAAAATCCCGGCTAGTGATAATATTTATGTGGAGTTTGAGTTTTCGTGTTTGCATGGGTTTCATCCCAAAACATACCAGTAGGTTAAATATCTTCTTTCCAAAATTGACCTAAGGTAGGTTGCTTGCCTTTTTCCTACCAACAAATTGGCCATTAATAATGGCGGTTTCATAGTGGCCACTAATGATCCGATCTTTTTAGTCCAATCTAACCATTTCTATATGTAATATATGGGACTGCCTAAAGTAGATATATAATATATCCAACCAGTATACCCTTCTATTACATAGATTTGGTAAGATTGGACAAAAAAGATTCGACCATTGGTGGCAACCATGATTAGACTATGACTGTGGCAGCTTACTTTGTCTGCTTCACAAGTTGGTTGAGGCTTTCTTCAGTTGTTCCAACCACTGTTATCCCTACAGGAGAAAATTGATAAACAAATCTTAGTTAGGCTTTTTTATGCAGAAATTCGATTTAGCGCAACTTGGTAATTTTAGGGCAATCACAGCCCTCGGAAGCATTCCACCAATCAGAGAATGCAGGATTTTTAAAGCAGAAATTGGTTTGCTGTGGTAATTATAGGCCAAGCAAAAAACTTGGATACTACCAAGTCTTGTGATTGGCCTATCATTTCACGTTTTTCCAAATTTTGCAGTAAGTCACTGCATTCTCCGATTGGTCCAGTACTACCGAGTATTTCTAAATTTTCCCACTTTTTACAGTAAAACGGAAAATCAGAAATCCTCAATTTTCATGGTTAATTACCGCATGCTCTGACTGGTCCAATATTGCCGTGTATTTTTGATTTTCTGAATTTTTATGGTAAAACGGAAAATCGACTGCATTCTCGGATTGGTCCAATATTATAATGTTTCTAATTTTCCCGTTTTACCATGAAAATTTGAAAATTCGGAAAATCAAAAATCGCATTAGCATCGGTACACCACAGTAACGGAAATCGGCATTTGCGTAAATCCGAATTTCCACGGAATCGGAAATCTGCACTTCCAACCATCCCTACTGGAAACAGCTCCTAACTGATATAGATGCCCCCTGTATAGGGTAGCTAGGTATAGTTGCCCACAGTATAGGTAGCCAGTATAGTTGCCCCAGTATAGGAAACATTTTGTGGACTCCTCTATGCATTGTGGGCCATGCATCTGCACATCATGTGACTGTTTTTTGTTTGATCAATTTACATTCCTTCTCCTTCCCATAAAACGCCTCAGGAATAGAGTTGTCGGCCTTCCTTATGCTATACATCCATATAACACTGCGTGGGTGGATGAATAACACTAGATGCCTGGCTTTACTAATCTTTTTGATGGGTAAAACTGTTTTTATTTTTCTATATGGTTTTCAAGTATGTGTTCCACAGTTTGTCTGGAGACGTCCTTTAATCTGGATGACTTTGCATGACAAATGCAGTTTAGACTAAAAATACACATTCTTTAAGGGATAAAAAAAAAACACAGAAGAGCAATACAAGCGTAAATAGGTTTAATGTGTGAAGACAAGCCATGAATAAGCTGTCATCAGATATTATTTCAGAGCAGAGAGCGGCGTGAGAGAAGTGTCCGGCTGCAAGCTGAGAAGAGGACACGGAAGTCTCTTTCTTTTGTAGAATAGCAGCTACATCTCCAAACGGCTTCCTTGTCTTGTTCCGACGCGTGTGCAGAAGTGACAGGCATGTAAGTGAATAGAAAGCAAGCAAGAGAAATGGCATTCTTCACATTACAGCAGATTACTGAACATGAAAAGTGCTATTGTCGTTATTATTATGTATTTTTAAGTAATTACAAGTTACGGGCATAGATCATAATTATGAGACAACATGTTACAAACAGGGCCGGTTCTAGACTTTTTGCTGCCTGAGGCAAAGTATAGGTAGCTCATATTTTTGTCCCCTGTATAGGTAGCCAGTATAGTTGCCCCAGTATAGGTAGCTGTAATGAATAGCGGAGATGCTGCTGCGCGGTCTGGCGGCGGGGCGGCTGTCTCCGCGTTCAGACCGGCAGTTTCCGTACTACAGCATGCGTCTGGTTTGCCTGGACCTTCTAGTGCACACAGATGGAGAGCTACGCGCGCTAGAAGGCAGGACCTTTATGCCAGCAGGAGAGGTATCAGCTGATCAGGCCGATCAGCTGATTCCAGCGGAATTCCTGATTGGCTGAGTGGCTGAGGGCGGCGCTGAGGAGCGCTGGAGTATATATACATCTTGCCTGTCAGTTGCTGGTTGTCTGCCGTTGCGAATACTTACGTGTGAGCACTCAGACTTCAGTCAGATCCCACAGTGTGTTAGAACCAGGTGGACCTGGGAATTCACACTTAGCCAGATTACGCTCTTAGGATTACTGTGTCATTGATGTGTTATACTTTAGACCAGTTCCATGGTGTTGAGACCATGGACCTCACACCCAAGTTTAGGATTACTGTGTCATTGCTGTGTTATACTTTAGACCAGTTCCAGGGTGTTGAGACCATGGACCTCACACCCAAGCATAGGATACTGTGTTATTCCTTAGACTAGTCCCAGGGTGTCGAGACCAAGGACCTCACACCCCAGACTAGGATTGTGCTTTATATCTGTTATGACCATTTGCTCTGTCGACCTCTCTCATGCTTTCTGATTCGGTACCACTGCCTATCTGTCTACCAGTTGCCAAACTTTGCCTGTACCCGGTTACCGAATTAGCCTTCTGTCTTTGTACCTTATCTGCTCATGTGTTGCCGACCTGGCCTGCCCGACCTTCCTGGCTGTGCCTGTCACTTTCTCCGAGTGTTCAGTCTGTCTGTACTACCCGTGACACTATTCTACCAAGTGTCGGTTAGCTGCAAGGACTCTTGCTCCTCAGAGAGTCCTTCCTGCAGTGCAGCCAGTGGCCTCTACCCCATAGGAGTCCCCTGGCTGCAGTACAGTCTGATTACCGGTTTACCAGGGAATCACTGGCTGCCAGATTATATCTATTAGGAGATAGTCCCTGCACAGCCGAGGGCCACCTGCTCCTCAGGTGGTCGCTGGCTAAAGTTATCTGTGTCTCCCGCCTCACGGGAGATAGCCTACAGTTGCACCAAACACTTACACTTCATTAGGTGTCCAGAGGTTAGTCATACTTGCATTATTGGTGATTCTGCAGATCATCCATAATCAGGTATACATCTGTAGTGTTGATAATTCTGCAGATCATCAATAATCAGATTCTCTCTGTGCTGACACCAATCGTTACAGTAGCTAATATAGTTGCCCTAAGTATAGGTAGTATAGTTGCTCCAGTATAGGTAGCTAGTAAAGTTGCCCTCAGTATAGATGCCCCAGTATAGGTAGCTAGTATAGTTGCCCCCAGTATAGGTGGTTACTACAGTTGCCCCCATTATAGGTGGTATAGTAGCCCCATTATAGGTAGCTAGTATAGTTGCCCCCAGTATAGGTAGTATAGTTGCCCCAGTATAGGTAGTATAGTTGCTCCCAGTATAGGTGGTTACTATAGTTGCCCCCATTATAGGTGGTATAGTAGCCGCATTATAGGTAGCTAGTATAGTTGCCCCTAGTATAGGTAGTATAGTTGCCCCAGTATAGGTAGTATAGTTGCCCCCAGTATAGGTGGTTACTATAGTTGCCCCCATTATAGGTAGTATAGTAGCCCCATTATAGGTAGTTAGTATAGTTGCCCCAGTATAGGTAGTATAGTTACCCCGCTATAGGTAGCTAGTATAGTTGCCCCAGTATAGGTAGTTAGTCTAGTTGCCCCCGGTATAAGTAGTATAGTTGCCCAGGTTAGGTAGCTAGTATAGTTGCCACAGTATAGGTAGTATAGCCCCAAGTATAGGTAGTATAGTAACCCCAGTATAGGTAGCTAGGCGCTTACCTTGTTGAAAAAACTAGCGGCCTCCTCCTGCAGCAGGATAGGCTCCCCCTCGCCTGCCCTGCTTCTAGTAGACCTCAGATCCGCTGGACCGCAGCAGCTCCCATAGCAGCCCATATACCGGAAATATTCTTCCGGTATACACACTGCTATTGGAGCCGCTACAGGTTCCATAATTTTTCCAAGCATCAAGGATTTCTCGAACCAATCCAGGCTTCTCAATATGAGGCTAAATTATCTCTTTAAGTATTGACTGGTTAGATCTTCTGGCAGTCCAGGGCCCGGCTGGATAACGAAATGGCACCAGTGGATAATAATATCTGATAACGATAAACATCGTTGTTAAACTTGGTTAACGATAATTTTTTTTTCCTTGGCTCCTGTTGCATGCAACAGGAGTCCCGGGTAAGCAAGGCTATTAGCCCCATGCACGAAAAAAGCGTGAGTGCCCTAAAGCACCCCCACAAAACGTGCATGAGTAGCCACAGGCCCCACAATACAGCAGGGCCCTTCCGGTGTTCCCCGAAGGGAACTTATCCCCCTTTGCCATCGGCGCAGGGGGTACTAAGCATCCTCCAACCCGAGGGTTGGAGGACACTGGCGGCATCCTCCAACACCCGAAGGGCTGGAGGACCCTGGACAGCCCTGTGGTTGCCCACAGGGCCTGGGCCACGTGGCCATCCACATGGTCCGTGGCTCCCCCGAGAGGGAGTCAGGTGGGAACCGAAGTCCCCAGGGGACAAGTCCCCGGTGCCAGCAAGCTGGCCCCGACCTTGTGGCCGGAGTGATAAAAATTCCGCACTCTCCCTAGCCAAAAGGCCGGGGAAATACCGTTGTTAAAACAGATAGGAACTAATAATGAAAAGATATTAGCGTTAAAAACCCTTACGTATTTCAACAAGGCACAGACTAACCAGCAAGCTCATGGTGACCCAGAACTAATTGGAGTGTGTAAGGGACTACAATGGTCCTAAAAGCCCCCTTACTAAGATGTTAAGAAAAACTCTCTCTCGGATTCACAAGCCCTACTTGGCTCTGTACAAATTACCAAGCTGACACATCATTGCATTCCAGCGGTTCTGGAGGTGTGTTTAGCTTCTAAGGGTACAATGGTTAATTTGCATATATTCAGCAGTGTTGCTCTGGGAGACATCTCAAGCTCACTCCAACCTGAATTATCGCAAGTTTTTTCTGTTTTAGGAAAGCAAACTTTTGTTTTTCTTAACATCTTAGTAAGGGGGCTTTTAGGACCATTGTAGTCCCTTACACACTCCAATGAGTTCTGGGTCACCATGAGCTTGCTGGTTAGTCTGTGCCTCTCGGATTCACAAGCCCTACTCCATAGAGCCAAATTAATCCATGCCATGCACTGATGAGGATCAAACAATCCGAAACAGTCTGTATGCATGTTGGATTATTATGGCTCTGTACAAATTAACAAGTTGACACATCATTGCATTCCAGCGGTTCTGGAAGTGTGTTTAGCTTCTAAGGGTACAATGGTTAATTTGCATGTATTCAGCAGTGTTGCTCTGGGAGACATCTCAAGCTCACTCCAACCTGAATTTTCGCAAATTCTTTCTGTTTTAGGAAAGCAAACTTTTGTATTTCAACAATACAGCTTAAAGGGACACTGTAGGGGGTCGGGGGAAAATGAGTTGAACTTACCCGGGGCTTCTAATTGTCCCCCACAGGCCCAGTATGGTCTGTGTCTGCGCAGTACGCTCCTGGTGACATCAGCGGGATTGAAGACATGGCAACGCAGGCGCAGTGGTTTTCAGATTTTAAAGTCTGAAATTCCAGAAGTGATCTGGAGGCGGGGCCAGAACATCAGTGAGTGGCTGCGCTGGCACAGGATGTCTGCGGGGAACTGTTAGAAGCCCAGGGTAAGTTCAACTCATTTTCCCCCGACCCCCCTACAGTATCCCTTTAACTAAACCCTACTCCCACACAGACGCTCCCCTGGTGGTGCCTAACCCTAACCCCTCCCCCCCTCAGTGGTGCCTAACCCTAACCACCCCCCTGGTGGTGCCTAACCCTAACCACCCCCCTGGTGGTGCCTAACCCTAACCACCCCCTGGTGTTGCCTAAAACTAACCGCCTGGGTGGTGCCTAACCCTAACCAATCCCCCTGGTGTTGCCTAACCCTAACCACTCCCTCTGCAGAATCACCCTCTTCCACATAGAAATGATAATATCTTTGTTAACGTAAAATCTGTACATAAAAACAAAATAATGTGATAAAAAGTATAACGCTGCAAGCTTCTAAAACGATAACATACTTCAAAAATTTTAATGTTCTAATGTTGTTAGCGATATTTATCGGGCGCCCTTTCTTCTGCTTTTTTCACCGTGTTAACGATAATTGCATTAATGCATTTATGGCGGCACCCTTTTCGTCCACCCTCAGCCGGTGCCGTCAGGCTTGTCTGGTCCATGACTATAGGTCAGGCTGTATGCCCATATGACTGACCCATAGCCCAGCCCGTATCACCTGCACAATCTCCTACCTAGCACAGAACTACAATAACCCTGCAGGTAGATGAGCATACAGACTAACAGAGAGTATCCACCAAACAGAACCAATAACAATCATACAAGGCACAGTATCACAAGTATGGGCAGCATGGTGGCGTAGTGGTTAGCTCTCTCGCCTTGCAGCGCTGGGTCCCTGGATTGAATCCCAGCCAGGGCACTATCTGCAAAGAGTTTGTATGTTCTCTCCGTGTCTGCGTGGGTTTCCTCCGGGCACTCAGGTTTCCTCCTACATTCCAAAAACATACAGATAAGTTAATTGGCTCCCCCTAAAAAAAGAAAAAGATTGGCCCTAGACTACAGTACTTACACTACATAATATAGACATATGGCAATGGTAGGGATTAGATTGTGAGCTCCTTTGAGGGACAGTTAGTGACAAGATATATATATGCACTGTACTGCGCTGCGTAATATGTCGGCGCTATATAAATACTAAATATTAATAATAATAATAATAATAATAGTCACCTGAGGCCTGGAGAATGAGGCAGTCAAGGTGAGAGTCAGATGACTGCAAACAGGAGTAATGGCATGCAGATCAGGGACCTTAGAGATAGCATGGTCAGTACTAGCCAGATGTCAGTCCAGGCAGGGTACTTGCAAGTCCTTATCCAGGCAGAGGTCGATCCAGGCAGCAAACAGACACAGTCCCGGTACAATACCAGTGTTGGCAACAGGTAATCCAATAGAGCGTGGTCAGGATACAGGCAGAGTCAGCACCAGGGAATCAATCTAGAGCACATGTGTCGAACTCCAGTCCTGGAGGGCCAGATTCATGCCAGTGTTTAGGATGGACTGAGAAAGAGAGGAATGTGTTCTACCTGATGGACCACACCTTTCCTGATTCAGTCCCATCAATTCATTTGAGCTGTATCAAAATGTGTGAGGACCTCGGCCCTCGTAGGACCGGTTTGACATACCTGATCTAGAATAAGCTTGGTCAAGTTACAAGGCAGAATCAGCAACAGGAGTCAAAAGGTTTTGTGAGCGCATACCCAGCAACAAGCGCCAAAAGCCAATGCTATCACAGGAGATGTCTGGGGGCTCTCACCATGCTTAAATACAAGGAGTAACCAATCAGTAACAAACAGAATTGAAAACAACCAATAGAGAGACTCAGTGGGTCAGCTGATCCGCTGACACGCAACACACACACGTGGTTACTGTTTACAGTGGCAGAGGGCGTACTGGGAGTGCGTCCGCCGCCAATCAAATGGGAGCTGAGCGCCAGGCTTTGCTCCAGTGACGTCAGCGGTCTGCTAAGACCCGGAAGTTTGCACCTCAGCCCGGGTCTCGGCGTTACGCCGCCATGAATGCCCAGATAATCTTACAAGTGCCCTTTTTTTCCTACTACCGGTATGAGCTCCAGCTATCCTGATCTTTGTTGATACACAAGTTTTAAATACCACAAGCATCCCATGAGATCCATAAAAATAGCTTTCTTAGTGTGTTGTAAAGGTTTTAAAGCGACTCATGGCAAAATAGAAGCTGTGTGCGAAGCAACTGTCTAGGTAGCTGTCAGGGCCTGGACAAGGTTTTCAATAAGCAGATACCAGAGTGAGTAGATTGGTCCCCCCTCCCCTATAAAGCATTCCCTGGTGGTCTAGTGGTCCCCAGACTCCACACTTCCCTATACAGCATACCTTAGTGGTCCCCCTTTCCCTATACAGTTCCCGGGTGTCCAGTAGCTCCCTCCCGCCCATATACAGTTCCTGGTGTTTAGTGGCCCCCCTCCCTCCTCTATACAATTCCCTGGTTTATGATGCTCACCCCCCCTACACACACACTCTCTTTCTTAAAGGGAACCTAAACTGAGAGGGATATGGATTAAACAATACCAGTTCCTTGTCAGTCCTGCTGATCTATTTGGCTGCAGTAGTGGCTGAATCACACACCTGAAACAAGCATGCAGCTAATACAGTCAGAGCACCTGATCTGCATGCTTGTTCAGGGGCTGTGGCAAAAGGTATTAGAGACACAGGATCAGCAGGAGAGTCAGGCAACTGGTATTATTTTAAAAGGAAAAAATCAATATCCTTCTCAGTTTAGGTTCCCTTTTTAGTGCTGGAGGTCTCTCCCCCCTCCCCCCCCCCCCCCCCATGCCAGGGATTAGATTGGCTAATAGGCTCCTCTGAGGACAGTTAGTGACATGATGGCAGGGATTAGATTGTAGGCTCCTCTGAGGACAGTTAGTGACATGATGGCAGGGATTAGATTGTAGGCTCCTCTGAGAACAGTTAGTGACATGATGGCAGGGATTAGATTGTAGGCTCCTCTGAGAACAGTTAGTGACATGATGGCAGTGACTACATTATAAGCTCCTCTGAGGACAGTTACTGACATGATGGCAGGGACTACATTGTAAGCTCCTCTGAGGACAGTTAGTGGCACAATGGCAGGGATTAGATTGTAAGCTTCTTGGCGAGCAGCACATTCGGTGAGTGACAGGCAGCTCAGCAATCACTGTCAGTGCCCGTTCGCTGTCCCTTCATCCCCCGAGTGCCAGATCCAGGGGTGCAGCTAAGGTTTTTGTGGCCCCAAGCGGACTGTAGGAAGTGGCCCTAAAAATAGGTGTGGCTATCCCGCACAAGTGGGCGTGGCCATGACATGTGGGTGGAGCAGGAGGGCGGATTGGGGTGGGGCTGTTTGCGGGTAAAAATGGATGTGGGGGTGATTGAGGCGCGCGCAGCACGCCGCGCCGAAAGATGTGCGTGGCCATGACATTGTATGGACGGAGCTTAACCGCAGCACAGCAAATATAGCCAACTATGACCATTAAATATTAAATGCAGCAACAGTTACCCCAGACACCAGAAAATAAAAACGCAATTTGTGCAACATTTCAGCAGAAAACAAACACAATTTGTGCAACATTTCAACAGAAAACAAATGCAATTTTGGCACATTTTCAGCAGAAATCAAATGCAATTTGGGCACATTTTCAGCAGAAATCAAACGCAATTAGGGCACATTTTCAGCAGAAATCAAACGCAATTAGGGCACATTTTCAGCAGAAATCAAACGCAATTAGGGCACATCTTCAGCAGATATCAAACGTAATTAAGGCACATTTTCAGCAGATAAACGTAATTAGGGCACATTTTCAGCAGATAAACGCAATTAGGGCTGCAAAAAGAAAATAATTTACTCACCTGGCACTGGCAGAAGTCTTCTCTCCCCGTCTCCTGGCCGGCTCCTCAGGCGCGCAGTTCCCACGGAGCTCCCTCCCTCCTCCAATCTCCCGCACTGATTGAATGCAGGGCTACGGGAAGATGGCCACCCGAAGCCCTGTACTGGAGACATAAATAGTTCTGCTCTGACAGCCCCGCGGGCTGCGGGAAAACACCGACGTCACAGAGCCGCCGAGGCCCCTAAGACCTTGAGGCCCCAAGCGGCCGTGTGGTCTGCTTGGTGCCTCGCGGCGCCCCTGGCCAGATCCGGCCTTTGGTAGCCACCCACCGCTATGTGCAAGCTCTGTGTAGCAGGATGAATGTTTGGCATAGTGATGAGCGTAATGACCCAATTATGATTACATGACATTTCGTAATTCGCGAAATTACAATTATGGCCGTAATAGAAATTTTACGAATTTCACAAAATTACACGAAATTTCGTGTTTATGGGGAATTTCGTAATTACGATCTTTTTCTTAATTGCGATCATTTACATAACACAAACAAATCAGAATTTCGTGTTTAACACGCAAATTCGACCTTTCTCAAAATTGTGTTCCAGACCAGAGGCTCCTGATACATGCATGACCACTAAGTGCATCTTGACAAAGAGCACCTGTCTTAGAAGTGGCTGGAGGTAAAGCCTCCTGATACATTTAAAGCAACAGCATGTGCAGGGACTTTTGCATTATCAGATATTGCAAGGCCCAAAACCAAGTGTCTCAGCATGAGTAACTGCTAAGTGCACCTTGACAAAGAGCACCTGTCTTAGAAGTGGTTGCAGGTAGAGCCTCCTGAAGCATTTAAAGTGACAGCAAGTGCAGGGGCCTTTACATTATCAGATATTGCAAGGTCCAAAACCAAGTGTCTCTACATGACAGCTATGTGCATCATGCCAAAGAGCACCTGTCTTAGAAGTGGCTGCAGATAGAGCCTCCTGATACATTTAAAGCGACAGCATGTGCAGGGGTCTTTTCATTATCAGTAATTGCAATCAATGAGTGACTTTCTTGAGTTTAGTCATTACCTAAATGCGCATAATTACTATTAGAAACGAAATTGCGTACATTTTCTTACTAAAATAACTTTGTTTCTATAGAAAACATAAAATTACTAAATGTCGCATTAAACACGAATTTGCGAGACGAAACGTGAAATTACGAAACCGAAATTTTGCTTATGGAATTCCGACTTACGGCTTGTATGGCAATTACAAAATTACGAATTTGTGTCATAGCGGCAAAATTCGCGCCCGTAATTAAGGAGACGCATAATTTTGAAAATTTCAGCTCAACACTAGTTTGGCATGCCCTCCCCCCCTTGCTTTCCAGGTGCCCTAGGGCATGGCGTTTGTGGCATTGCCTGAAACACTGCCATGCCTATACATGTTTTACATCCTATGAGCACAAAATAAGAAGAACTGAGGGGTGCAGGTTTGTAGTGAGCTACCATGGGTCAGCTGTCAGACCAGCAGGCTGCAGCTAGCCAGCGCCAATGTACAAGGCCAGGCAGAGGCGTAGCTCTAGGCTTTTCATCACCCAGGGACAAAGTTTTTGCGCCCCCCCCCCTCTGGACAAATTGGGCATGGCCATGCATCAGACTGTGGGTGTGGTCATGGGTGGAGCCAAATGTAAAAATGCTGTTTAGATTGCCAAATGTACCCCCCTTTAGATAGCCAGATGTGCCTCCCTTCCCCTCATTTAAATAGCCAGATGTGCCCCCTACAGTTAGCTAGATGTGCCCCCTTTGTTCTGCTGCTCTAAACACTTCTGCACTCCTCTGCAGAGGAAGGGAGAGAAGCAGGGGCACGTCGGGTAACCAGCGAGCTGCTTTTCACTCACTTGGGGGAGCGGTGGCCATGCTCTGCACCCCCTTATAATGCTGCGCCCGGGGGCATGTGTTCCCCCTTGCCCACCCATAGCTACGCCTCTGAGGCCAGGCTGTCGTTAAAATAGGTAAAACTAAAAATAATAGGCAATCGGGGAGTTCTTTTGTCTTTTTATGGACTCAAACGAGGTAATTCTCTATAATTTCCTTATTGATCAGGGCCCATCTGGCGGTAATTCCGTCTTTTAATTAATGTTATTAATGCACTTATCTTTTTAAGTACTACCTTCTAAAAATCCAGATAAAAGTAAGAAATGTACTTTCAATGACTTATTACAGAAGCTTGTATTATCTGCCTCCCTGGATCTTACCCTTCCCTGCTTTAAAACACAAATCCTGTTTTTGAAAAAAAAAAAAAAAAAAAGAAAGAACAGAAACGAAATGATAAAACACTTTTAGCAGCGTGAATCGGATGATTATTTGCATTATATATAGTCTGTTGAATTTAAGATGAAATTGGGGACATTATGTATGCGTTTACACTGAGACACTCGCTCTTTTATTTTCCAGTCGGAGATTTTAAAAATAAATGCAATTATTTTACTAGATGTTTTTCATGTTATTTTGACTGCTTTGCTTTATCCTTTTTTGTGCTACATTCCTCTAGCAACCTTTGCAAACATCTGGTAAGAGAGAACACATCATTGCAGCTGTGATATAGATCCATAAAAATAGCTTTCTCAGTGTGTTGTAAAGGATTTAAAGCAACTTGTGGTAAATTATAAGCTGTGTGCAAAGCAACTGTATAGGTAGCTGTCAGGGCCTGGACAAGGTTCTCCATAAGCAGATACCAGAGTGGGTAGATTGGTCCCCCCTCCTCTATAAAGCATTCCCTGGTGGTTTTTGGTCCCTCCTTCCCTATACAGCATACCCTAGTGATGCCCCTTTCCCTATACAGTTCCCTGTTGTCTATGGGCTCCCTTCCTTCTCTGTACAGTTCCTTGGTGTCTAGAGGCCCCCTACATCCACTATACATTTCCCTGGTTTCTGATGGCTCCCTCTGCCCCAGACACTTACCTAATTGCTAGAGGTTTCGTCCCTATCGTATACATTTCTCTGGGGTCTAGTGGCCCTCCTCCCTTTTATATACAGTTTCCTGGTGTTCACTCCCCCCCCCCCCTTTAGATTTCCCTGGTGTCTACTGGCCCCGTCCCTTACAGATTTTCTTGGTGTCTTGTGGCATGCACACTGAGCATGGTAACTCTGCATATTGGAGGAGGGGGGAGCACAAAGATGGAGGGGCCGTGGGTAGAGAGAAGGCAGATGTCTGGCCTCTCCTCCACATGACCTCGCAGCTCTGCGCCCAGAGACTTGAGCCTATCCAGCCTCTGCCTCAGCTCGGTAGCTGCAAGCGAAAAACTGGGGGGTCAAATCCACAAACAGGACAGTTACAAACTTATCTCGCAAGGGATACAGTGATGAGTCCTGCTCTTCAGAGCTTCCTTATGTAGAAGCTTTCCAGAGGCGCCAATAGAATAAAAGTCACTTAAACGAGCTTAAAATCGATGGGGCAGTGGTGGGCCTATCCCATCCATGCAGACAAAGCAAACAAAGGAAGGACTGTGGCATCAACAGTCAAACAACAATTTATTCATTCTCCACAGTAAAAATAGGCAACGCGTTTCACTGGCTCAATCCCGCTTTATAAGGCCAATAAAAAAGAAGCATACAGCTTATCAGCATCAAAACCACACTGAGCGCCATTGTGTCACAGCTCTTTGCTCATTGGATGCCTCGGATATCCTTTAAATGAGCAACTGTGGTTTTCCATGATGCATCACTCCCAGATATGCAAATCATCTCTTTAGCCAGGCTCACATCCAGAACCACTGGTGTATAGTGAGCCTATAGCTGTTGAGTTTTACAGAGCCACATTAACCAAACAGGCTGTTTTGGACTGTTATGGTTCTCATCAGTGCATTGCAAGGCATTAAAGAGACTGCTTATTAAGTCTTCTTCAGCATTATAGTCTAAGTAGATTTGCCATCGCCGCATTCGCACGGCAGAACAGTGATTTATAACAGAGAAATTGACCTGCAAAGTTCCACAACTTTGCAGGTCGCAGATTGTGCTGCCCTGGGGAGGCAGAGTTTTACGCTGTAGCGCTGCCTTCTCCGCAATCAATCTCCGCCGATCTCCGCCTCCTCCCAGCCCCGCTCAGTGAAAGTAGACTGAGAGGGGCGGGGAGAGGCAGATATCCACGGAGATTGCCTGGAGTAGAGGCAGAGCTACAGCTTACAGCTCTGCCTCTACACGTAAGCAGGATAGAGAAACCCAGGAACTTTGCTGAGCTATTTCTGTGCTTTAAAACACTCGCCCTGCTGCGGGAATGCGGTGGCAAATCTACTTAGAATATAATGCTGAAGAAGACTAAATAAGAAAAGCAGGTAAAAAAGAGACTTTAGAATCTCTTTAATATGACTTTATGGGATATGGCTTTAACCAGTATTTAAGAATACCCAGTTACCCGTGATGCATCACTCCCAAATATGCAAATCATGCCTGACTTAGGGGTATACATAGAGGATTTGCATGTTTGGGAGCAATATATCCGTGCAAGAGTAGGAAGTGCTCAATTTAATATAAAATATTTTAAATCAGTTTTTAAAAGAAGTAAGTGTTGGATTAACTTCGTGATTAATATGATGATGGATTCAACAAAATTTATTGAAGAAGCACATGAAACAGACAACGTGTTTCGTGGTCCAAGAACTACTTCCTCAGGCCAATAGGATGTGCCTACAAGCACAGGATCAGGCAGTCAGACCAATGTGGGTACAGCAGTCCAACGACAATCGCTAAAGATCCGGCATGTTGGATCTTTAGTGATGCCTGACACTCGCGGATTACACGATCACATTGTTCTTGCTGCTCCCCCGTCCCATGGAAGCTGCTCCATTGCACGCACTCATTGTCCCTCTGTCCACCTCCATAGCAACATACGCGTCGTCAGCCAGAGGCTGATGACGCGTACGTACATTGTCTTTAGTGCTTTGTCCCACTGCATGGATTGTTACCTGATCCCTTGGGTGAAAGAGACCAAGCAGATCGTCGCATGAGTATGCCCATGTTTAGCAAGACTGGAACACCTCAAAACTACGAGATGAGATAAATGAGAGTTTGGGGACTTTTTATCTACCAGTGTTAGTTATCTATCTATATCACCAAGTGCTTTTCGCGGAATTTTGCGGCAAATTGCACGCGCAAAATTCCGCGATCGCGCGAATCGCGGCACTTTGCGCACGCAAAAGTCCGCGAAAAGCACTTCACGTGCTAACTGTTTAGCAAGCCCGTGCTAAACAGTTTGCACCGCTTTATGAATCAAGCCCCATAGTTGCAAGGAACAGGATTTCAATTTCAATTATTTAGCATAACTATGTGAGGCCATGTGCAGAAATGGAGGTTCTGTAGACCTCCTACACCTCGGATGTAGAAGGGGAAATAATCTTGCAATGTTGAGGGGGGTTGTGAGACCTCTATAGTATTAAATGTGTTACTCATCAGCAAACAGCAACTTTTTAATGAAAAAGAAAAAAATCAATTTGGCGTGACGGCCGGCTCATCCCTCGCAGTCTGTTTCTTTAATGTATTTTCTTTTGCTGTGCGTCCTGGAAAACTAAAGCCAGATATTGAATTCACAGCTCGGCACACTGACTTATGTGCAGGGTTACGAGTGACAGATGCCAGAGAATTGCTCAGAGCCGCAGGGCTGTCACTTTCGATATCAGTGCAGGCCGGGATCCCAGCCTCGTGAAACGCACGTCCGTCCACGGATAAAGTTTGGCCTCCTCTGCAGGCTCTTCGCTGCACGCTGTAAGTAATAAATAGTGGAGGGGAAAAAATGGGGGACTCGGGCCGGGATTAAAAAAAATGACACTTGATCCATCACAAGGGCCAGCATCAGAACAGTTTGAAAGTTGGCGTCCCACAGGCCCGGGCCGCAATCTGAGGAAGAGTATTATTCGTGCTGATAGACAGAAACTCGCTGCCCCTTGTGACATCCTTCAGTGTTCTCCGTATCGCGGAAATTTTTCCATTACTCCAGGATAAATCTGCGCACAGAGATTCTCTCGCTTTGTTATTCCGAGTCATATTTTCCAGTTAAAAGAAAAAGTCCAGGCTAGATACCAATAAGAAAAGTTAAACTTACATAATGTCCCGCTGTGCCTCCATTCAGTAACATTTAAAGGAACTCTTAAGTTTGGTTTAAAAAAAAAGTTTTATTTGATTCAACAATAGCTATTGAAGACATTCTGTAATAGAATATTGTTAATGTAGAATTATAGCCAGAAAACAAAAAAGGGTTTGTTAACCACTTGCGTACCAGCATTCTCTGGCCCGTTAAAGTGGTTTGAAAGTCAGCATTTCTACTTTGCTCTAAAAGATTCCTCACAGCTTGAAAGCTACCATCCCAGAATATTTTTTTTTTAGCAGAACATCACTGAAATGGTTAAACATAGAACTTTGTCCTGCTATTCAGCTTCAATCCACATCCAAACTGTAGATAACAGTATATTTATTTACATTCCAATGTTGTTACAATGTGTGTAAACACAGTCTAACAAGTGAAAAGAAGCTCTTTGTGCTTCAGACATACACAGAGTTCAGAAAAGCTCATTAGAAGATGTTAATATATAATAAAAAGCAGTATAAATAAAATGCAATGCCAGCTTTCAGGGTAAGATAAAATACACTTTGGAAACTTGTAATTTGTAAACAGACAATACTATTTATGCACAAAAGCAAATATGATAACTGTATAAGTAATAAAAAGTAGGAAACCAATTTTTTATTGAATGTTATGTCAGAGTTTTTAGACCACTTTAACCACTTCAGGATCACAGGTTTTCACCCTTAAAAACCAAAACAACTTTCACATTTCAGCGCGCCTCCCATTCATTCAGTGATAACTTTATTGTTACTTATCACACTGAAATGATCTATATATTGTTTTTTTCGCCACAAATTATGCTTTCTTTGGGTGGTAGTTTTTGTTCTGAATTATTTTATTTTATATGCATTGTAAAGGGAATAATAAGGAAAAAAGAAAAAAAATGATTATTTCTCAGTTTGCAGCCATTATAGTTTTAAAATAAAATGTGCTTTGGTACATAAAACCCACAGATGTTATTTGCCCATTTGTCCGGTTTATTACAACGTTTAAATTGTGTCCCTAGTACAATGTATGGTGATAATATTTTAACTGGAAATGAAGGAGCATTTTTCCATTTAGGGATTTTTAATACTTTTTCACTTATTACAAGAACTTTTTTTGAAAAAATATACTCATGACATCCGTATTACAAAAGTCCCTAAGGTAACTATTTATGTAAAAAAAAATTCAATGATGTAATTTTTTTAAAAAAATTTTAACAAGTGTTTTATTTCTGTAACTGTGGGGCAGGGATGGAAGGGGTTAAAAGTAATAAAATAAAATAATAATAAACTTGCTATGGAAAACAGTATAGTGGCATAAATAGGTGTATTTTACTTTTTGGCCACAAGATGGTGCTATTGAGACCATGTTTCTATTAATAGAACACAGCCGAACATGAAGTGTCGGGTCTCAGAGCTTATGGGACGTTAAAAAGCTCTGCGAAGACACGGAACGGTGATCGGGATTGAGAATCAAAAGATTCTCACATCCTGATCACAGATGGAGGGGGCTGCGACGGTGAATCGGCGGAAAACAGCGGGGGGATCGTGAATGCGACGGTAAGGCAGCAGTACGCATATCTACGCCGCTGATCCGCACGTGAAGTTTAAAGGGGCGTGGATATGCGTACCAAGGATTCTAAAGTGGTTAAGGAGCAGAGACTGCTGGTACCAAAAAACGTCTCCTTTTGACGAATCGCTGCCCGGACCTGCCGCTCACGATGCTTACCCATTGCCGCAGGCCCCTTGCTCTGATGTCGCTATGACGGCAGAGCTCTGTGAGCCGGGGAGGAGCTGATTTCATTGGCTACTGACTCTGTGGTCATTGGGAGCCAATGATATTGGCTCACAGTGATCACAGGATCAGGAGCCAATGAAATTGTCTCCTGACCGGCTCAAAGATCTCTGCCGTCATAGCGACATCAGAGCGAGGGGCCTGTGTAGATGGGAGAGTGGCGTGATTGGCGGTAGCAGCAGGCTCGCACAGAGCGCATTTATTGAGATCTTTGCCATGGCAGGAATAAGCAGTCACAAACAGGGGGTAGATTTCAATTACCGCGGTCCAGTAGTGGTTGAAGCCCAAGTTAAAGTGGAACTCTAGTGACATATAGTAGAATGTAGTAAATGATTCAGGAAACCTATTTTACATTCATTATCCTTGTTTCAGCATCAGAAATACTTTGTCTATCTATATGTTGCTGCATATTGCTATGTAATCCTTGTGATATCCCAGCCTAGGCTGTTTATTATGCATAATTCTTCTCCCAGTGCACTCTGGGAGACCAGGTGTTATTTCTGCTGACTTTGGAATACACAGTAAACAAACATACCACAGTGATACACCCTGTCAGCAATAGAGATGTCACCACCAGTGATACATTTCAGAATGTAAATCGGGGTGAGGAACGATTTTACAATGGGCAAACACTGACTAACTTTGTAAATGAAAGTTGTAAAAAATAAGCAATTTTATTCATTACTCTTTTTAAGGTACAGCTTCTGTCGCCATCCAGTAGAGCATTGTTTCGTATGAACCATACATAGTTCAAAAAGTACAGTTGTGTAAGTTGTGCAGTTTTTGCAAAAAAAATAAAAAATAAAACAGGTACCGGTTGCAACAATTATACCTCCATATTTCCTTCTAGGCAAAGTACAGCTACCCGTTCCTTCCTCCAGCTCAGTTCAAACTATGATGAGTTGTTGATTATTAGAGAGACATGACTCCTTGTGACTAAAGGTTGGGAGCTCCTTCTAATTAGCTGTTAGCAAAGGTTAAATCAAGTAACTTCCCCTACTTTGGTCTCTATGTTAGAGATATCAGAACCAATAGAAGAGCATCATCACAGTGGGTGCTGTTACCAATGTGACAGACGCCTGGGACAGGAAGGAGACAGAGGCTGTGGGAGATTGCAGAAGGTGAGTTGTAACTACGCTATACCCACTCCCCCCGCCGCTGTGCCTATCTAACTATACTCGGGGCACCTACCTATGTAACCTATACTGGGGGCACTTACCTATCTAACCTATACTGGGGCACCTACCTATCTAACCTATACTGGGCACCTACCTATTTAACCTATACTGGGGGCACCTACCTACAGTATCTAACCTATAATGGGAGAACCTACCTATCTAACCTATACTGGGGGCACCTACCTACCTACCTACCTAACCTATACTGGAGGAACCTACCTATCTAACCTATACTGGAGGCACCTACCTATCTAACCTATACTGGGGGCACCTAACTATCTAACCTATACTGGGGCACCTACCTATCTAACCTGTATTCGCCCGGTGGCACCTGCCACCCTTCCGTATAACATCGTAAGCAGGTGAGGTGTCGATATATGCCTCTTATTGAGGCATGCTAAGGTAAAACTTCATCACTGGTGAGAGATCATCATAGCCAGTCAGAAGGGAAGCTTTGGCACGTGACCAATCAGACAGGGTTGCTGGCACCAGATCGGCCAATCACAGCTGCCCACTTCTCCTTTTGATAACTGGTGCCAATGGTCTTGCATAGGGATGATCGAAAGAGGCGATTTCCGATATCGCGGTAATTCCGCCTACCGCTATATCGAAATTCCGATACATTCCGGCGGTTTCCCGCGGAATTCCACATTCCGGCGGTACAATTTCCGCAATGTTAAAGGGAACCTAATGGATGTTTCCTTTTAAACAAATACCAGTTCCCTGGCAGTCCTGCTGATAACTTTGGCTTTAGTGGTGGCTGAATCACACACCTGAAACAAGCATGCAGCTAATCCAGTCTGACATCAGTCAGAGCACCTGATCTGCATGCTTGTTGAGGGGCTGTGGCAAAAAGTATTAGAGACACAGGATCAGCAGGAGAGTCAGGCAGCTGGTATTATTTTAAAAGGAAAAATCCATATCCTTCACAATTTAGGCTCCCTTTAAAAGGATTTCAATAAATTCCTGAGGTATTATGACAGGCTCATTTGAAACATCGTTTTTGAAACATCGTAGCATGGGACCTAGAGGTTGTTCCACGGCGGTCATCACAATTTTTTTCTTGTAGCAGCAGGAGTTGTCGTAGGCCATGGGACCTAGAGGTGGGTTCACAGCAGTCATTACAATTTTTTTGGAGCAGCAGGAGTTGTGGTAGGCCATGGGACCTCGAGGTGGTTTCACGGCAGTCATTACAATTTTTTTGGAGCAGCAGGAGTTGTCGTAGGCCATGGGACCTAGAGGTGTTTCCATGGCAGTCATTACAATTTTTTTTGGAGCAGCAGGAGTTGTCGTAGGCCATGGGACCTCGAGGTGGTTTCACAGCAGAGTTTGAGAGGGAGACCATTTGAGGCTTGAAAAACAGCAACATTTTAATATAGTCTGTCTAATCTTCATCATGAATCAGTGAGAGAGGCCTTGTAATTGTCACTGATCCATGACTTATTCATTTTAATGAACGTTAGTATGTCCACATTGTCTGTGGACAGACGAGTCCGTTGGTCGGTGACCACGCCACCTGCAGCACTAAATACTAGCTCAGAAAGAACAGTGGCGGCGGGGCATGTGAGAACCTCAAGTGCATACTGAGCAAGTTCAGGTATGCAGTTGTTTTGTCCAATACTCCATGGGGTCATCACTACTCTCCATATTGTCTGGAGCATTGGCCGACCCCAAGTAATCATTCACCATACGGGCCAGCCGCTGGCGGTGACTACTTTGCCCGCTGGTGGTGCTGCTGCTACAAGGAGTATCTGGCATTGGCCGATAAAATTCCTTGAACATACTCAGCAGGTTCACAGATTGGCTAATGGTGCTGCTGCTGGGAGTGGGACCACCAGACCTTTGCTAAGTATGATGAGGCTTGGAAGCTTGGGCCCGGGATACAGGTTCAGGAAACGCATCTTCTACCCAACAAAGAAGGGCATCCCAGATGTGGCTGATCCTGGTGTATGCTTGGGAGGGGGGTATGAACTGCCGCATTTTGCCCTTGCACCGGGGATCTAAGATGGTGGCCACCAACATGTCGAGCCTTGATTTTAAAGTTTTAATCTGGGGGTCCTTACGGAGGCACTGGAGCATATGCGCAGCCATAGGGAAGAGATGTCTGCCACTAATCACCTCTTCCTGGCTGTCAGAACTGTCGGCATGCTCCAGCTCCACATCAGAATCTTCTTCCCACCCCAGGACAATGAGCTCTTCCGCTTCCACATGCTCTGCCTCCTCATCCAGGACTTGAGCATGCTCACTTACTCCCCCACTTGACTGACCACTGTTCAGTAGGGCTTCCTCCCCCTGTCCGAGCAGCCTTGTCCAGCATGAAGACAAGAGGGAGCGCCTCTGATATGCTGCAGTGCTCCTCACTGACAAATTTTGTTGCCTGCTCAAATGGCTCCAAGACTTTACACACCAGTCCAGTCAGCTGCCACTGGTCCCCAGTAATGTATTCCAGTGGCCCTGTTCTGGAGGAAGATGTCTGAGACAGGTATAGCCTGACCGCCATGCGCTGCTCCCACAACCTCTCCAGCATGTAGAGTTCTACTGCGTCTGACAATCAGAAATAAGCCTGTACTGCGGAAGGCTATGGCGGCGCTGCAGCAGTTTCAAGGCCGCAGTGGCGGTTGCGGAGCGACGGATGTGGGATGACACCTTTTCGTACTAAGTCCAAAGCATCCTTCAACCCATCAAAAGTGCGTAAGAACTTCTGGACTACAAGGTTGAAGACGTGGGCAAGCAAGGTAAGTGGGTGTAGCCACCTTCAGAAATAGCAGCCAGCATGTTGGCACCATTATCAGACACCACTACACCTGTGTCCAATTTTTTGGGGAAAAGCCACTGTCGAATCTGATCCTGTAAGGCTGCAAGGATTACAGATCCGGTTTGCCTGTTCTCGTCCATGGATTCAAGTTTCAGCACAGCTTGGCATCGATGGTGCTGCAGACTAGTGTAGGAGTGGGATCACTTGCTGGGAGGCTCAGCAACGACGGACTGGCCTTGGACAGAACAGGTAGCAGAGGGAAGTAGAACAGGCCTCCCCTTCAACCCATGTGACGTGGTGGCACCACCAGCTGAGATGCCCCAGATCTTGCACCCTCCTCAGCACCATGTAGGGTGACCCAATGGGCGGTAAAAGTTACTTTCCCTGCCCATGCCTGCTGCTCCAGCCATCCATAGTGAAGTGCACCTTGCCACCGACAGCATGATCCATAGACCGGCCGACACACTCCACAATGTGCTGGTGAAGGGCAGGGATAGCATTCCTGTCAAAATAATGGTGGCTGGGGATCCGCCATTGTGGAGCAACACTGTTCATCAGTCTGCGGAAGGGGACACAGTCTACAAACTGGTAGGGCAGCAGCTGTTGGCCCAACAGCCTTGCCAGGAGTGCAATATTTTTCATAACAAACATATCAGTTGCAGGGAGCATCCGCTTCCTCTGCAACATTTCTGGCACAGAGGCTGTAACACTGGTGATTCAGAGGAAACCAACAAGGGTGATGATGAGGTGCTTGCCGAGGTCTGGAGCCCTCTTCCAGCCTGGTATGCAGATGGATTTGAAGTGGAATGTGAGTCAGCAGGTTGGATAGGGACAGGATGACTAGAAAAAGAAGAGGAGGGGCCTGTTGCTGCTGCTTTTCGTCCACCTATCTTATTGTAATTCTTTACATATTCGAACTCCTGTCTGTGGTGGTTGCGCAGATGGCTTATCAGCCCTGAAGTGCCGAACCTGCTTCCCGATTTGCTTCTGCTCCCCGATTTATGGCACACAGAACAGACTGCCCTGGATTTAGCGCCTTCTTCCAGAACAGTAAAATTTCCATGATGGGGACGTGCGTGCACGTGGAACAGTGGTGCGACCTGTTCTAGCACATCGATGCTCAGCATTGGACTGGTGGGTACTGACAGATGGGAAAGCACTTGCAGGCTGCTGGCCAACCATCTGCTCTGTTTCTCCATGCTGCTCACGCCTGCTAGTGCCTAACCCACCAGATGGCGACCACGTTGGATCATCCAAAACATCATCCAGTTCAACCAAAGCTCTGGAACCCATAAGTGACTCTTCTGGACCCTCCACCTGGCCACGAAATACCTCTGTAGTTGACTGGTGATGTTGATTGGTGGTGACACAAGCTCCCAGTTGTGATGGATTACTGGATGAAGAAAACACAGGGGCCATTTCCATCACCAGGGGCATAACTAGAAATCACTGGGCCCCCCTGCGAAAATTTGGATGCCCCCCCCCCATAGGTACCAAACAATTGTAATGGGGCAGCGTTTCACTATAAAATAATTGTAATGGGGCAGCGTTTCACCATTAAATAATTGTAATGCACCAGAAATTAATCGTAAAGTGGGCAGCATTTCACCAGAAATTAATCGTAAAGTGGGCAGCATTTCACCATAAACTAATCGTAAAGTGGGCAGCATTTCACCATAAAATAATCACAAAGTGGGGAGCATTTCACCATAAAATAATCGTAAAGTGGACAGCATTTCACCATAAACTAATCGTAAAGTGGGCAGCAGTCACCAGAAAATCGCAATGTGGGCAGTAGTCACCAGAAAATCGTACAGTGGGCAGCATTCACCAGAAAAATCGCAATGTGGGCAGCAGTCACCAGAAAATCGCAATGTGGGCAGCAGTCACCAGAAAATCGCAATGTGGGCAGCAGGCACCAGAAAATCGCAATGTGGGCAGCAGGCACCAGAAAATCGCAATGTGGGCAGCAGTCAACAGAAAATAGTACCGTGGGAAGCACCTGTAAAAAAAAAAAAAAAAAAAAACAATTCACTCACCTGGCAGAAGTCTCCTCTCCTGGCCTCAGATCCCCCGATGATCCTCCTGCACATCTCTCGCACTGACAGGCAGAGTGCAGGGCTACGGCAAGATGGCTCCCGAAGCCCTGTACTGGAGACACAAATAGTCTCCAGAGCAGGGCTTCGGCAGCTATCTTGCCGTAGCCCTGCTCTGCCTCCCGGGAGACAGACTGCGGATGCGGGGAATGAACTGGCCCGGCGTCTAATAGACGCTGCGGCCAGTTCCACACCTGGCTGGGGGGTCCTAGAATCGGGCGGGCGGCAGCGCTCCCCCCCCCCCCCCGCACATGGCTGGCGGGCCCTGGAGTGGCCCCAGGCCCCCCTGCGGCTGGGGGGGTTGCATCCCCGGTGGTTACACCGGTGTCTATCACCACAGAACCCACCACTTACTGAGAGCTTGGTCCCATGGTCTCCTCCAATGCCTCATCCCAATCCTTCTGTACATCTCTCTCATCGACATAGGTGTGCTTTATTTCTGGAGGAGAGCACTGGGAGGAAGAAACCTCGTCAAGATAAGCAGCTGCGGTTGTGTTCTGGTCATGAGGAACCTGGCCACTACTGGTGCTGCTGCAACTAGCTTCAAGTTCCTCAGACTGGGTAGAGGATTCCTGATCGAAATAATCAACAACTCTGTTCGCCTGCTGCTCTGTTAAAACTTTCCTGCGTGCGAACATAGGGAGGACATCTCTGATCAGGGGGGAACGCTTCTTGCTGCTGCTGCCACCCTCAACCTGATCACGTACTTGACGTGATCCACCAACACCACCATCACTCCATTTTCTTTTAGGAGTCACAGGAAATTGCTGCTGCAATGGCTCCGATGGCTCTAAATTCCAACGAAATTCCGCATAGAAATTCCACTATTTACCGATTACCGCTATAGATGTTCCGTTCCGGCTCAACGGAACTTCCAATTTCCGACCGGAATCGCGGAAATCTTAATTCTGCAGAATCCGATGAGCAACCCTAGTTTTGCAGGCAGGACCACGGCAAAGTCACTGGGCAAATCACTGCACTCGATCAGTAGCAATGACATCTGATAGGCCACTGCTATTAATTGAGCAAAAGGAGAGGTGGGCAGCTGTGACTGGCCGATCTGGTGCCTTCTGAGCAATATCATTGGCCAAGCATTTGCCAAGCTTTAAACAGTTCCAAATAAAGCATGTTAGGTTGCCCCCCCCCCCCCTTTCCCCCATGCTTGAATGGTACAAGTTGCTTGTTATAGCAGCAAAATGTCCAGCAGAGGCAATCCTATATTTTCTTCTTTGGATTTGTTGCTGTTTACGTAGAAAGTCATCCCTCGCAATGTGTGATGCCCTCATGAGCAGCCTCCAACGGAAGCTGCTGTTATCATGCCTTCTAAGCCACATCAAGGTTTCCCGTACAACCAAACTAAACCTGTTCAGCATCTGCGCCTCGGCTCTAGTACACAGCTGGGTATCACAGGATGTCAGCCTCCGTCTGAGGCCCGCTCGCAGGTTAATTGCTTTCTTATAAGTTCCCTTTAAACCCGCACACCTATCTCTGTTTATTTAAAGAGAAGCTTCTAGATCCAAGAATGTGAAATTCCATGTTTATGTCAGCTGGAAGTAGAGACATCTCATATCTCGCGCATCATGGAGGCCGACGCTGTGAAGAGAAATCATTTCCAGAGATTTTCTCTCTCTCTCTCTCTCTCTCTCTCTCTCTCTCTCTCTCTCTTCTCTTTTCTAGCCTTATCTGGCGTGAACAACAGTTTGATTCAGCTGAGAAAGCTTTCTTATTCCGAAGCCGCGAAAGAACGGCACTGCCATCCGCCTCATCTGAAACACCTCAGTGGGAGTTTTGCCTACAGGTGAGTTTACAGGCTTCTTGAGCTATTGAAGTGATGTGTGCGTGAGTGGTGAGCGCTCTGCTATGCTAAGAACGGCCTCCTCTGGCTCGTGCCTGATTATTATGTGAAAATGAAAGTGCTGGTGCTGTAGTCTAACGCCGCTTTGTGCATCTCTAACAAAAGATAGGCTACGATTGCAGAGAGACAAGGAAATGCATATCAAATATGGATTCCAGCTCGTGTGCATGAATGGTCGTTCAAAGGAAGCTGTAACCAGGCATGACTAAGATGATATTGTTAGATATGTTGGGTTCTTTTAAAGCAAAACTGAACTGAATAATAATAGTGAAAATAAACGTACACACGCCATACTTAGCCCCGTGTGGTCTACTCTTCATTCTCTTTCTTCTCTCCTGCGTCCTGTTGGTTCACTGTGATCAATGGAATTCTATGTCCTCCATTTTGAAAATGGTGATGGCCCCATAACAACTCCCAGGTAAGCACACTGTTAACCAGTAATATTGCATGAGCCATAAGGAAAAATGGACATTACCTTGCACATCAGTTGTCCTTTCAGTTATAACTGACTGCAACTGATGTAGTTGCTGACAGTTAAGGATTTCAGTTTCCTGAGAGGCAAATGTGACTACATCTTGTCAGAATTGGAAGGAATCATTGTGGTGCCAATTAAGGGTACAATTTTTTCCCCACATGCAATCTTTTGATAACTGGCATTTTTACGATTGAATTGCAAAGAAAATTTGCCGTTTATGAAGGCAATCCATAAGTAAGGTTTCTTTGGTTGATTACTAAATAAGATAAAATCGATCCGAAAGTTGGATTTTATGATCGCCCTGAAGAAAGAATCGTTCAGTAAATGTAATCAATCGATAATTGCCTTCCAATTACTTACAATCATTTAAAACACATGGAAAGATCGTATTTAGTGAAAAATTGTACCATTATTGAGCACCTTAGAAGAAAATGGTGAGCTTCTGAGAGGAACTGACGTTGAGGTAAGTATGTGATATTCATTTGCAGGTACATCATGTATTTATTTTAAATAGTTTTACTCGGTTGAGGTTTAATCTAAAGAGAACCTGAAGCAAGAGGTATATGGAGGCTTCCATACAGAGGCAAAATAACATTAGTTGCCCAGGCCCCCCAGCAAAATTATCATGGTACCCCCTCTATGTGTCATTGCCAGAACCTATGCTGCTCTGTAAGGTGTGCTCCTAATTTCAGCTAGTTACAGGACCTGTATAAAAGACACCTGCCCACAAAAGCAATCAATAAATCATATTCCAAAGCCACCATGGCACAAGCTGGACTGGGCTACAAGACTATCGCCAAGCAGTTTAGTGAGACGGTGACAACAGTTGGAGCAATAATTCGCAAGTTGCAACTGGAAGAAAAACCCAATAACCGGCAAACTCCCACGGTCGGGAAAACCTTGCATTATCTCACCTTAGGCAGTTGCAATTATCAAACACTGACCAAGCAGCCCAGAACTACACGGAGGAATTTGTCAATGATCTGAGGGCAGCTGGGACCATAGTCAACAAGAAAACAATCGGTAACAAACTACGCTGTGAAAGTCCCCTTCCTCAAAACAGCACATGTACAGGCCTGCCTGCAGTTTTCCACTGTACACCTTAATGATCCAGAGGAGAACCGGGAGAAAGCGTTGTGGTCAGATGAGACCAAAATTAAGCTCTTTGACATCAACTCAACTCACCATGTTTGGAGGAGGAGGAATGCTCCCAAGACCATTATCCCCACCGTCAAACATGGAGGTGGAAACATTATGCTTTGGGGATGTTTTTCTGCAAAGGGGACAAGACACCACTGCATTGAAGGGACAATGGACGGGGCCGTGTACCATCAAATCTTGGGTGAGCCAGGGCACTGAAAATGGGTTGTGGGTCGATATTTCACCATGAAAATGACCCAAAACATATGGCAAAGGCGTGGCACAAGAAGAAGCCAATGAAGGTCTTGGAGTGGCCTAGCCAGGCTCTAGACCTTAATCCAATAGAAAATATGTGGAAAGAGCTGCAGATTCAAGTTGCCAACATCAGCCTCGAAACCTAACGGACTTGGAGAGGACCTGCAAAGAGGAGTGGGCCAAAATCCTACCATTTCAATTACAGATTGGTCATTTCTTGGTCAGAGGGCAAACAAGTCAAATTAGAAGGATCAAATATTTCTTTTCTCACTGCATATTGTAAAAGTATGAGTGGAGGCCCATGTGACATGGCTTGCCTTGGAGAGCTGCCTGAAGGCCACAGTACATTCGTCTATAAGCTCCTGAACCTAAGAGGGTCATGTGTCATAACTTGAGCTCCCCACTAGTGATAATCGTTATATGCTAATTAGAATTTCGCACATTTTTGTAATTATGATTACGATCGTAATGTATAAATCGTAATCCCAAAGAATCAAGTGAAATATCACGTAATTTCCACCATTTTTATAATTTTCATAATTATGATCGTTTTCATGATGAAATTTTTGGAATTACGAAATTTTTTGGAAATATGAGTATTTTTCTGGATGAATTTTCTTGTGAAACATGAAATCACAATTTCATGTTACAAGTAAATGTAATTTCATTATTTTGGGTGATTTTATTGTTTTACAAGAAATTACGAAAATTACAAGTAACACGAAACTAAACACGAAATTGCGATTTAACACAAAATTATGACACGAAAGTATGATGAAATTACAAAGTCTCTGATAATTACAAATTACAATTTCGTGATGTAAACAGTGGTGCTCGGATACCCCCAATCCCGAATTAGCGTAAATCCGGCCATGGCAGAGTTGAAATCCGGATACGGCGTGATTGTGATCCGGATTTGAATCTGAGCTCCGAATTTGACTCTGTGATTACATGTAGAATCCGTGATGACAGCCGTGATCTCGGATTTGACTTTAACGTTAATAGCAAAGCCCCCATACATGCTACAATCACCAAATTTGCATAGATTATAAAGGTGGCTACAACTTAAAAAAAAAATTCAAAAAGACTTTATAGTTTTTGAGAAAATCGAAGTTTAAAAGGAAGTTTCAAATTTAAAAAGTATACATGTAAATGCGGTAAATACATTAACTGTCATTTACTGCATTTAAATTTATACGTTTTTCCTTTGAAACTTTAAAATCGATTTTCTCAAAAACTATAAGGTCTTTTGAAAAAGAATTTCCTTGTTCCCACTGTTCTACTTAAAGGGACACTGTAGGGGGGGTCAGAGGAAAATGAGTTGAAGTTACCCGGGGCTTCTAATGGTCCCCCACAGACATCCTGTGCCCGCATAGCCACTCACCGATGCTCCGGCCCCGCCTCCGGTTCACTTCTGGAATTTCAGATTTTAAAGTCTGAAAACCACTGGGCCTGCACGGCTGTGTCCCCGCTCCCACTGGGAGCGCATCAGGGAGGCACCAGGAGCGCATGGCGCAGGCCCAGTATGGTCTTGAGCCTGCGCAGTACGCTCCTGGTGACATCAGCGGGAGCGAGAACACGGCAATACAGGCGCAGTGGTTTTCAGACTTTAAAGTCTAAAATTCCAGAAGTGAACCAGAGGCAGGGCCGGAGCATTGGGGAGTGGCTGCACAGGTACCGGATATCTGTGGGGGACCATTAGAAGCCTTGGGTAACTTCAACTCATTTTCCCCTAACCCCCCTACAGTGTCCCTTTAACATATCCTGCAAATTTGGTGTTTATATCATGTAAGGGGGCTTTGCTATTAACCGCTAAAGTTGGCGGGTTTTCAGATTATAATCACGGCCGCATCACGGCTAAATCCGTGATCACGAGCCGGATTTGGACCACGATCACGAGTGCATTCGGAAACTGAATTCGTGATCGAGAGGCAATCATGAATTCGGAATCCGACCTTGTGATCAGGAAAAACAGCTCGTGATCATGGGTTACCCATAATCACGAGGCCGTGGAGAACAACACTGGATGTAATTACGAAAATGTGAAAGTTCGGATCATCACTACTCCGAGTCCTCACTACAGTCCAGACCCCGCTGGCCTCACTGAACAAGTGCTACAACAACAGCAGGGCCGTTTCTTCCATAGAGGCAAAGAAGGCAATTACCCCATTGCCCCAGAGCCTGTGGGAGGCCCCCCAAGGTGTGTGTCCTCTCCCCTCCAGCTATAGTGACCCATGACAGTAGGGTTGCTGTGTGTACACTCCATATAGGAAAAGGAGGAGGTGAATAATGGGAACCCCAAAAATGCTTGTAGGGGGACATATGATGGACACCTAATGATATTGTGTGACAGGCTGGGGGGATCGGATTGGGCCGTGCAGCCGGCTCTGGGGGTGACTCGTTTGGAAAGGGGCCATCCGGGAGCCCCCGAAGTTACTTTTGCCCCCAGGGTTCCGTTGTAGCTAGCTAGAGCTGGCCCTAAACAACAGAACACAACCCCTCATACAAAAGGTCTAGACAATCCTACAGCAGAGCCTCATCTGCTACTCAGACAAAGTCATAACGTATTGGAAAATAAATAACAAAGAATGACCTTACATTATAAAGTAATGCGTTATTGATCACCTTTTTAAAAAAAACTGCCAGTCTTCCAGCAGGAAGTCCTCTTCAGAAACGAGGCCTAAACAGCAATAAAAATAAGTGCGAGCTGACTGAGTAAAAACATTTGACCCAATTTGTAGTCAAGCATAGAATTTTCCTATAAAATATTAATGCCACCGCCGACACTACAGTCATTTTCCCACAAAAGAATAGCAACGTTGACAGAAAGCAATGTAGCAAGAGACTCTTTAGCTGTTAGGCAGGTTAAGCGGCCAAGCAACACACCGCAAGTCTGCAATGATCACAAAAGTGTGCCGCTCGGACGTCCAGTCTCATGCTATTACATAACGAAAACAACGGCGTGAATAGAAATTAGAAGGGTGCGCTACACGCAGGGCCGGATTTAGGACCATCTAGCTAGGCTAGGCCATGGTCTAGGGCACCACAGGAGCAAGGGCACCAAAGCAGCAGGCTGAACTTATGCAGCATTTGCAATCTTGCAAATGCTGCAATGCAGGGATCAGGTGAGTGCCTGACCGCGGTACTCTACTGCTAGCCACCTGTGCAGCACCACCTTGCTCTCTGTGCACGCTTGCATTGTGGCTGGCAGCTATGGACTTCGGCAGCATTGGAGACAAGGGGAAAAGGAACCTTCTGCACTGGAGATAAGCTGAGAAATGAAAGACACTGATGGCTGCTGCAGTGTGAAGGCGAGCTGGCTACCTATACAGAAAGGGGGAGGGGAAAAGGAGGGATTAAGGGAGTCATCAGGTTACCTATATTAGAGGGAAGAGGGGAGGGGTCATCTACCTATACTGAAGGTGGTCGGCTGGTGACAGCGGCCTTGGGCGGTAAAGAGTACAAATCCGGCCCTGACTACACGGCTTTTAAAGTGGACCTGAACTCTTGCAAAGGACAAAAGGAAAGCATAGAGAAGTTCGCTCTGTATGTATTTAAAGAGTTTAGCCTGTCTAATTCCCCCACATCTGTGACTACTCACAAGTTGTAATTTAATTTCTCAACTGTGTCAGCTGGTTGCCTCGGGAGAACTGCTTATTTGTAAACACAAGCTGTTAACAATCTGTCTGCCTCCATGAAAGCAGGAAGTAGACACAGTGCAGATTTATTGCAGGATTTTTATCAGTTGTAGCAAATAATGTTTTTTCCTTTCACGGTTATTATGCTGTTGCTTATCTTTTAGAGCAGCGAGGAGGTTCTGAGTTCAGGTCCACTTTACCGTTATAATCTCTCTCCTATGTCACCTAACTGCCACAGCAGATAAGGCAGAAAAGCTAATTTGAAAGTACAGGATGTTAGCAATATGTCTGCTTTCATGAAAGCAGGAAGTAGAAACAGTGCGGATTTATTGTAGGATTTGTATCAGATGCAACAAAGAAATGTTTGCTTATCTTTTAGAGCAGGGAGGATGATCTGAGTTCAGGTCCTCTTTAACCTCTTGAGGACTGCAGGGCTAAACCCCCCTAGTGACCAGGCCATTGTTAGTGAAATTGGCCACTGCAGCTTTAAGGCCAAGCTGCAGGGCCGCACAACACAGCACAGGAGTGATTCCCCCCCCCCCCCCCCCCTTTTCTCCCCACCAACAGAGCTCTCTGTTGGTGGGGTCTGATCGCTCCCCCCATGTTTATTTTTTTTTTATCAATATTTGAGTTGCTGCTTTTTTTAAAAAAACAAACTGTTGCTTTAAACCCCTTCCCTCCCTCCCTCCCTCCCACCCCACAGCCAGCCAATTACGGCGATCGGCTGTCATAGGCTTCTGCCTATGACAGCCGATCGCTCTCTTGTCCCCCAGGGGGACAGCCGTGTCACACGGCTGTCCCCAGTGCAGCGCTGCTGCTGATCGCAGCGCTGCACAGAGTAAATAGACGGCGATCACGCCTTCTAACAGTCTCCCGAGCGGCAATAGCTCCGCCCCTCAAGCAGGAGATGCGCGCGTAGCCTGCGCGCGATCTCCTGCAAATCCCAGCCCCAGGACTTTACGCCGATCGGCGTTAGGCGGTCCTGGGGCTGCCCATCGGCGTGACGCGGTGGGAAAGTGGTTAAAGATAGTATAAATATGTTCCCAGTGTTGTTACAGCACTCAGAGCTGTGTTTATCTTCTTGTTTATTGTATGTCCCATAGATCACTTTTTAAAGCCAAATTAAACCTAAAACTGAACAATCTCTCCCTCGTCGCCCTTCTCCGCCTCCTGGATCTTCTGCAATTGGCCCCAAAAAGTCCTCCAGTCGAGCAGGGACGGATCTAGGGGGGGGCAAGCGGGTCTCTTGCCCCAGGCGCAGTTTGTTGAATTCTTAAAAAGGCGGCAAAATGTGGATGGGGAATGGCAGTTTAGGCGCCAAAACCTGACCTTGCCCCAGGCGCAACTTAGGGCAACTTGGTCTAGATCCGTCCCTGCAGTCGAGGCCAGTCGGTGCAGGCCCAGAGTCCTAGAGTCAGAGGATCATCAAGACAGCTGTGCAATTTGCAAAGGAAATAAATCATCAGCCTCCATATTGTTCTCATGTTTCATTTAAAGGACCACTATCGCGAAAAAATTAGGCAGTTAAAATCTGACAGAACTGACACGTTTTGGACTAGTCCATCTTCTCATGTGGGATTCTGAGGATTTTCTTTATTTTCAACGGCATTTCCTGAACAGCAGTTGCTAAGTCTAACTGACAGAATAGTGCGCAAGTGAGTAGGGAGGCTGGCTGGTATCGTACTATTTTGGCAGTTAAACTGCTGTTCAGGAAATGCTGTTGAAAACAAAGAAAAGCCTGAGAATCCCCCATGAAGAGATGGACTGGGCCAAAAGCTGTCAGTTCTGTCAGATTTTAACTGTCTACTTTTTTCGCGATAGTGGTCCTTTAATTAACCACTCTTCACATTAAGGACGGAAGCAATATTCACATTTCATCGCCCCTCCCATTCATTCGCCAATAACTTTATCACTGCCTATAACACCTAAATGATCTATATCTTGGGGGGGGGGGGTTTCACCACAAATTAGGTTTTTGGGGGGGGTGATACTTGTTTTCAGTAATTACTTTATTTTCGACACGGTTTTCTAGCACGGTGGCGTAGTGGTTAGCGCTCTCGCCTTGCAGCGCTGGGTTCGAATCCCAGCCAGGTCAACATTTGCAAGGAGTTTGTGTATTCTCCCCGTGTCAGTGTGGGTTTCCTCTGGGCACTCCGGTTTCCTTCCACGTCCCAAAAACATACAGATAAGTTAATACATGCACTACATAATACATAGACATATGACTATGGTAGGGATTAGATTGTGAGCCCCTCTGAGGGACAGGTAAGTGACAAGATAATATATACCCTGTACAACTGAGCGTAAGATGTTGGTGCTATATAAGTACTAAATAATAAAATAAATCATAAAATACTGCATATAAAACCCACACATTTTACTTGCACATTCGTCCCGGCTATCAAAATATTTACGTGTTTTGTGTTTCGTGTACCCTGAGGGGGGGGGGGGGGGGTGCATTATACACTATCCTGGAAGTTACCAGCAGGTGTTCAGTAGTTTTTCAACTACATTTACTACTTTCACTTTTATTAATAAATGTGCCTTGCAATTTGAGGCATGTTTATTCATTTACAGACACTTGGATTGGCTCGGGGAACACAAGGTTCCCCTTCACAAATCGCCGTCATGTAAATCCCACTGTGAGCAAGTGGCGGGAGCGCGTGCATGCCACAACACTGGACCCGCCGGTACGTCTAGATTGACATATATGTATCCACTTTGAGATAAGTAGTTAAGTACATTGTAGGGTACAACACGTATTGCTGCACCGCTGCATCAGTTAGATGTGGGTGGGGCCACTACCTACAAAATATCAGTAGTTTTGGTTACTGATATTTTCTTATGCACTACCTGGCGACCATGACCCTGCAGCATTCATTCCTCCCCACATTTTATACTAACTACCAAACAACCTCCAACCAACCAAACGTGCTTGCGATTTTGCAGCACAAAATTTGGTTTTTTTTACAGCGATTTCTGTTCAATAGGACAAGAATTACAACGCAAAATGTTGCATGCAGCGAGTTTGCGACTTATGCAAATAGCAAACGCTGCAGTGAGAATGATCCCATAAGAACACATTACTCACAGCAGTTTGCTGATCGCCAGAGATCAGCAAAGCGCTGAAAGGTCCCAAGTGTGAACCAGTCCTAAAAGGGAATCTGAAGTGAAAATAAACTTATGATATAATGACTTGTATGTGTAGTACAGCTAAGAAATAGAACATTAGCAGCAGAGATTTAAGTCTCATATTGTTTCCAGTACAGGAAGAGTTAAGAAACTTCAGTTGTTATCTATGCAAAAGAGCTTCACTGATCTCTCCCACTTTCAAAGTGGCAGAGAGCTCTGTCTTCTGAAGCTTATTATCTCAACTGTCTGTCACTGTATTTAGTTTTTATCTTCAGAGGAGAGTTCAAAAGTTAATTAGCCGGCACTGTGAAATCCTTTAGAATGCTGAGTAGTGTGTAAACTGCAAATATTAGAGAATGATGAAACATTAAAAAAAAAAAAAAGCTATATAACTGAACATAAAAATATGAGACTAATTTCTTTGCCACTAATGTTCTATTAATTATCGTACTACACAATCAATTCATTATATCATCATTTATTTATTTTTTTGCTTCAGTGTCACTTTAAAGACAATTTCTTTATGTGAATGCTTGAAACCCTAATTCACTACTTGTTCAGAAACCCCCTCTATGATCTGATATAACCCAAGCGAGGGCGGATAATAACTCGTATTGAAAATGCCTATTGTAAGGTTTGCTGGATGATGAATGTTTCCCTGACGTGCTCCAGCCTCTGTAAGTCACCTCTAATTTGTAAGATCTGTAAAGCCTGTGTCATTTTATCGCGTTGGCGCTTATCTCCTGCTCTTTAAAGAGAGGAGTCGCCATTAAGACATCCAGATCCTTAGAAGATAACAGCCTGTCATTTACCAAATAATACAGGAAATATTTCCAGTGGGGTCTGGCGGGATCACACGCCGCTGACCTTCATGCTGTAAATGAGGATGTTGGACAAGTCTAGCCAGCCAGAACGCTATTCTGAGACATAATTAAATATAAGTGAGAAAATGATGAACGTCAAGCAGCCAGAGGCTCGCGCCTTCGTAGGCTAATCCCGCGTCCTCCACCACTTATCTGTAGCATGCCTGGAGTAACGAATCCTTCTGAATCCTGTTCTGTTACTGTTTGTGGATTGCGTTCATCTCTGCGAAGAGATAACGAATCCTTCTGAATCCTGTTCTGTTACCGTTTGTGGATTGCGTTCATCTCTGTGAAGAGATAGCGAATCCTTCTGAGTCCTGTTCCCTGTATTACTCCAGTCCTAGTCAGCGTTCCTGCTTATGTCATATATCGGTTCATTGCCGATATATACATATGTTAGTCAGACGTTACAAATAGTTTCATTGATAGCTGTAATTGTAATACGTTAGGAAAACATACTTATTGTATATTTATCTGTGTTACGTTCATCTATCTTAATCCTGCTATTTCCTGACTATCCTGTCCTGTCTTTGTGAGGCACGCCATCGCTGCAATCGCATTGGCTGCCTCATTCCAGTCTGTCTTGTTTTGGACGCTTGCTATCGCTAAGTAGCCGCTAGCTAGCAAGCGTTCATTCTGTCTACCTGTCCTGATCTCCTCAGTTCTGGTTTATGCGCTCAGCGCTACTTTGCGCTGAGACGTTATAACGAAAGCATTGTTTGTGGCTGTCAGATCTGCACCGGCTCTGTGCGCCACAATCTCCTATTGGAGTCAGTCCTCCCCTCCACTATACTAGGGATAGCCTGTTTCCTTGTGCTAGTGTGTGTACCTCCTCCACGCCAGCTCATGCGTTGCATGCTGACTGTCGAGAATACACCTCCAAGCCTTACATTATGAAAACCCCATTACCAATCCCCATTGTGGGGGGGATTCCCAGAAAGTATGACACTGTTAATTATGGTTCCTGTTCCTTTAAGAAATTTGAAGAACTTAACTCTGAAACAGAAAATGAGTTTTTCTCTGAATGTGCCAGGTTCCTGGCCAATCCCGATCTCCAAGCGACTCCTGTTTCAACCTGGGCACTCCAACTAAGTTATATTTTGTTTAAAGGGGAATTATTCCAGTGGGCATTTGATGTTCTCAATCATTCCGATTTGAAAGAGAGACCGCTGGAATTTCTAGCGTTTGTGATCCATAACTGGTTGCGCATAGATCCATTGCCTTTTCCTCTTAATGAACTCCTGGCAGCAGGCCAATCAGCTTCTCCTTCAATTGCTTGCAAAAATGTTCAGCAAGCAGAAAGTGTTACTGATAATTTTCCTGCAGCCTTGAATGAATCACCAAAAACAGCAGGGTCTAAGGCAAAACGCAAACGTTCTAAGAAACGTGTCCGATCTGCAGAGTCGTTATCCTTAGCGACTGAGACCTATAATGAGATTCTGCCATTAACAGATAATGAAATGCAATTGTCTTTCAGGGGAGTTAAATGGACCTATGAAACTACTAATGAACTTTCCTCCCTGGCTAGGGAAAATAAAGATTTTTGTTTAAAAGAATTATCTGAGTATGATTATGAGGAGATATTACAGAGTATTGAACAAATCAACTTATTTGTGAAGCAAGGAAAGTTTGCATACACTACAGTTCAGCACTTGCTACAGGTACTGGAGATTCTTAGGAATAAGGAATCTGCCAATCACCTGCTAATTAACCCAATATATGTCCCTGCTACAATCATATCTGCAAACCATGATCTGCCTGTTAAGTATGCTTGGAATCCTCCATTTGAGAAAGGAGAGATGGAAGCTCTGGTCAATGAATGGAAGAATGATTCAAGTTCATTTTGTCAATTTTACAGTGCAAAAAGTGAATTGGTATTGAATGCATGCATTAAGTCTGCCTATAACCTAATAAAAACTGGTGTGTGTGAGTATGACTTTGTGGCTCCATTGATTGATGTGTGGGAACTGATTTTGGATGATTTTTATGTGACTCCGAATTCGCAAATTTGGCGTTCTGACCCGCCTGCTTCAGCACCTTTGGCTGATTCAGCAGGTGATTCGGAGCTCTTTTTGTGTGAAATTGAAGTTCCTGCAATTCCACCCTGTACCATGGATAACTCAGTGTTACTTACCAGTAAAACAGAAGCCACTGATACATTCTTAACCTTGCCCTGCGCAAATTTCTCAGCAGAGAATCCAGAGGTCCTGCTGACTTCCGAGTCCAGCCTAGCCAGTACTCATGACTCTTTGTTCAGTGAAACAGACACCAGAAAAATCTTGCCTGTCTCTGCAAACACTTCTGCAGAAATTACCTGTGTTAATAAAGTTCAACTCCTGTCTGATCCAGCAGATGCCAATAGATGCACTACATCAGTTTCCGAGTCCCAGCAATCCTGTCCAGAAACCTCAGAACCCCAGCATCTGAATTTTCCAATTTTCCAATTGAATGGTGATTCAGATGCGCAAACATTGTGTCTTGATCTTCCTGTTTCTACACCTCGCTCTAGTTTCGTGAATAGCTCAGAGCATCTGCTATGTGAACCTGAAATTGCAGAATTATTACCTTGTTCAGAAAATGTTCCAATAAATTTGCCCTGTACCATGAATTGTGCAGTAGATCTCTCCAATGAAACTCAGGTCACAGAATCATTATGCTGTCCAGCAGATGCTTCCATGGTTTTGCCCTGCAATATGGACTGTTCAGTGATCCTGTCCAGTGAAGCTGTGGTCGCAGAGTCTTATGCTTCACCCAGTACTTTGGATACTTCAGACCCTCTAGCAGAGGAGTCTGAGGCACTGCTTACCTCAGTTGGTGTTGCAGTAATATTCACTTGTCTAGCAGCTGTTTTGGAATTACAGTCTGCTCTAATAAAACTTGATGAATTTCTGCCCAGCAAAGCAGAAGCCATTGAAATATTGTCCTCCTCAGCAAGTGTGTTAGATGCCTTGCCCTGTACACAGTCTGATTTAACCAATGTTGTTGAGTCCCTCTCCAGTGTTGTAACAGCCGAGGAACTCCAGCCCTGTCCTCTGAATGTTTCAGAAGTCTTGCCCTGTAACATGGATAATTCTGATTCTCTGGTCAAAATAATAGAAATCTCAGAATTTCAGTCCGGTCTGATGAGTGTTCCTGAAACCCAGCCCTGTATCCTGAAAGATTCTGGTTCTCTGGCCGCTGTGGTAGAGGTTCCAGAGTCCCCTTCCTGTCCAGGGATTTCCTCAGTTTTGCCTAGTCCGGTGGGGGCTGCTGCAATACTGACTTGTTCTGCAGCGCCTCATGAGCTCCAATCCAGTGTATTAGATGAGTCTCTGTCCAGTCCAGAGGTAGTTGTGGAGTCCCTATCTGGTTCAGTGCATACATCAGAAGATTTGTCCTGTCTTGTTAGTGCCCCTGAATCTGATTTGTTACTGACTTTGCTGGAATCAGCGACATCTAAGTCTGATCCTGCATTCTCGTGTAAAAGTCCAGTAGTTGCGAAGTCTAGTCATGATGATTTTTTTTTGGCCAGTACTGGTTTTGGTCCTGTCTTGGCTGACCCTGAGGCTCACAGTTCCTTGACATGCCCAGAGGTTTCTCTTGTGCCAGTGTGCCCAGATGTTCTTTGTGTGCCAGAATGCCCAAGTGTGTCTAAGGTGTTAGCGTGCTCTGATGCTTCCTTAGTGGGAACATGTTCTGATGTTGCCAGTCTGCCTGCATGCCCAGAGATGGTTCTGGTTCCTGAAAGCCCTGATTTTGATGTTTGTCCTTGTGGCCCTGACTCGGGAATTGCCCTAGGTTCCATGGGGGTTCTTGATGGTTCTCCATGTGAGCCTCAGGGGCATTCTGACCTATGGGGATCTCTTTGGAGCTTCAAGGTGTTCTGGGAGGTCTCTGAGAAAACTTGTCCTGGTGCCTTGGACTGGTTCAACAGTGGGTTTTGTGTTGGTAAAGACAGTCCCGGTGGGCATTGCAAAGGCTTTGGCGTTTTTGAACGGTTCCTGGAAGGCGGTGGGTATCGCTCAGGGAGTTTCGGAGGGCCTTCTTCTGGAAATCATGGTTCTGATGGGTGTCGCGCTGGGGCTTGTAGTACTGATGGGCATGGTTCTGTAGGTTCTGGTTCTAATGGGTCCAGTCTTGTGGGGACTGATTCTGGAATTCGGTCTTGCCGGGCTGTCCCAGTCATCATGAATTATCAGTCAGACTGTTTTGTTGGGAATTTCAGTTTTGAAAAGCGTCTGGAATCCGCTTTTAAGGGCGGGGGTACTGTAATGATCGCTGCTGCAGCAGGTGTTGCTGGAAGTAGTAGTGCTGCAGCTCAGGCAGTTCTGATGTCTTTCCATGCAAGCTGCATAGCTTTGTCTGTCTTTCCCTGCTGTCAGCTTGTGACTGATTATCATTCACCTGTGTGGGAATCTGCATGTCTGCTCCCATTGGATGACCTCAGTATAAAGATCTGCTTCCTGCAGGGTTTCCTTGGGTTTTCATAGCTTCAGTTTAAGCCTGTCTTGCTGTCGCTTCAGCCCTCGATCGTGTTTCTTGTTCTAAAGATACTTTGCTGGTCTTTGCATCATATATTGGTTCATTGCCAATATATATGCATACCAGCATGTTTATTATTTTCCTTGTATTTGTGTTACGTTGATACATCAGTGTCGCTGATGTATACGTACACGAACTGTTTATATCCTGTGTGCAGTTAGTCTGCTTTCCAGCACGTTTTGGTAGGTTGCGCGTACCGTGACCACCCGTGCTGAGGTAGTTACCCTGCTCCTGGTTCTGTTTGTGGATTGCGTTCATCTCTGCGAAGAGATAACGAATCCTTCTGAATCCTGTTCTGTTACCGTTTGTGGATTGCGTTCATCTCTGCGAGGAGATAACGAATCCTTCTGAATCCTGTCCTGTTACCGTTTGTGGATTGCGTTCATCTCTGCGAAGAGATAACGAATCCTTCTGAATCCTGTTCTGTTACTGTTTGTGGATTGCGTTCATCTCTGCGAAGAGATAACGAATCCTTCTGAATCCTGTTCTGTTACCGTTTGTGGATTGCGTTCATCTCTGTGAAGAGATAGCGAATCCTTCTGAGTCCTGTTCCCTGTATTACTCCAGTCCTAGTCAGCGTTCCTGCTTATGTCATATATCGGTTCATTGCCGATATATACATATGTTAGTCAGACGTTACAAATGGTTTCATTGATAGCTGTAATTGTAATACGCTAGGAAAACATACTTATTGTATATTTATCTGTGTTACGTTCATCTATCTTAATCCTGCTATTTCCTGACTATCCTGTCCTGTCTTTGTGAGGCACGCCATCGCTGCAATCGCATTGGCTGCCTCATTCCAGTCTGTCTTGTTTTGGACGCTTGCTATCGCTAAGTAGCCGCTAGCTAGCAAGCGTTCATTCTGTCTACCTGTCCTGATCTCCTCAGTTCTGGTTTATGCGCTCAGCGCTACTTTGCGCTGAGACGTTATAACGAAAGCATTGTTTGTGGCTGTCAGATCTGCACCGGCTCTGTGCGCCACAATCTCCTATTGGAGTCAGTCCTCCCCTCCACTATACTAGGGATAGCCTGTTTCCTTGTGCTAGTGTGTGTACCTCCTCCACGCCAGCTCATGCGTTGCATGCTGACTGTGGAGAATACACCTCCAAGCCTTACACCTTTATTGAAGACAACACTTGTGCAAAGAGATTCATAAAAGGTATCCTTCAAAGAGCATATTCCATAGCAGAGAATGGCGAACATGCAGTAGTGATTGACATCAAGATTAGTGCAATTGTAAATATTGAGGCAGCAATGTTGACTTGTTTCGGGATAGACCCTTCATCAGACCTCCACATATCAAGGCAAGTCTAAAAACAATATAAAACCATTAGGACCATATGACAGTTGGATCCAACCAAGGAAGGATTTAGTGAAGCCGTGAACCATGGAAGATGCTGGTGCATAGAAAATGAGCAATGTAAAGTATATAAACAGTTATATAGGATACTATTAGTGTGAATTAGTAGAGGAAACCATACCATTACTGTGAGAAAGAACAGAGAAAGAAGAGATCCAAAGTACTAGAAAGAATGGTCAACACCAATTGCCACCAACCAAAGTAGCAGACTCGTCTAGACTGAGAGGGAGGGCAACAGGGTACCTGTATAGTTAATGCATGATCGAAAGAAACATCTGGGCAAGATGAAGCCAGGTAAAACCACCTACAAGATTGTAAATGTATTTACTATTAGGGATGCTCATTTGGATTTTGCGGGATTGAAATTTCCGAATTTGCGATCGGAAATCTGAATTTCCGATCGGAAAACGGAACTCGGAAGACGGATTTCTGCAGAAATGCTGCATTACTGCAATTCGATAATTTTAGCCCAATCACAGAACTCAAAATCAATGGACCAATCAGAGAATGCAGAGTCAACTCGGAAGTATTTGGCCAAACAGAGAATGCAAAAAATGACCAAAAAAAAAACACTACTCGGAAATCCAAACTTGGAAATCGGAAATCCGTGAAATCGGTAATGGGTATTGGCAGAAATCGGAATTTCTGCAGAATCGGAAATCGACATTTTCGACCATCCCTATATACTGAAATAATTCAAAAAACCAGCAGGATCACTCACCCGCTTTCAGCAGATTATTAATGGGATCACCAGCCACAGGTGAAGTCCTGCTTCCTCTCTGACTACAGCGGTGCCTCATGTGACCCGGCTGCATGTAACAGGTCACATGAGGCACCGCTGTAGCCATGGATACAGGATGCTGGACAGGCAGATGCAGATCCCACCACTAGAACGTTGAGAGCAGGTGGGTGAAGCAGTGCTGTGCATCTAGGGAGGGAGAAGCATGTGAAGCAGGTGATTCAAGTTGTTTTATAGAAGAACTGCCCCTGCACACAGGCTACCTAACACTAATACCTATATACCTCAGGGTTGGGTCAATGCAAAGTTTTGGTGGGGCCAAGTGATTTTTTTTTCTTTTTTACTTGATTACTTGTTAGATATAGCACTTGTGTAGCCAGAATGCAAACTCTATCATGCCATAATTACAGTATTGTCCTCTACTGGTAATGAAACTTTATGCAGTACAATTATGAAAGGAATGATACAAGAATGTGAATTCAGAAAAAAATATGACCTTAATGCTACAAAATGAATACTTGAATACTTTTTTCCTTAAGCTACAAACTTGTCGCTTCAACACTACAGGAAATCATAAAATGGTAAAGGTTAGAGCGGGGAATATAAATGGGAAAAAAGAGAATATTAAAATGAATAGAAACACTAACCTCTACGTTGCCCCATCCAGATATTTTATTTTACCTTCATGAAACGTAAAGAATAGGCTGGAAATGTAAGAAGGAGTAGAAGAAGGTGATGTTCAGTAGGAAGCCGGTGTCAACATGAATATAAATGAAAATTAATTGGAACGTCTCTGAAAGCCCTAAAATGTTAAACCTTGCGGAGCAAATGAGCACTTAAAAGAGTCGATTTAGGATGCTGCAAAGTAAGATAGGGATGGCGAGTGGCATGGTGACAGCGAAGGCTCAACAGGGGTCAGAGAGGAGAAGGACTAGTGAAACTTAAAGTCTAAAGAAAAGATCTGCTGTATTTTCAGCTCCAGTTAACAGTCCAGCTTCCTTCTGAAGTCTTAAAGGAGTTATCAGAGCATATAAAGTAAACTGAGTGGTACTTACCGGGGGCTTCCTCCAGCCCCAAGCTCCCAGGACCTCCCTCGCCGCAGCTCTGCCTTCAGCCGTTTGCTGGAGCTCTGACCCGGTCCCCGGTGATGACGTCAGAGCGACCTGGAGGTCGCTCTGTACTGCGCCTGCGCGATTGGTGCTGTCAATCACCGCCACGTGGGCCGGAGCGGACTGCGCAGGAGCAGAACTACAGGTCGCTCTGACGTCATCGCCGGGGACCGGGTCAGAGCTCCGGCAAACGGCTGAAGGCAGAGCTGCTGCGAGGGAGGTCCTGGGAGCTTGGGGCTGGAGGAAGCCCCCGGTAAGTACCACTCAGTTTACTTTATATGCCCTGATAACTACTTTAAAGAGAAACTCCAACCATGAATTGAACTTTATCCCAATCAGTAGCTGATACCCCCTTTTACATGAGAAATCTATTCCTTTTCACAAACATACCATCAGGGGGCGCTGTATGGCTGATATTGTGGTGAAACCCCTCCCACAAAGAAATTCTGAGTACGTACTCTTGGCAGTTTCCTGTCTGTGAACCCTGTTGCATTGTGGGAAATAGCTATTTACAGCTGTTTCCAACTGCCAAAACAGCAAGCAGCAGCTACATCACCTCCCAGTAGTAAAAATGTCACCAGGTGATTAATGTCAGAATATTTATCAGGGATTTAAAATATTTTACAATGGGCAAACACTGACTAAATCATTTATACATAATTATTGTAAAAATGAAGCACTTTTTTATTACATTGTTTTCATTGGAGTTCCTCTTTAATAGCCACTATTATCATTTTTAGTGGTTGATTTACTATAACAAATAGTGTGCCTTATCAGAGTTAACATGCTTTATCAGAGTTAACATGCCCTATCATAGTTGGCATGCCTTATCAGAGTTAACATGCCTTATCAGAGCTAGCATGCCTTATCAGAGTAGCATAGCGAGCGCTACGAAATTGTGCCTGCTAATTGGCAATGACGAGAGCACTTTGATTGGCCCAATAGGCTACCTGTCAAGTTTCAAGTGAGAGGCAGCCTATTGGGCCAATCAAAGTGTTAATGTCCTTTAAGTGATTGGACCCGCAGGGGCTCAGGCCAGGACGAGTGAAGCTCTTGTCATTGCCAATTAGCAGGCATAAGTTCATAGCATTCGCTATGCTACTCTGATAAGGCACGCTAACTCTGATAAGGCATGTTAACTCTGATAAGGCACGTTATTTGTTATGGTGAATTAACCCCTTTGTAATTATAAAGTGCCAACATAATATGCAGCACTGGACAATAAATACATACAATGATACAAAGGATGACAGATGTAACAAGGTTATATATCATAGGACAAAGCTATACAAGGCAAACATGGTATAAAATACATGATCATGCGATTTGAGCTGGTTAGGTAGGTCCATTAATACAAGTACAGGCTGTCATAGGGAAGGAGCACACGGTCATGTAGAATACACTAGGGAAGGGAGGACCCTGCCAGAGGCTTACAATCTAAGGGGAGGTGGACACAGTAGGTAGGACTGTAGAATAAGTATTCAGTAGAGAGTTGCTGTGTGGTAGGGGGTGGGGTAGGCCATCATAAAGATGAGGGTTTTGAGTGCTTGCTTGAATGTATTGAAGGAGGGAGCAAGTCTGACGGGTAGGATAGGGGAATTCCAAAAGGTGGGGAAGGTTCTTGAGAAATCCTGCAGGCACGCATTAGAGTGTGAAATGCGCGGGGCAGTTAGAAGAAAGTCGTTGGAGGACCGGATACACGATTTTTATGAAGACCGATGATTTTTTTAAGCAATGAGTGATTTTTTTGGGCGTGATTTCACAAACGACATTTGGTGATGCACGGCAATAACCACCGCCACAACACATCCCCGACGACTCCTGCACAAAGTAACGTGATCGTTTGACCTCCCGTTCGTGTGCCATTGCATAACGTCATGTGTTCCTGCGTGTAGGTACCTTGTTCGCCTGGAGGCGTCACTGTGAGGTTCCCCTATCCATCTTCAGGTGAGAATTCAGCATTACAGACGTTATAATTATCAATAGGGGATATTTACTGCTGACCACTAGACAAGGCGCTAAATATTGTTCATTAAAGAGAACCCGAGGTGGGAATTACTTTTACTATTGGGGCACAGAGGCTGGTTGTGCGCACTAAGACCAGCCTCTGTTGCCCCATCGTGTGCCTCCATGTCCCCCCTGCTCGCCGCTATACCCCCCGCATTGCTGGCTGTGTCGCCAGCTCAATGTTTACCTTGCGCTGTCAGTCAGCGCTGCTCCCCCGCCTCCTCCGCATCGGCGCCACCCGCCGCGTCACTTCCCTCCTATCAGCGGGAGGGAAGGGACACGGGCGGGTGCGCCGATGCGGAGGAGGCAGGGGAGCGGCGCTGACTGACAGCGCAAGGTAAACATTGAGCTGGCGACACGCTGCGTGTCGCCAACAATGCGGGGGGTATAGCGGCGAGCAGGGGGGACATGGAGACACACGATGGGGCAACAGAGGCTGGTCTTAGTGCGCACAACCAGCCTCTGTGCCCCAATAGTAAAAGTAATTCCCACCTCGGGTTCTCTTTAAAGTGACGTTGTAGTGAGAGGGATATGTACAGTATGCTGCCATACTTATTTCCTTTTAAAGAGACTCTGTAACAAAATGTTGAGCCTTATTTCTTCTATCCTATAAGTTCCTTATACCTGTTCTAATGTGCTCTGGCATACTGCAGCCTTTTCTAGTTGCACTGTCTCTGTAATAAATCTTATCTTTTTTCCTCTGTCGGCTCTGTCGGGCTCAGGCTGGAATGTGTGGAATGTGCAGCACTGCTTGTGATAGGCAGAAGCTTTACACACCCTCTCCAAGCTTTCCTCTCAGCCTATCACTCTCTGGTTAGCAGCCATGTCTTTTATTTGTAAACACTGCCTAAAACTGGCTAATATAAGCCAGGATTGCAGCAGGGAGTGGCAGAAACAGCACAGAGGGGCCCAGGAGAACATAATGAATAGAATGGTATGCTTTTTATTGTAAGAATGTTAGAGTACAGATTCTCTTTAAACAATATCAGTTGCCTGGCATCCTACTGATCCTATGGGCAGCATGGTGGCGTAGTGGTTAGCACTCTCGCCTTACAGTGCTGGTTCCCCAGTTTGAATCCCAGCCAGGTCAACATCTGCAATGAGTTTGTTTGTTCTCCCGATGTCTGCGTGGGTTTCCTCTGGGTGCTCTGGTTTCCTCCCACATCCCAAAAACATAAAGATAGGTTAATTGGCCTCCCTCTAAAATTGGCCATAGACCAGGGCCGGCCTTAGGTTTCACAGCGCCCTGAGCGTAACCAAATTTTGGTGCCCCCCCCCATATAGTCTGATCCCCTTTAGGGCTCGTTCACACTGGAGGCGCTTTTGGACTTTTTAAACGCTGGCGATTTTTTAAAATCGCCCTGAAATCGTTTGTGTAATGATTCTCTCTGAGACAGTTCGTTTCCAATCTGCTCAGAGAAATGCTGCATTGGACCATTTTTGAGGTGATTCCGCCTCAATGGAAGGTATAGGAAAAACGCAAGACGCTCACAAAATCGATTTATGCGGCGATTGTGTTTTTAAGAATAAATAAATTGTATTTATTCTTTTCCGGATCAAAGACAAATCGCCGGGAAGGGGGGAAAAAAGCGTAAAAAAAAACCCCAACGCAAACACAATTGTAATGACAAGTTGTAATTTGATCTCACAGTTGAGATAATCTCATTTCAAAACACAGGATATTACCATTATTACTGCTTCCATTAAAGCAGGAAGTACACAGACTGCAGATTTATTGCAGAATTTGTGTATCAGCTGTAACAAAGAAATGTTTTTCTGTAAAGCTGGTTATGCTAGGAAGTTCTGAGTTCAGGTCCGCTTTTAGGCAGATCTGAAGGCAAAAGCTAGAGAGTGGAGCAAGGAGGAGGAGAGAGCAAGAAAGGAGAGAGGGTGGAAAGGTAAAAGAGTGCTAAAGAGAGGAATAAAGGAGAGAGTGCAAGAGAAGGATGGAAAGGAGATGGTAGGAAAATAAAGATGGGAGGAAAGCAGAGAATGTAAAGGGAAGAGTGACTGTGTGGCAGAAAGGCAGAATAGAGAGGGAGGGAGGGAAAGAAAGGAGGAAGTAAACCATGAGATGAAAGAAGATAGAGACACACAGAGCTATGGAAAGGAGAGGACAGGGAAATGGGACAGAGAAGGGAGGACAAAGAGAGAGGATTGGGAGAGAGAGTGTTGTGGTGGGGAGGCAGGTGAGAGAAATTTAGCAACAGCAACATGAATTTAGTTGTAGTTAGCTTTACTGTGCAGGGGCAGCAGGGTCATATCAGACACACAACAGGCAGACAACCTGCACTAGGGAAAAAAACAAGAGGAAGGGAGGGAGAGGAGAGAGATAGTTACAGCAATCACATGGGGTGTCCGCAGGACAAGGAGCATCTAGCTGGCTGCAACTGTAGCAAATCAACTTATCTAAATAGGCATCAGGACTCCTGCTGTCTCCAAGTATGGGCAGTCATCATCATTATCCGTGACAGGCTGCAATACAGATAGTATGGCTGCAGCAGTCACTGGACATGATGAAATCTGATACTCTGTGCAGTGTCTAGAGATGACACACTCTGCAGCAGGTCCCGATGCCTATACAGATAAGAACACTCACCAAGCTGTAAACTCTCCTTCTAGCAGCCTGGCCTGGGAAGTCGCAGAATGCTGCTACTTTCAAAAGCAGCCGGGAAGAAAGGGGGCGTGGTGGTGCGTCCAATGTATCTAATGAGTGTCACCAATTCTCTTCCTGGTCTTCGCCCCCATCACCCCCAGCGGCACCAGGGGGCGGAGCTACCATGCGAGAAGGACCCAGCCGGAGCCTGGAGGCTGCAGCCAGCTCCATAACATATTCGGCCAGGGTGGCAGGAGCGCCCCCTGGAAGCCGGCGCCCTGAGCGGTCGCACCGGTCGCTCAGGTCAAAGGCCGGCCCTGCCATAGACTATGATAAACACATAACACAAACTCGATACATACATAGATATATGGTTATGGTAGTGCCTAGATTGTGAGCCCCTCTGAGGGACAGTTACTGACGAGACAATATATACTCTGTGCAGCGCTGCCTAAGGGCCTGTACACACTGCTGCACTTGCGCAGCGTTTTTAAAATTGCATGTGATTTTTAAATCGCAAGCCTTCATGAGAATAGACCAAGCGCATCGCACCAGTGTGTACAGGTCTATACGATTTCCATTATTTTCCAAAAGACCTTGCGATTAAAAAACGCATGCGATTTGAAAAGCGCAGCAGTGTGTATAGGCCCTAATATGTTGGTGCTATATAAAAAATACATAAATAAATAAAATAAATCTTATGACTCTAAAGGCTTATACACCCCTCTTTTTGGCCTGCTCCCCCCTTCCCTAATTTTTCACAAAACTAATCTTGGCCCATGTACACTAGGATTTTAAAGTCAAAGTGCTATTCTTAATAATACAATGCTATGAAAGAATATTTGCTGCCTTCCTTATTGTTTATTTTTGTCACAATTAAGGCTTCTTGCACACCAAGACGTGGCATTAGGTGCCACGTTAAGGTCGCATGACGTGCACCTAACACAACGTATGGTGCTGCAAGAGCCGACGGTAGAGTGAGCCGCGTTAGGCGGCTCGAGTCCTATAATGTCTCCCAGAGTGGCGCTGATTGGCCAGCGGGACCACGTGATGCGGAGCGAGACACTCTGCATCACGTGGTCCCGCCGGCCAATCAGCGCCCTCCAGTGCAGTGAATATTAAGTAGCCATGTGCGCGGCTACTGTAGCTGGCTCTCCCCGCCTCCTCTCCGCCCCCCACTGCGCATGTGCAAACAGTCTAACGTGGCTATAGCCGCTCCAACGCCGTAGCATGCTGCACTTTGCACAGAACGTGCAGCGTTACATGTAACGCAACGTGGGCTGTGTGTACAGCCCACTTGTGTTACATTGCTGTGCGTTGGGGGAGCGTTACAGGCGCACTAAGGTGCGCCTGTAACGTCTTGGTGTGTAAGCAGCCTTAAGGGAATTTGAAGTGAAAATAAACTCATGAGATAATGATCTGTTTGTGTAGTACAGCTAAGAAATAGAACATTATTAGCACAAAAACCAGTCTCATATTGTTTCTAGTGCAGGAAGAATAAAGAAACTTCAGTTGTTATCTATGCAAAAGAGCTTCTCTGAGCTCTCCGACTCATTTAGTCAGCAAGCAATGCTATTTTCTGAAGTACTTATGCCAATCTGTCAACTGTTTCTTGTTTTGTTTAAGGTTAATCTGCCAGGAAGTTCAAAGGGTCATTAGCTCTGCTCCATTTCATCATTTAAAATACAGAGTGTAGTTTGCAAACTGCAAATATTAGAGAATGATGCCATGTTATAGAAAAACTGCTATATAGCTGAAAATAAAAATATCAGACTCTTTTCTTTGCTACTAATGTTTCATTAATTATCTCTGCAGCAGCCCCTGCTCTCACTCACCTCCCTGGGCTCCAGCGCTGCAATTTTACCTCCGTCCTCCGGGTGGCGCTGTAACTCTGTAGTGAGATCACTGATGGCGATCTCACCAGAGTGATTCAGAGCCTCGGAGGACAGGAAGGAGAATGGCTACCAACGTCTGGATCCCCCGGGAGGTGAGTAAACGCGCCCGCTGCGCGCTATACTCTGCACTGAGCTCCCGTCGGCTAGCCCAAGCTACACTCAGGATTAGAGTTGGGCCGAACCTCCGATTTTCGGTTCGCGAACCGGGTTCGCGAACTTTCGCGAAAGGTTCGGTTCGCGTTAAAGTTCGCGAACCGCAATAGACTTCAATGGGGATGCGAACTTTGAAAAAAAATAATAATTATGCTGGCCACAAAAGTGATGGAAAAGATGTTTCAAGGGGTCTAACACCTGGAGGGGGGGATGGCGGAGTGGGATACATGCCAAAAGTCCCCGGGAAAAATCTGGATTTGACGCAAAGCAGCGTTTTAAGGGCAGAAATCACATTGAATGCTAAATGACAGGCCTAAAGTGCTTTAAAACATCTTGCATGTGTATACATCAATCAGGTAGTGTAATTAAGGTACTGCTTCACACTGACACACCAAACTCATCGTGTAACGCACCGCAAACAGCTGTTTGTGTAGTGACGGCCGTGCTTTACTGGTGCGCACCATGGCGAGAGTGCAGGTTTTGGTGGCTTTACAACCCATATGGTCACCTGGCTGATGTAGCTGAATGACAGAACAGTGACTGTCCAGCTGATCAAATTTGGTCTGACCACAATGAGGCAACGACCTTATTATCGTGGGTGTGCCCCCCGAGACACTCATCTAGGCGCCGGTCATTGCTCCATTGTGATACGCAAGCCCCTTCACCACGGCAAGGTAATGATCACGAAGGGGAATGGGCGCATGTACATGCCTTTTCTTTTGTTGTTGCAGCTGCCCGCAGTGCAGCCAGAAAAATTAGGCAGTCATGTACACGCACCCGAAAAATTATTACAGCGGCCGCTGCTAGCAGCGGCCTAAAAAATTCAGCAATCCGCCTGGAGTCCCGGACCCTGTTGGTGGTGGCGGAGAAGGTAGTCAAGCGGCCTGCAGGCAGACATGCTGTGTGGAGGGACTGGGAGCGACTTAGTCTTCTTGGGGCAGGCCAGGCAGCCAGTCACACGGCGTGCAGGCAGAGATGCTGTATGTGCGGGGACTGACTTAGTCTTGGGGCGGGCAGCAGCCCTCCGGGATCCATGCCTCATTCATTTTGATAAAGGTGAGGTACTTAACACTTTTGTGACTTAGGCGACTTCTCTTCTCTGTGACAATGCCTCCAGCTGCGCTGAAGGTCCTTTCTGAGAGGACGCTTGCGGCAGGGCAGGAGAGAAGTTGGATGGCAAATTGGGACAGCTCTGGCCACAGGTCAAGCCTGCGCACCCAGTAGTTCAAGGGTTCCTCATCGCTGTTCACAGCAGTGTCTACATCCACACTTAAGGCCAGGTAGTCGGCTACCTGCCGTTCCAGGCGTTGGTGGAGGGTGGATCCGGAAGGGCTACGGCGAGGCGTTGGACTAAAGAACGTCCGCATGTCCGACATCACCATGAGATCGCTGGAGCGTCCTGTCTTTGACTGCGTGGACACGGGAGGAGGATTAGTGGCAGTGGTACCTTGCTGGCGTTGTGCCGTCACATCACCCTTAAAGGCATTGTAAAGCATAGTTGACAGCTGGTTCTGCATGTGCTGCATCCTTTCCACCTTCCGGTGAGTTGGTAACAGGTCCGCCACTTTGTGCCTGTACCGAGGGTCTAGTAGTGTGGCCACCCAGTACAGCTCATTCCCCTTGAGGTTTTTTATACGGGGGTCCCTCAACAGGCAGGACAGCATAAAAGACGACATCTGCACAAAGTCGGATCCAGTACCCTCCATCTCCTCTTGCTCTTCCTCAGTGACGTCAGGTAAGTCAACCTCCTCCCCCCAGCCGCGAACAATACCACGGGAAGGTTGAGCAGCACAAGCCCCTTGCGATGCCTGCTGAGGTTGTTCTCCTGCCGCTGTCCCCTCCTCCTCCTCCTCCTCCTCCCCCAAAGAAACACCTTGCTCATCATCCTCTGAGTCTGATTCGTCTTCTGCACACGACTTCTCTTCTTCCTCCTCCTCCCCCCTCTGTGCTGCCGCAGGTGTTGAGGAAACAGCTGGGTCTGATGAAAATTGGTCCCATGCCTGTTCCTGCCGTAACGGTTCCTGGTCACGCTCATTCACAGCTTCATCCGCCACTCTACGCACAGCACGCTCCAAGAAGTAAGCGTAGGGAATTAAGTCGCTGATGGTGCCCTCACTGCGGCTCACCAGGTTGGTCACCTCCTCAAACGGCCGCATGAGCCTGCATGCATTCTCCATCAGTGTCCAGTTGTCGGGCCAGAACATCCCCATCTTCCCAGACTGTTTCATTCTACTGTAGTTGTAGAGGTAGTGGGTCACGGCTTTCTTCTGTTCTAGCAGGCGGGAGAACATGAGCAGGGTCGAGTTCCAGCGAGTCGGGCTATCGCAAATGAGGCGTCTCACCGGCATGTTGTTTTTGCGCTGAATTTCCGCAAAGCGTGCCATGGCTGTGTAAGACCGCCTCAAATGCCCACAGAACTTCCTGGCCTGCTTCAGGACATTCGCTAAGCCAGGGTACTTTGCCACAAATCTTTGAACCACTAGATTCATGACATGTGCCATGCAGGGTATGTGTGTCAGCTTCCCCATATGCAAAGCGGCAAGCAGATTGCTGCCGTTGTCGCACACCACGTTGCCTATCTCCAGGTGGTGCGGGGTCAGCCACTCATCCACCTGTTTCTTAAGAGCAGCCAGGAGAGCTGCTCCAGTGTGACTCTCCGCTTTGAGACAAGCCATGTCTAAGATGGCGTGACACCGTCGTACCTGGCATGCAGCATAGGCCCTGCGGAGCTGGGGCTGTGTAGCTGGAGAGGAGAACTGCCACTCAGCCAAGGAGGAGGAGGACAGCGAAGAGCATGTAGCAGGAGGAGAGGAGGTGGCAGGAGGCCTGCCTGCAAGCCGTGGAGGTGTCACAATTTGGTCCGCTGCGCCCTGCTTGCCATCGTTCACCACCAGGTTCACCCAATGGGCTGTGTAGGTAATGTAGCGGCCCTGCCCGTGCTTGGCAGACCAGGCATCCGTGGTCAGGTGTACCCTTGACCCAACGCTCTTCGCAAGAGATGACACCACTTGCCTCTCAACTTCACGGTGCAGTTGGGGTATGGCCTTTCTCGAAAAATAAGTGCGGCCTGGCATCTTCCACTGCGGTGTTCCGATGGCCACAAATTTACGGAAGGCCTCAGAGTCCACCAGCCGGTATGGTAACAGCTGCCGAGATAACAGTTCCGCCACGCCAGCTGTCAGACGCCGGGCAAGGGGGTGACTGGCCGAAATTGGCTTCTTCCGCTCAAACATTTCCTTCACGGACACCTGACTGCTGCTGTGGGCAGAGGAGCAGGAACCGCTCAAGGGCAGAGGCGGAGTGGAGGAGGGTGCCTGTGAAGGTGGAAGGGAGAAAGCGGCAGAAGCAGATAATGCACCTGATGGAGGAGGAAGAGGAGAAGGAGGGTGGCTTTGCTTTTGTGTGCTGCTGCTGCTTTTGCTCAGGTGGCCATCCCATTGCTGTTTGTGCCTTTTCTCCAGGTGCCTTCGTAAGGCACTTGTCCCTACGTGAGTGTTGGCCTTTCCACGGCTCAATTTTTGTTGGCAGAGCGAACAGATGGCTTTGCTCCGATCTGAGGCACACACATGAAAAAATTTCCACACCGCTGAGCCACCCTGGGATGTGGGCACTATGGGGACCTCAGCAGCTGATGCTGAAGGGCAAGTTGGCTGGCTGTACATAGGTGGCAATACATGGTGCCGGACACTGCCACCAGCTGTTTCTGACGAAGAGCTGCCCCAGCTTCTTTCAGCAACTTCTCTCCTCCTCCTACTCTCTGACTCCCCCTCTGAACTGTCCCCCTCTTCATCTCCTCTATTGGGTACATACAGAGGATCCCTATCATCGTCATCATCGTAATCATCCTGCCCAGCTTCGCTTGCCTCAGACAAATCCAAACATGCACCAACATCAGTAGGTCCTTCATCCTCCTTACACGTTACATCCATAATGTTGCCGCGTAACTCAGACATATGAGCTGGTGAAAATTCATCTGGCTGTAACAACAATGGCTGTGCATCAGTGATTTCACCACTAAATAATTCTTGCGAAGTGTCAAATGCAGCGGAAGTGGTGCTAGTAGTAGCGCTGGTGGCTGAGCAAGATGAGGTGTTCTGTGTCGCTAAATACTCAACCACGTCCTGACAATCTTGGGAGGTGATGGGACGTGCCTTCTTCCGAGCACTGTACTGTGGGCCAGGTCCACACGAAATTACATTTACACGACCTCGCGCAGACCTGCCGGGTGGCCTTCCTCTGGCTCTGCCACTACCTCTTCCTCTACCTGTTTTGTCCATATCGGGTATGCACGGAGTGGTATATCACACTGCGTGCACTCACGTAGGTAGGTGGGTTCACTTAACTGCACAGGTATGCACACTGATGCGGTGGGTTCACTGAACAGAACAGGTATACAGTGGCGGGTTCACAGAACAGGTATGCAGTGGCGGGTCCACTGAACAGAACAGGTATGCAGGGGCGGGTTCACTAAACAGAACAGGTATACAGTGGCGGTTCACTAAACAGAACAGGTATGCAGTGGCGGGTCCACTGAACAGAACAGGTATGCAGTGGCGGGTTCACTTAACTGCACAGGTATGCGCACTGATGCGGTGGGTTCACTGAACAGAACAGGTATGCAGTGGCGGGTTCACTAAACAGAACAGGTATACAGTGGCGGTTCACTAAACAGAACAGGTATGCAGTGGCGGGTCCACTGAACAGAACAGGTATGCAGTGGCGGGTTCACTAAACAGAACAGGTATGCAGTGGCGGGTCCACTGAACAGAACACGTATGCAGTGGTGGGTTCACTAAACAGAACAGGTATGCAGTGGCGGGTCCACTGAACAGAACAGGTATGCAGTGGCGGGTTCACTAAACAGAACAGGTATGCAGTGGCGGGTCCACTGAACAGAACAGGTATGCAGTGGCGGGTTCACTAAACAGAACAGGTATACAGTGGCGGTTCACTAAACAGAACAGGTATGCAGTGGCGGGTCCACTGAACAGAACAGGTATGCAGTGGCGGGTTCACTAAACAGAACAGGTATGCAGTGGCGGGTCCACTGAACAGAACACGTATGCAGTGGTGGGTTCACTAAACAGAACAGGTATGCAGTGGCGGGTCCACTGAACAGAACAGGTATGCAGTGGCGGGTTCACTAAACAGAACAGGTATGCAGTGGCGGGTCCACTGAACAGAACAGGTATGCAGTGGCGGGTTCACTAAACAGAACAGGTATACAGTGGCGGTTCACTAAACAGAACAGGTATGCAGTGGCGGGTCCACTGAACAGAACAGGTATGCAGTGGCGGGTTCACTTAACTGCACAGGTATGCGCACTGATGCGGTGGGTTCACTGAACAGAACATGTATGCAGTGGCGGGTTCACTAAACAGAACAGGTATACAGTGGCGGTTCACTAAACAGAACAGGTATGCAGTGGCGGGTTCACTTAACTGCACAGGTATGCGCACTGATGCGGTGGGTTCACTGAACAGAACAGGTATGCAGTGGCGGGTTCACTAAACAGAACAGGTATACAGTGGCGGTTCACTAAACAGAACAGGTATGCAGTGGCGGGTCCACTGAACAGAACAGGTATGCAGTGGCGGTTCACTAAACAGAACAGGTATGCAGTGGCGGGTCCACTGAACAGAACAGGTATGCAGTGGCGGGTTCACTTAACTGCACAGGTATGCGCACTGATGCGGTGGGTCCACTGAACAGAACAGGTATGCAGTGGCGGGTTCACTAAACAGAACAGGTATACAGTGGCGGTTCACTAAACAGAACAGGTATGCAGTGGCGGGTCCACTGAACAGAACAGGTATGCAGTGGCGGGTTTACTTAACTGCACAGGTATGCGCACTGATGCGGTGGGTTCACTGAACAGAACAGGTATGCAGTGGCGGGTTCACTAAACAGAACAGGTATACAGTGGCGGTTCACTAAACAGAACAGGTATGCAGTGGCGGGTCCACTGAACAGAACAGGTATGCAGTGGCGGTTCACTAAACAGAACAGGTATGCAGTGGCGGGTCCACTGAACAGAACAGGTATGCAGTGGTGGGTTCACAGCACAGGTATGCAGTGGTGGGTTCACAGCACAGGTATGCAGTGGTGGGTTCACAGCACAGGTATGCAGTGGTGGGTTCAATGAACAGGTATACAGTGGCGGGTCCACTGAACAGAACAGGTATGCAGTGGTGGGTTCACAGCACAGGTATGCAGTGGTGGATTCACAGCACAGGTATGCAGTGGTGGGTTCACAGAACAGGTATGCAGCCAGACAGGAACAAGCTAAGCCTAACTAATCTTTCCCTGAGAGACAGTCTGCAGCAGCTCGCCCTACTCTGACTAATGCAGGCACACGAGTGGCCGTAATGGCCGCCGCTGCCTGCCTTATATAAGGGGGGGTGGGGCTCCAGGGGCTAGTGTAGCCTAATTGGCTACACTGGGCCTGCTGACTGTGATGTAGAGGGTCAAAGTTGACCCTCCATGTGCATTATGGGGCGAACCGAACTTCCGCAAAGGTTCGCCTGCGGGACGCGAACGCGAACCACTGAAGTTCGCATGGAACCGTTCGCAGGCGAACCGTTCGGCCCAACTCTACTCAGGATTACCGCCGGAGAGGTTAAGAGTGGCCGGCCTACAAAAATTACACCAAGAGTGCAGGGGCGACTAATCCAAGACATCACAAAAGAACCCAGAACAACTGAGGAACATATTAAACCATAGACAGTGGGCAAAAATGGCAGAGTTCCAAGGTGGAAACTACTGCTTATCAAAAAGAACATAAAGTCTCGGCTCATTTTCGACAACTAAGAACAAGACTTATGCGCACGTTGTGCACAACCAGAAAACAAAGGATACAGTGGCTTGCAAAATTATCACTTGAAGTATTCCACATTTTGTTACATTACTGCCACAAACATGAATCAATTTTATTGGAATTCCACATGAAAGACCAATACAAAGTGGTGTACACGTGAGAAGTGGAACGAAAATCATACATGATTCCAAACATTTTTTACAAATCAATAACTGCAAAGTGGGGTGTGCGTAATTATTCAGCCCCCTTTGGTCTGAGTGCAGTCAGTTGCCTATAGACATTGCCTGATGAGTGCTAATGGCTAAATAGAGTGCACCGGTGTGTAATCTAATGTCAGTACATATACAGCTGCTCTGTGACGACCTCAGAGGTTGTCTAAGAGAATATTGGGAGCAACAACACCATGAAGTCCTAAGAACACATCAGACAGGTCAGGGATAAAGTTATTGAGAAATTTAAAGCAGGCTTAGGCTACAAAAAGATTTCCAAAGCCTTGAACATCCCACGGAGCAGTGTTCAAACAATCATTCAGAAATGGAAGGGGTATGGCGCAACTGTAAACCTACCAAGACAAGGCCATCCACCTAAACTCACAGGCCGAACAAGGAGAGCGCTGATCAGAAATGCAGTTGAGAGGCCCATGGTGACTCTGGACGAACTGCAGAGATCTACAGCTCAGGTGGAGGAATCTGTCCATAGGACAACTATTAGTCATGCACTGCACAAAATTGGCCTTTATGGAAGAGTGGCAAGAAAAAGCCATTGTTAACAGAAAAGCATAAGAAGTCCCGTTTGCAGTTTGCCACAACCATGTGAGAGACACAGCAAACATGTGGAAGAAGGTGCTCTGGTCAGATGGACCAAAACGGAACCTTTTGGCCAAAATGCAAAACGCTATGTGTGGCAGAAAACTAACACTGCACTTCACTCTGAACACACCATCCCCACTGTCAAATATGGTGGTGGCAGTATCATGCTCTGGGGGTGCTTCTCTTCAGCAGGGACAGGGAAGCTGGTCAGGGTTGATGGGAAGATGGATGGAGCCAAATACAGGGCAATATTGGAAGAAAACCTCTTGGAGTCTGCAAAAGACTTGAGACTGGGGCGGAGGTTCACCTTCCAGCAGGACAACTACCCTAAACATAAAGCCAGGGCAACAATGGAATGGTTTAAAACAAAACATATCCATGTGTTAGAATGGCCCAGTCAAAGTCCAGATCTAAATCCAATCGAGAATCTGTGGCAAGATCTGAAAACTGCTGTTCACAAACGCTGACCATCTAATCTGACTGAGCTGGAGCTGTTTTGCAAAGAAGAATGGGCAAGGATTTCAGTCTCTAGATGTGCAAAGCTGGTAGAGACATACCCTAAAAGACTGACAGGTGCTTCTACAAAGTATTGACTTAGGGGGGCTGAATAATTATGCACACCCTACTTTGCAGTTATTTATTTGTAAAAATGTTTGGAATCATGTGTGATTTTTGTTCCACTTCTCACATGTACACCACTTTGTATTGGTCTTTCACGTGGAATGCCAATAAAATGGATTCATGTTTGTGGCAGTAATGTGACAATTATATGTGGAAAACTTCAAAGGGGCCGAATACCTTTGCAAGCCACTGTATATTGTTAAATGTGTGCAATCTTCCCAAGGTGTTCTTTGGCAATGGATAGCGAACCGATATCTTCCAGAGCTGCTCTCTTGTAATTGGGATTTTGGCTTGCATCTGTAGCAGAAAAAGAAAGAGAGAAACCGCTTCTACGGTGCAATACTAAGATAGTAGTAAATGTAAGCATGTCTCACATGACTGGTGTCACACTGTCCTCCGATATCTGTCTGCCGTGCCAAGTGGTGGACATATCTCACATGACTGGTATTCCACTCTCCTCGGATATCTGCTGTGGCCAGTGGTGGACATATCTCACATGACTGGTGTTCCACTCTCCTCGGATATCTGCCGTGGCCAGCGGTGGACATGTCTCACATGACTGGTATTCCACTCTCCTCGGATATCTACCATGGCCAGCGGTGAACATATCTCACATGACTGGTATTCCACTCTCCTTGGATACCTGTCGTGGCCAGCAGTGGACATATCTCACATGACTGGTGTTCCACTCTCTTCGGATATCTGCCGTGGCGAGCGGTGGACAGGTCTCACATGACTGGTATTCCACTCTCCTCGGATATCTGCCGTGGCCAGCAGTGGACATATCTCACATGACTGGTATTCCACTCTCCTCGGACATCTGCCGTGGCCAGCGGTGGACATGTCTCACATGACTGGTGTTCCACTCTCTTTGGGTATCTGCCGTGGCCAGCAGTGGTCATGTCTCACATGACTGGTGTTTCACTCTCCTCAGATATCTTCTGTGACCAGAGGTGGTCATGTCTTATATGACTGGTCAAAGTCTGGACTTAAATCCAATTGACCTGCTGTGACATGACCTTAAAAAGGTGGTTTATGTTTAGCAACCCTCCAATATGGCTAAGTTTAAACAATTTTGCAAAGAATGTCAAAATTCCTCCATAGCGATGTTAAAGACTCATTGCCAGTTATTGTGAACACTTGATTGCAGTTGTTGCTGCTAAGAGTGGCACAACCAGTTATTGGGTTTAGGAAGCAATTACTTGTTTTTCAGAAGGCCATGTAGGTTTGGAGATAAAGGCACATGACGGGACTTGGAAGTGATGTTGGGAGAGCCCATCATTAATGGAAACTTAAGAATAAATAAGGATACAGTAGAATCCCTTTATAGTAAACTCCAAGGGACCAGGAAAAGCAGTTTACTATATCAGACGTTTACTATATCAGGATTGGTCATACATTGTATATTAATATAAAGTGCATGGTCGGGACCTGGGGACTAAGTTTACTATAGCCTAGTGTTCACTATATAAGAGTTTACTATAACAAGATTCTGCTGTATATACTTACCTGGGGCCTCCTCCAGCCGCCTGTAGTCCATCTGCTCAGCTGCCGTTCTCCCGATCCACTCCGTTCTCATGCAGTGGAGTCCGCGATCCGGTCAGATTGCGGGCCACTATACATGCTCGCATGCATACTGTGCTTTCTCCTGATCACGCTCCCATTGTTGGGAGCATTCTCTGCAATCGCTGTTACAGCCTTTGTGAACTGCGCATGCACAGAAAGCTCCTGGCCACAGGTGCATAATGGGGTAAGACCGAGCATGCATCCAGTGGCCCACGTCTGGGCCTGTCAGGATATCTACTGGGCACACTGCAGGAGAATAGAGGAGATCGGGAAGAGGGCGATCAAGCAGACCGTCTACACGGGATTGGAAGAAGTCCCAGGTAAGTATAAATCCAAGGGCGCCGCGAGGCACCAAGCAGACCAAGCGGCCGCTTGGGGCCTCATGGTCTTAGGGGCCTCGGCGGCTCCGTGACGTTGGTGTGATGTTACTGTTTTCCCGCAGCCCCGAGGGGCTGGCTGTGCAGAGCAGGGCTACGGGAAGATGGCCGCTGCCGAAGACTATTTATGTCTCCAGTGCAGGGCTTCGGGTGGCCATCTTCCCGTAGCCCTGCATTTAATCAGTGCGGGAGATTGGAGGAGGGAGGGAGCTCCGTGGGAACTGCGCGCCTGAGGAGCCGGCCGGGAGATGGGGAGAGAAGACTTCTGACAGTGCCAGGTGAGTAAATTATTTTCTTTTTGCAGCCCTAATTGCGTTTGATATCTGCTGAAAATGTGCCCTTATTGCGTTTGATATCTGCTGAAAATGTGCCCTAATTGCATTTGATTTCTGCTGAAAATGTGCCCTAATTGCATTTGATTTCTGCTAAAAATGTGCCCTAATTGCATTTGATTTCTGCTGAGCTGTGCCCTAATTGCGTTTGATTTCTGCTGAACTGTGCCCTAATTGCGTTTGATTTCTGCTGAACTGTGCCCTAATTGCGTTTGATTTCTGCTGAAAATGTGCCCTAATTGCATTTGATTTCTGCTGAAAATGTACCCTAATTGCGTTTGATTTCTGCTGAAATGTGGCCCAAATTGCTGTTGATTTCTGCTGAAAATGTGCCCAAATTGCGTTTGATTTCTGCTGAAAATGTGCCCAAATTGCGTTTGATTTCTGCTGAAAATGTGGCCCAAATTGTATTTGATTTCTGCTGAAAATGTGCCCTAATTGCTTTTGATTTCTGATGAAAATGTGCCCAAATTGCGTTTGATTTCTGCTGAAAATGTGCCCTTATTGCTTTTGATTTCTGCTGAAAATGTGCCCTAATTGCGTTTGATTTCTGCTGAAATGTGGGCCAAATTGCATTTGATTTCTGTTGAAATGTGGCCCAAATGGCGTTTGATTTCTGCTGAAATGTGGCCCAAATTGCGTTTGATTTCTGCTGAAATGTGGGCCAAATTGCGTTTGCTTTCTGCTGAAATGTGGCCTAAATTCTGTTTGTTTTCTGTTGAAATGTGGCACAAATTGCATTTAATTTCTGCTGAAAATGTGCCAAAATTGCGTTTGATTTCTGCTGAAAATGTGCCCTAATTGCATTTGATTTCTGCTGAAATGTGGCCCAAATTGCGTTTAATTTCTGCTGAAATGTGGCCCAAATTGCGTTTGATTTCTGCTGAAATGTGGCCCAAATTGCGTTTGATTTCTGCTGAAATGTTGCACAAATTGCGTTTTTATTTTCTGGTGTCTGGGGTAACTGTTGCTGCATTTATTATTTAATGGTCATAGTTGGCTATATTTGCTGTGCTACGGTTAAGCTCCGCCCATACAATGTCATGGCCACGTCCATCCTCCGGCGCGGCGCGCTGGGCGCGCCGCAATCACTCCCACATTCATTTTCCCCCTCAAACAGCCCCGCCCCAATCCGCCCTCCCGCTCCACCCACATGACATGGCCACACCCACTTGTGCAGGATAGCCCCACCCATTTTTTGCTGGCCACTTTCTACAGTCCGCTTGGGGCCACAAAAACCTTAGCTGCACCCCTGTATAAATCCTTATCTATTCTTTATCTCAAGTACACGTTAATGACACCTATAGGCAGGGGAATAACTAGCGATGATTGTAGCCCCCACACTAATGTTCACACCCTTTCCCACTATAGTGACCACCACAGCTGAGACACACCATAAGCTGAGGATCATTTCACAAGTGTGGCCACCATGATCCCCTCCTATAACAGCTTTGGCCACAATAGGTCTTCTATGTACCAGAGGTGGGGTCCTGCAATGGCTGCTCCCCCTGTAGCCACACCTCTGCCCAGGGCTGTATTTGCCATAAGGCACTGTAGGAAGGTGCCTACAGGCGCCTGATGATGGAAAGGTGGCTCACTCCCCTCCCCTAGTGCCTCCCTCCCTCCTTCCCTATGCACAGTCCTGAGCAGAGCGTAAATGAGAGGTTTTCTGCACACTTCGCATTCAATTCATATGCAAATCATATGAAAATCTGCTACTACTTATCATGCAAACATGTAAATTACACATTTTTTTTGCTTAGCTGCTCCCAAGGTTTTAAATTCAGGTTAGGTCACTTGCCCGGAGGTTTGCCTCACCGTAGCGCAAGTGTCTAGTATAATATACTTTGCATGAAAACCATATTGGAAGCTAAAGTTCCTCCTAGTTTAATAAATGTTAGCACTTGTCTTGGATGCAGGGCATGCATTTTTCAGTCTGGCAGAGGCGTAGTATGCCTGTGCGATTAACCATTCAATTGCAACATGTGTTTAGGGATGCGCAGCCTTTCCCCCCACCTTTCCTTAACTGTGTAACTATGTAACTGTCAGGTTAGCTGCTCCCTGCCCCTCCTCCGGAGTTTCCTGTTTGCATGATAAGTAGTAGCAGATTTGCATATGATTTGCATCTGAATTGAATGCGAAGTGTGCAGAAAATCTATTTAGGTGCTGCACACTGAGCTGGTGGTCACTTCAGATGCAGCCTTAATGGTATGCGCTGGCGTTCTCCTCGCTGTTCAACCAAATGTAAGTTACACATTTTTTTTGCTTAGCTGCTCCCAAGGTTTTAAATTTAGATTAGGTCACTTGCCCGGAGGTTTGTCTCACCGTGGCGCAAGTGTCTAGTATAATATACTTTGCATGCAAACCATATTGGAAGCTAAAGTTCCTCCTAGTTTAATAAATGTTAGCATTTGTCTTGGATGCAGGGCATGCATTTTTCAGTCTGGCAGAGGCGGTGTATGCCTGTGCGATTAACCATTCAATTGCAACATGTGTTTAGGGATGCGCAGCCTTTCCCCCCACCTTTCCGTAAATGAGAGGTACTCACCCAACTCTCGGCATGCCACTGATGATCCCTTTACTCAGGGGTACCACTAGCTACTTAATACTAAGGGTACCTCTGGTTAACTAATGCTAAGGGTAGCTAGCTACCTGTGATGGGTAAGGGAAGTAAGGGAAAGCGGAGCCAGCCAGCACACTTGCAGTATGGTTCAGAGTTTTAGGTTGATGGAGGGCAAAGTCTAGGGTGCCAGGACATCTGTGCCCATAGGCTCCTGTGATTTTAATCCGTGCCTGCCTCTGCCTATAGACTTGTGCCTATGTGCCCTGTGCCAGAACCTTTTCTGCTGGTGCCATGTCAAACCATGTTAGTTGGTTGCTGAGATATGCTACTAATAAGGAAGAAGAACATTCACCTTCTGCCAGCACAGACTTATTAAACAGCACACACAACCAATGTTATAAAATAGCAGCCAAGTAAAATGCTTCCAGACATAAGGGATTCTTGTAAAACTAAAGCGAGCGCCAAATCGCAATATAACAACCAATAAATATAACGTTTCATCGCATGCTGTAATTAAAAAAGCAGATGAGACTTTATTACATCTGCAAATGTGGAATTATGATCAGGCTGACAGTGAAACAGAGACGTCTCCGGGAAACGTTACCCAGGGAACTCGTGGTTTCAACAATATGATGAATACTTTGGAGGCTGCGGAGGCTCCCCTTCTTCCTGCGGGTCATCACGAATACCCAAGATGCTTTGCAACATCTATACAGAAAGGCGAGTGTGAGTCTACAATTGCTATTAACCTACCAGGTGTTCAATTTCTGCTGGATTTATGTGCAAAAAGTGGTTCAATTAATGTTCTTGAAATGTTTGCCAGCAAGTTACCAAAATGTGTCAAGCAAGGGTCTAGTATACACCCGAAGGGAAAAGGTCACCCAAAGGTCAAGGTCACCAAAAGGTCTGCCTCAAAAGAGAAAAAAAAAACTAATTGTTAAAAGAAAACCATAATAATAATAATAATAATAATAATAATAATAATACAAAGCATAATAATAATAATAATAATAATACAAAATAATAATCATCATAATAAAAATAAAAAACAAGCTATTTATACTGTATTAGGTTCAATACAGGTGCTGCATTTTTTTCGGTGTCATTTGTTCGCCCGCCAGTAGGGGGGCATGAACAGGAAGTAGGGGATGCACCAATCTCACTTCCTGTCTTTCTGGGGGATGCCATCTTACATACACCGAGGATCCATTGTGGACACCATGGGACAGAGGCCCAAGGAGAGACTTTGGGAACAGGCAGTAGCAGAGGTGCCTGCAATCGCAGTGGTGAGTATGGGGAAGTGCTGGACAAGCTTGATTTGTCCATACCATTTGTAGCAACTTCTGAATGGCCATTTTTATCAAACACATCTTTACCTTCTTAATATAGAAGATCTTTATAAACTTTACTTACCATTAAAGGACTACTAGGGGGTGGGGGGGAAGAGTTGAAATTACCGGGGGCTCCTAATGGTCCCCCGCAGATGTCCTGTGTCCACGCAGCCACTCATCGATGCTCCGGCCCCGCCTCCAGTTCACTTCTGGAATTTCCGACTTTAAAGTCTGAAAACCACTGCGCCTGTGTTGCCGTGTCCTCGCTCCTGCTGATGTCACCAGGAATGTACTGCGCAGTCGCAGACTGTACTGCGCCTGCGCAGTACGTTCCTGGTGACGTCAGCGGGAGCGAGGACACGGCAACACAGGTACAGTGGTTTTCAGACTTTAAGGTCGGAAATTCCAGAAGTTAACCGGAGGCGGGGCCTGGAGCATCGGAGAGTGGCTGCGCGGGCAGTGCACAGGACATCTGCGGGGGACCATTAGAAGCCATGGGTAAGTTCAACTCTCTTTCCCCTGACCCCCTTACAGTATTCCTTTAAGTGAGAGAGGTTGAATGGTGTACTAAATGCTCAAAGATAGAGGCATGCATGTGAATGGGAACAGCAGTAAATCTATTTTAATGATGAAATTGCATTTAACTATACTGCAGTAAAATCCAGGGAGATAATGATGGGGATTAGAGGCTTTAGGGGATTAGTTTCAGCATTTCAATTTTTAATGCATATAAAAGTACATTTGCATTAATTAGCAATGCACAAAGTTTTGCATTCAGTACTTTATGCAGTAAATATATTGAAAGCACCAGGCTAGATTGGTCCTCTAGTTCCTTGCTGTCAATACAGTAGGAGTTGCTTCCCCATCCCAGAGCAGATCACTTGACCACACCCACATCCTCTACTGATAGAAAATAACTTTTTTTCAGCAGTGCAGCCCAGCAGTCTTATCACTTTCTATTAACCAGTTCAACCCCAAGGTTTTTTACCCTAACAGACCAGAGCAATTCTCACCTGTCAGTGGTCCTCCCATTTATTCCCTAATAACTTTATTACTACTTATCACAAGAAAATGATCTATACCTCGTTTTTTCGCCACCAATTACACATATTGTTAACATTCTGTGCTTTCTCACAATGAAATCCCCATACAGATTCTCTATGCTCCATGCTCTATAGGCAAACCCAGCCTCTGTATTGGGATTTCGTTGTGAGAACCCGGCCTTGGGTTCTCTTTAAAGCAACTTATTTTGGTAAATTACCGAACTTCTACTGCACCTGTGAAAATATTGATCAATTAGCAAACAAAATCTAAAATACCAAATGTGGTAGGTATTTTCCTGACTAGTTTTTTTTTATCGCAACACACACAATTGCTCACTCTCAGCTAAAGCAATTTCCTACGTTTAGCTGGGAGTGAGCAATTGTGTGTGTTGCAGTTAGCATTCAGTTCAGAGGCAGTGGGGGTGAATTCCCTGGGGGTGAGAGGTCCAGGGCCCACCCGCACTTCCCTCTAGGTGTCGCATGGTGGTTTGTGGGCCCCGGCCAGTAAGAGAGCCTGGGGCCCCTGGCTGTCGTGCGAACCAGTGTTTGTAGTTTTTTTATCGTACAGCTTCTGCCGAATTGGCGTCTATGTGAACATGCAAAAAATTCTATGAAAAAAAGAGAAAATTATAAGTGAAATTTTTACCTACTGTAAACATAATGAATACTTAAAGTGAACCTGAAGTGCAAATAACGTTATGAGATAATGGGCTTGGTTCACAAAGTGGTGCTAACCTACTTAGCACGCCTAAAGACTTTTGGGCGTGATAACCATTGCACTAAGTAGGTTAGCACCGTTTTGAGGAATAAACTAGCGTGCAAAGTCCTGCGCGCAAAGTTTTTGCACGCGCAAAGTCCGGTGCGCGTGCAACATTGCATAGGGTTTAATGGGCGCTGCGCAGTTTTGTGCGCGGGACTTTGCGCGCGAGTTTATTTTATCACGCCTAAACTAAGTTTAGGTGTGATAATGATCACGCCTAAACTGAGTTTAGGTGTGATACTGGGCTTTTCACCAGCGTGCTAACTGTTAGCACGCTTTAGTGAATCAAGCCCATTCAATTAAATGTGTAGTATGGATGATAAATAGAACATTAGTATCAAAGGAAAGAGTCCCATATATATATTTTTTGTTTTTGCTTTATGACTTTATTTTAAGATTACATCAGACTGTCACTGCTGCTGTTTAGAATCGCATCCTTTCCAGCAAAACAAAGCAGAGTGTGGATTCTAAACAGAAGCAACCTTTTGTACTTTCTTGCAGTAAAACCTCATTAGAATCCTTATCTCACTGTTTCTCGGCTGATTTGGCTTCTATTCATTGTTCAGGAAACTAGAGTGAATTTGACAAGCTGTCGGCAAGCTCTTTTGCATAGATAACAACTCAAGATTTTTTCACACTTGCCGTATCTGGAAAACAGAAAGGCACTTCTGATAATTTATTTGTAGGGAAGAAATAGTAATGGCTATATTTTTATCTTATCATGTCACATAATTTCAAGTGCGCTTTCATCTTAGGACTAATGCGAAAATATATTCACAATAAATAACACCTTCGCAATATTTCAATAAAAACTCAGAAACCTAAATATTCAGAATTATTTGGGGATTCTGTACACGTTTAGCCTCCCCAGCATTTAGTTAACAGAAGATTTTTGTACCAGAAAAGGTACAATTTTTTTAAGTTTCTTTATAATGTAAGCATTTTTGCAGACGACTTGCCAGATGCGGTCTTGCAAGCTGTACACAAGCATGCTCACAATATAAAAAAAATATTTTTTTTAAAAATCTAACTTTTTTTTTTTTACTCTTAGAAATGATTTTGTCCTGAATGCAGTACATATGTTTGTATTGCATCCAACACAATACGTTTGAATTTGCCGCCTGATTTAATGACGCGCGACACCAGGGGGCGCACGCAGCATCATTAGATAAACACACCTGGGGACATGTGATCGCCGAGGGACAGGAAACGCCGAACACGAAAGAAAAGAGATCCACTGGGAATCGCCGAAACTGCATCAAAAATGCGCTCGCAGGGTTAGCCACGAGGTGCTGGCGAGGGATCCCGCATGGCATCGATGCTGTAGGTAAGTAATAGTAATTGCTGGAGGAGCCTGACTCGTCCTTACCATTACTAGCTATTTTTTTAAGGTTAAGTAAGACTCGTCCTTAATGCTCGGTAGGTTAATCGGATTCAGAACTGGCCACTTCTGACCCTCCCTGCTGTCCAATCGCCAGGATATGCTATACGTGTATCAGAGAGCTGACAATAGGAGATGTACACAGCGGTTTGTGGGCAATAATTGCAGGTTGTAATGGGAAGCATTTCAGAATTCAGATAATAATAAGCTGAATTTCAGCTTAGCCACTTAAAAGGCATTACTGTCCTATTTCTGTGACAGAGACAAATGTATCGTAATCTCACTATTTACAGGTTAAAGAGGCTGCCTGACAGGTCCCCGCTGCGTCATATTAGCCCGCCACCGCATGCGGCTGAGATGTCTGCTTCTCACTTACAGCCAAGAGGAACATAATGTTCCAAAATGATGAAACAGGAAAGAGGGACACCTTTTAGACAAATTATATATAGGTATACAGTTGAACTGTAATAAAAAAAAATCACAAAACTGCTTTTAGCTTACAATATTTATTTGTAGATTATTTAGTCAATGTTTGCCCATTGTAAAATATTTCTTCTCCCTGATTTACATTCAGAAATGTATCACTGGTGGTGACATCTTTAGTCCTGCTAGGTGATCTGTACAGAATGTTAGAGAGTTCTATGCACAGAGGGAGATACTGGTTGCTTGGCAGTTGGAAAAAGCCGCCATTTCCCACAATGCAACAAGGTTCACAGACAGCAAAATCAGGGCAGTGGTGGGCACGACATCACACTGTGGGAGGGGTCCATCACAATATCAGCCATACATAACCCCCCGGATGATCTATTAAAGGAAACCTTATGATTTCTCATTGGAAAGGGGGTATCAGCTACTGATTGGAATGAAGAATCCTTGGTAAAAACCATTTAAGGACAATGCTAATTGAAATCTACGCCCTGTTTTGATGCTGATTTGGCTGGCAGGGTATAGATTTCAACTCACTGATGATTAATGTTCTCGCCACTCTCATTGATCGTGTTGCTCTCTGCCCGCCGCAGCTCACTCGCTCTGTCGTCTCTATAACAGCAGAGCCTTGTGATCAGGTCAGGAGCCGCTTTCATTGGCTCCTGACCCTGTCAATCAATGTAAGCAACTCCCATTGGCCAATGAAAGCGGCTCCTGACAGCCTCACAGGAACTCTGCCGCCATAGTGTGTGGCTGAGGTTCTCGACGTGCGGAGTGGATGGCGGTTACAGTGGGTATTTCTCTGTTTCTTGTACCATCGGTCTCTGGTTCTTAAGGAGGCAGAGGCCGCTGGTACTTAAAGAGAACCTGATCTAAAATTAAAAAGTCAAAGTAACCATACACGGGTCATACTTCCCCCCTGTGTATCTACTCCTCAATCTCTTTCTCCTCTCCTGCGTCCCATTTGTCTACTATGATCAATGGAATTCTCCGTCCTCCATTTTAAAAATGGCCATTACTCCCTAACAGCTTCCTGCTCAGCACACTGTTAAACTGTAATTCACCCACTTGAGCCATAGGGAAACATGGACATTACCTTGCACATTCAGTTGTAACTGACTGCTGCTGATATATAACTGACAGCAACTGGTATATTTCAGTTCTGACAAAATATTGTCAGAACTGGGACGGATCACTATTAGAGATGTAGCTAATGGTTCACCTGTGAACGGTTCCAGGCGAACTTTCGGTGGTTCGGGTTCGCCAGCGAAGGCGAGCTTTTGCGGAAGTTTGATTCGCCCCCATAGTGCGCTATTAGGGTCAACTTTGACCCTCTACATCACAGTCAGCAGGCACATTGTAGCCAATCAGGCTACAATCTCTCCTGGAACCACTCCCCCCTTATAAAAGGCAGGCAGCGCTGGCTTTTACACTCACTCGTGTGTCTGCAGTAATTAGTGAAGGGACAGCTGCTGGCAGACTCTCATAGGGAAAGATTAGTCAGGCTCTTGTAGGTTTGTTAGCTTGCTCCTGGCTGATTGTTATAGCTAAAATAGCACCCCTCAAAAGCTCTTTTGACAGCTAATGTTCTCCTGATGTGTTTTTTTTGTGTTGCCCACTGACACTGCATTATACAGCCCTATCTGTTGCAGCTGGACCTTGGTAATTGTTATTACTGTGCCAGCCAGGCCCTGCCTAACTATCTATACTGGGACACCTACCTATGCCTAGCTAACTACTGGGGCACCTACTTACCTATACGGTGACACCTACCTACCTACCTATACTAGGGGACGTACCTATGCCTACCTACCTATACTGGGACACCTACCTATGCCTACCTAACTACTGGGGCACCTACTTACCTATACGGGGACCCCTGCCTATGCCTACCTACCTATACTGGGACACCTACCTATGCCTACCTAACTACTGGGGCACCTACTTACCTATACGGGGACCCCTGCCTATGCCTACCTACCTATACTGGGACTCCTACCTTTGCCTAGCTAACTACTGGGACACCTACCTATGCCTACCTACCTATACTGGGACTCCTACCTATGCCTAGCTAACTACTGGGGCACCTACCTATGCCTATTTACCTATACTGGGACACCTACCTATGCCTACCTACCTATACTGGGACTCCTACCTATGCCTACCTACCTATACTGGGACACCTACCTATGCCTACCTACATACAAGAAGATAATAAGGTTGTTGCTTCATTGTGGACAGACCAAATTTGATCAGCTGGACAGTCGGAATCGGATATATCCGGATAGAAACCGGAAGTGGCCTGAAAATGGCTTAGATTGCTTTCAAATCTCTCTCTCTCTCTCCCTCACTCTCTCTTTCTCTAGGACTGAGGAAAAGGTTCGGAGTGCCTCACTGCGTAAAAGTAAAGTTATGTATAAAGTGCTGGGGGGGTGCCCATTGTTAAGCTTGCACCGGGGCACAAATCTCCGTAGCTACGCCACTGCTTGTGATGTTTTCTTTGTATCCCTCTTCGCATCTCAGCTCTCACATCTTCTGCATCCCTTCCACCCTTTACAGAGACGGGTATAGAAAATCACATTTTTAATTACAATTACATTTCATCTGGCAGTCCTACAAGATCCATCCTCGGAATATGAGCGATTCCTAATGCGGTTATCTGAAGTGCATGTGACATTTCCATTCATGTCATGGCTGTGATATAATTATTCGCTGCAGCGGTGTATACATATATTTCATTACGCTGCTGTGATGGATTCATACAGCCATAAACGTACGTTGTCAGTCACTTTATTGGCGTGCTTCCCTATAATTGCTGACAATGTTTTCCTTTAAAACCTTTAACAGACTTAATCTCATAAACTGTATGAGTTATTTTCCATTTGTCTCTGACCTGCACAGTGATAGAGTGCTCGGGTTTATATGGTGTGTGTTGGCAGATGTCACGTCATAGTTTGTGGAGGACTCATCATGCCACCAGAGGCGTGGACTCCTGAGGGATGGAGATGACAGGAGAGATCGCTAGAGGTCACAAATGATCCTACACAGCATGGATAGAATTATTAAAAATGATCTTCTTAACCAGAGATGCTCTCACAAGTAATCATGAGTGATTATCAAATGAGGCTAATTGGCGCAAATGTGCGGCGGGAATACAAGGGGTACCCATAATTCCACCGTCCGCCTTGCTTTCCAAACCGCTTGCACACGTCCTATTGGTCGCGACCAATAGGACATGTGCAAGCGGTTTGGAAAGCAGGGCGGACGGTGGAATTATGTGTAAATAACCCCCTTGTATCCCCGCCACACAGCTGCACCAATTAAGCCTTACTTGAATAACCCGTGATCACGAAGCCGTGGAGAGCAACACTATAATAGGGACATATTTTAAACATTTTAATAACCGGGACAAATGGGCAAATAAAATGTGGGGGTTTTATCCACAGTCGCACGTTTATTTTAAAACTATAAATACTGAGGAAAAATGATTTTTTTCAATTTTTTGTTATTATGCACATGAAAATGCTTTTAGAATAAATTAATTCTTAGGAAACCCATCCCAAAAATAGCCTTATTGGTGGCAAAAAAAGATATAGATCCTTTTGCTGTGATAAGTAGTGATTAAGTTATTGATGAATGAAAGGGAGGGGTGCTGAAATATGAAAATTGCTCTGGTCCATAAGGGGAAAATCCCTTAGTGGTGAGATAGTTAAATAAAGCTTTAGATAATATAATAAATGCTCGTAAAAGTACAGTCAATGAATTTATATACAAAATTTCCCCAAAAAACATTATGAAAGGGACTTTGCCAGGCTGGGCGTCATGTTTTAGGCCTCTTTCACAGTGCACAGTTAAAGTCGCACGTTAGAAAATGTTTTAACGTGGACTAACGCATAGCAATACTAAGTCTGTGCAACATTCACAGTGCACACCTTGCGTTTGTGTGTAACGTGTAGCATTATTAGAAAGTGCTGCATGCTGTGTGATATACACGCTATTAACTGTGTTGGACTGCTTGCACATGCTCAGTAATGACCTGGAAGCATACTTTTCATTGCCTGTATGCCTACTGTATGCGACGATAGCAGGGCATAGAGTTGCGTTGTGACATTTGTAGGACGTTGCATTGTTAGTTTGCGTGGCGACTTTAACGTCGCATCAAAACGCAACGTCCCACTGTGAAAGTAGCCTAAACGACATGATTAAAGAAGGCAATACATGCTTAGAAAAGTACTGTAAATACATGTATATACATTTTTTCTCAGAAATCACTTTGGCAGAGATTTTGTCAGGATGGACGTTATGTTAATGTTCTATCCATAGAACGTTTCCGTAAGTTCGGCCTTCCTGGGAGTTGGAGGAACCTGCTGGGAGTTACAGTTGAACAACAGCTGGTGAGCCACAGGCTGCCTTCGCCACGATCTGAGGAGACAAAACTTTTAAAGGAGTTAGCAGCGGCTTGGTAGGAAACGTGCCGAGGTGACTTTCAGGAAAGTCAGAGGCAACAGCTGCCACAGGTGCTTCATGTATTACATTCCAGTGATCAATGCTTTGATTTGTTTATTGCTCTGTGTGGAATCCCAGCTGCCAGATTTTTTTTTTACTTAAATACGTCTTTTCAGCAAGAATTTCAGTTGTTTTGGGAATTAGAGTTCACCATGCTACTTGTTCCCAAAACTTCTAAAAGGCATCTGCATTGATCGCGGCTTAAAGTGGAGCTACGTTTTCGAAATTGAATTGTTATCCTTCAAAGACTAAACCATTTACAAATAGATTAAAAGTAAATTTAGACTACTTACACACCAGGATGTTGTGTTTAGGGGACGTTATAGGGCACATAACGTGCCCCTAACGCAACGCCTGGTGGTGTTGGAGCAGGACGCTACCAAGAGCCACGTTACAAGCAGCTCTTGGTGCGCCTGCTCTGTCGGAGGCGCTGCGTAGACCACGTGAGTGGAGCTCTCCACATCACGTGGTCTCGCCAGCCAATCAGCGGCCGCTCCAAAGAGTAAACACTGCAAGTGCAGTGAATGGCAAGTAGCCATGTGCCTGGCTACGTAGTGGCCTCTCCCCGCCTCCTCTCCGTCCCTAAAATTTAAAAAACCACCCGTACTGAGCATGTGCAAACAGTCTAATGCGGCTTAGCAGCGTATAAGGTACTGCATACAGTACGTTGTCTTGACGTGAAGCGTTACTGTGTAACGCAACTTGGGCACTGTGAACAGCCCATTGATTTTTCATTGCTGTGCGGTGGGGGTGCGTTACAGGCTGCTCTAACGTGCGCCTGTAACGTCCCACTGTGAAAGCAGCCTAAAGGGGAACTTCAGCCTAAACAAACATACTGTCATTAAGTTACATTAGTTATGTTAATTAGAATAGATTGGTAACATAATCTCTTACTCGCCCTGTTTTTAAAGAACAGGCAAATGTTTGTGATTTATGGGGGCTGCCATCTTTGTCATGGGAGCAGCCATCTTTTTGGTTGAAAGGAGGTGACAGGGAGCAGGAGACACAGTTCCAACTGTCCTGTGTCCTGATCACCCCTCCCAGCTGCGCACCCTAGGCTTCAAATGTCAAGTTCAAAATGTAAGAAAAAAAAATTGCACCAAAACAGCAGAACGAGAGCAACAACATGAGAAATCCCATCATGCTTTGCACAGCATCAGGGGAAAAATGCCCGGGCAGTTTTCTTCTGTGCATCTAAAAATGAGGTTTGTATAAGAGAAACAAAGTTCTGATGCTGTGAAACTGTTAAAGAAACACCAAGCCTTTTCAGTGCTGCTGAGTCGATTTTTAGTCTGGAGGTTCATTCTAAGGAATTCATTTTTGCAAATTGTATTTTAGAAAACTAGAGAATAGGGCTCTAAACATCTTCCGCATTAGGGAGATTGTAAATGTCCATTTTTAATCCCAATTTCGATTTCTGTCAATGCCAAATTCTGTTCTTCTGATTTTCCATTTTTAGGGATTTCGGATTTTCCATTTCTCCGATTTACAATTTTCCGATATTCAAAGGAGTATTTTATAAGTGATTTTTTTCTCAACAGAGAATGCAATAAACTAAAAATAAAATCGGTAAAAACGGAAATTGGAAAAAGTGGAAAAATCCGTCTTGCTATTGCTCTAAAATTACTGCACTGATCTGATTTTTGCGGAAAATTTTTTTATATTCACGAAAATACATTGTAATTTTGCAATGCCAATTTTTTTTTTTTACAACCTCTGTAAATTTTTGCCAAAATTGCCATTGATGAATTAAAAGCAAATTACCTTTTAAAGCTAAAAATAGCAAAAAAAACCCCTTGAAAAATCACACCTCTTGAAGCGAAAAATTGCTAAAAAATGGGAAAAATCATAAACATATTACAAAATGATTTTCAAAGGCATTTTCGCTCGAAAGTTGAATTTTAAATTATTTTTGAGAAAATAAACGCGATAAAAATATCTGCATTTTTGCTTATCACTGCTAAGGACTCTTTTGCCCATTTGCTGCAATAGGCCAGATATTTCCTTTCCTTTCACTAACGCCAGTGATTAGTCACAATGGGTTCCCTGAGAACATATTTTATCAGTTCTTTAAAAAGCCTTACGCACTGCTCAGCATTACCTCATATGGTCTAATTATTCATTTTATAAATGAGTTTATGTGGCTGCAATTGAAAAAAAGTCAGCCATATAATCAAACAGAATTTTTGCTTCCCATCCTAGTCGTTTCTGAGATCCCTTTGAGCTTTTTTTTTTCTAGACTTTGCAAACCATTCATTTATTTTTTCTTATTGCCGTTCCCTTAGTACCACTATTATTATTATTTATTATTATCCATTCCCAATGGTTGATTTTTCCTGGAGAAAAAAATCTTTCATGTCGGGGAACATCGCTGCTCCCTAATTAATACCAACAAAAAGCTCTCTAAAGTTAAAATAAAAATAAATAATGCCCCACTAGGGGGCTATCTCTGTAATGATCACAGCAGTGCAGTGCAAACAAAGCCCAGGCTACGGTCTGCGTTGCAAGCACTGGACACTCTCCATTACGGGGAAACAGAGGCTTTAGGAATATGGATGGACAGCTGCAATTGCACACATTGTGCGATCAATTAATAAAGACTAGTAAGAAATGGTTTCTTATTGCAAACATGCCAGAGTACTGAGATATACATATGGCTTTTATAGTCACACTGAGAGGATGCTTCTTTATACAGTAAGCAAGTAGGAACTGCAGAAAAGTAATGCTGTAATAGGAGGAGGTTGGCTGGGTCAGGTGATCTGGAGAGGAAACTCCCACTCTTCTGCCAATAAGGAGTGATTGGATACTGCCAGTTGGGAACTTTCAAGATATTTATTGCAAAAAGTACTGATGTGTGTGCAATGCACTAAAACATGATGTGTTGTTTATTAATGCAAATTTACTGTCATATTTTGCCATAAAAAACACAACTGAGAGATTGAATTAAAGCTATGTGCACGAAATGAAGCCATGTAAAATGGCCGATGACAGCCCAAGATCAGAAAAAGTTCAGCGATGTGATTTGAATGACACCAGAAGATTGCAACTGAAATGCCAAGTGATTGTTAACCAACAGAATCGTTAAACGATGCTGGATGTAAGGGAGGGTGCTGGGAACTTTGCGGACACATTATTTATAAATCATTCATAGCTTAATGTGCACAATGCTGACAATGTCAGTCGTTCAAAATGCCCAAGCACCATCTTGTACCATTCATTTATCATTCCCTGTAAACCGTCATTTGTGCTTTGGATTTTCAAACGACATCTAAAAGATGAAGCTGAAGAAACACAAACAAAACACAAGCAAAAACACAAACAAAACATACAGGCGCTCCTGACCATCGCTCGCTCTAATTGCCGGCACTTACTTGACCTGAGGAAGCGGCTTACGCCGAGAAACGCGTTGTCACAGTGCTGTTTGCATTTAACAAATGAAATTATATTCAATCTCGTTTTGACTATATTCTAATCTATAAAGAATACGTGTCTATAGAGCGTATTCTCCTTTTAATCACACAAATTCTCCAATTGGGCACCTCCTATCTGTCAAATCTGAAAGATGAGTTGTTCATGGATCAATGGTCAGCAATGCCCATTTCCCATTCCATGGAATTTCCAATGTATGCCAATGCCAAGTTTGTTTTTCTGACTTCCATTTTTTGTTTTTCCCAAATTCCAATTTTCCGATTTCCGCATTTTTGAGGATTATTTTATTAGTCATTTTTCTCATCAGAGAATCCAGGGAGAATGGAAAAAAAAAACGGGGGAAAAAATAGAAAACCAGTCTTGTAATCGGTCTAAATTTACTGCGGTGATCCGATTTTTGCAGAAAAATTCTGCATCCTCTGATTGGTCCATTGCTTCTGAGTTCTGTGATTGGGCTAAAATTACGTTGCGGTCAATTGGGTTTTCTGGCAGGGATGGTCGTAGTCAGCCAACTTCGCTACGCTGGAACTACACATAGTTTTACGCAATTAGGCTTTGCCAAACTACGGCTTCAAAATAAAATATTCGCTTCGTATGCATTTTGTAGACTTAGCGTTAAAATACGCAATTACGCATAGTGCGAAGCGTTGTGTATGCGGATACTTATGCCCGTATGCAGAAAATTGTATGCATTAATTTATTTAAATGGTTATACCGGGAACTCTATGCGTACATTCCCCTTTCCAATGCGTAAATTTGTAAGCATAGAATCGCACGCGGAAAATTAGACGCGAGTAACGCATTTGTAGTTCACTACGCAATACACATATTGAAACTTCTTCTACGAACTACGATGCATAGATGCGAACTACAATGCGTAATTTCCCACTGGCGTAGTTTCTGCTCATCCCTGATTTCTGCAGAATTCCAATTTCCATTTTCCACATTCAATTTTCTGAAATGCGGCAATATCAATCACGCTGAATCCAAATGAGCATCCCTGGTATGAGGCGTATGGCTCCCAGATCCCAGCAGAACATCCCACAGAGAGGTAGGCTCAGATACATACCGTATTTTTCCTGACCATAAAACGCAACTAGGATTAGAGGACAAAAAATCAAGGGAAAATATATATACTGAAGCTGGTGCATCCATGGTGCAGGGGCATGTTGTGTATTATGTCCCCTTTGTACCTCATGCTCCCTTGTACCTCTTGTGTCTCCCTGTGTCCTCCTCTGTCCCCCTTGTGTCCTTTTGTGGCCACCATGTGTCCGCCTCTGTCCTCCTGTGCCCCATTGCGTCCCCCTGTGTCCTTCATGTGTCCCCATGTCCTCCTCTGCATGGGCACAGTACAAGGAGTCCTCGACATTGCGGAGAGTTGGAGGTTCGTTTTGGCAGGCTTTCACTAGTCAGGAAGTCCCTGCATTTGGACAGATGCAGTGACTTTTTTTTCCAACACTTTTGGGGGTGAAAAAGTGAGTCTTATAGTGCAAAAAATACAGTACTTCCTGTTTGCTGAAGCATGACAATTGGCCCATCTCTATCCCAGAAATATAATTTTGCTCTGCAGACATAATTCAACCACAGTCCAAGAAAAATGATCCTGATAGATAATATGGATGGAAAAAAAACCACCATAATGGAAATTTTTATGGAGTTCTAATATCCCAATCCATGTAAGAGCTACTTTACAAAGGAAGGGTCATGTACGAAGATGTACAATGCAGAACCTATTGACCAGACTGGTTTTAGCTAATGTAAATCATACTGAAATGATTAATGTAAGATTAATTCCTTAATGCAAACTGGAATCCCGTTGTATAAATCAATATAGTTTAGTTCCATACGAGCAGAAGGGTCGAAGAAAGCAGGTCTAGCATCGAGGCACAGCGGACAGCTAGTTCATTATTTCTGCTGCATTTGGTTGTATAGTATTCACATATTTTTTAGTATTTTATGGAAAGTGCTGAGGTATTTTTATTACACCTCCCCCCTACAGTAACCAGCACAACTGCCATGTATACATGTTTACTATTTACCTGCCTCAGTGTTTTACTTCTACTTTATGCCTGACGAAGGGGACTAGATGCCAGAAAGCTTGCATAATTTAACTTTATCAGTTAGCCATTAAAATGTATTACTTTTACAAGACTTTTTTTTCTACCTACATAATTTGTGTGGCTAACACGGTACTGAAACATTTTTATTACTATCATCATGGGGCCAGAAAACTTGCCCTGTTTTTTTTTTTATTTACTTTTTTGAATTGGGTGTCATAACTGGGGCCCTTAGCAAATCAAGTCTACAGGGGTTCATTTAATGAGGTACTGTAGTGACATATGGTAGAATGCAGTAAAAGTAAATACATTCCTGGGATGCTTAAAACTGGAAATACAATCATGGAATGCTAGAATACTACTACTCCCTCTGTATAAATAACTTGAAAGGCCACATTCGGAGTATGGGATACAGTTTTGCGCACCACACTATAGGAAGGACAATAACATACTAGAACAGGCATGGGCAAACTTGGTCCTCCAGCTGTTAAGGAACTACAAGTCCCACAATGCAATACAGAAGACTTACAGCCACAGTCATGACTCATAAAGGCAAATGCATTGTGGGACTTGTAGTTCCTTAATAGCCGGAGGGTCAAGTTTGCCCATGCCTGTACTAGAACAACTCAATTAATCAGGGGGATGGAAGGTCTCACTGACCAAAAAGGGGTGGACAAACTAGGTTTATTTAGCTTAGAAAAAAGATGGCTAAGGGCTCAAGGGGTGACCTGATTAACATGTATGAATACAACAGAGAGCAAAAGCTTGGCAGATCAGATTTTTTATCCCTAGGCTTGTACAAAGGACAAGGGCACATGATCTGTACATGGAGAAAAATAGGTTTTGCCATCTATTTAGGAAGGGGTTCTTAACAGTAAGAGCTGTTCAAATGTGAAAGGACATATCTTACCACATGAAGTAGTTATGAAAAATTCTATATCTGCATTAAAAATAAGTTTTGATGCTTCCCTTAATTTGAAGGAAATCTGTAGCTACAATTACTAGTTAATTCCCCGCAGAGTTAATCAGGTACCAGGAAGGAATTTTCTGCCCTTAAAGAGTAATTGGCCCTAGCCTTAATAGGTTGTTTTTTGCCTTCCCCTGGATCAATTGGGATAAGTGAGGGTACAGGAAAGAAAGTTACGTAATGCTTACTTATTTAATTACTGTTATTTTAATTCTGGTTGGACTTGAAGGACAAATGTCTTTTATCAACCAACATATCTATCTATCTATGCATCTTAGAAAGTGTTCTTATGGGCCCAGCATTTCAAGAGTTGAAGTAGTAGGGGAGGGGGAAATTTCCTTCTATGGAAGCAGGAAATTTGGGCACCTGTGGCTAATTAACAATTTGGGTGCCCCTTAGGTGCTAGTGCAAATATCGGCTATTAGGCCTGTCCAACCACAATTTTTCATTTTTGAAAGTTACCATTTTTAAATGTCTAGTTTTTGAAATGTATCATTTTTAAAATGTATTGTCAGGTATTTTTGGTGGCGGGGGAAGGAATGTGGGGAAGCGGTTAAGTTTTGGCATCAGTAAGGGGGATCTTAAAGTGTAACTGTCGAGCATAAAATCAAAAATCAATTCTTTATTTTATCTGGTAAACAAGTAATAAGGATGCTAACCAGGCAATCCAAAAGTTGAAATCTCTATTACTTTTCTTGTTATTTTCTAGATATTTCTGTCTATCTCCGAGTGGAGAGCCGATACTGCGCCTGCACTGGAGCCGGGAAGGTAAATATTTACATCCCCGCTGTTTGGAGGGGCACAGTGAGACCTCCGTGGGACACAGGAGGATGGGGGAAGCCTCGGTAGGATCCGGAGGCTTCCCCTACCCGAGGTGAGTACCCCCCAGGGGAACTTTTTTTGTCACAGAGTTTCTTTAAAGTTAGACAAATCAGGAAAGAGGTTTTAAGGAAGGGGAATTTTAACCTTCTGGGGAACGGCTGCCCAACCCCCCTTAGGGAGAGCAATTTACATGGGGGGGGGGGGTCACGTTTCGATAACCAGGCAGCCATATCACGAGTATAAAAGTAGAATTGAGAGGCGCCTTAATTGTGGCTCCAAGCACTACTAGGCACTGGTATTTGGCTTGAGGAAGTGGGTATGCACCTACGAAACACGTTGCCAGTGCAATAAAATTCATTTAATACGTGAATTTGTCTTCATTGAGGTAGGCCACCTCACTTTGTTACATTTTATTCATTTTTAACGTATTTTATCTTCTCTGGGCGCCTCTTTTCACATATCCCATATCCCCAGTATAGCTAGCTAGGCATAAGTGTTGCCAGTATAGCCAGGTGTCCCCAGTATAGCCAGCAGCCATTACTTACCTCCCAGGGTCCTGTGATGAGCAGCTCTGCCCCCTACATCCCCGCTCATACTAACACGAAGTTCCGGGACCCGGCTTGATGACGTCATCAAGCCAGGACCTGACATTAAAAGCAGAGCAATCAGGGAGACCGGGCAGAGTGGAAGAGAGTGATGATTGCCGGGGGTACATCAGGAAGGTGAGTGTATCCTCTTATTTCCCTCCTACCGCCACTGCGCAACAGTGATCACTATGATCGGCAGGGCCGGATTTCTGGCTAGGCCACATAGGCCATGGCCTGGGGCACCAGAAATGCAATCTTGTTTAGGGGTGGCTGAGTGAGCTGTTCTATGTAGCCATCCCTATCTACAAGGACAGCTTTAAACTTTTAACTCTCTGTCCTGTACTTGTGTCGTCCTTGCAAGACCTTTAAGCTCTATCCTGCAGGTATACTTCAGCCTAACTCTCATGATGATACAATGGGTCCTTCATTAACGAGATGGCAAGCATAACATAAAAGTTATTAAGGAAAACATAACTTATAATTGATATGTGTATTACTAAAAATGTTATTGTCTGTGACACCAATGATGGAAAGTAAGGAGAATTCTCATTGGGGGACACATAGAGGTAACAACCATACAGAAGGTATAGTTGGCCTTGGGCGGTAAAAAGTACAAATCCGACCCTGATGATCGGCCTGCGATCGTAGTGATCACATGATCAGGAGCCAATCGCGATGGCTCCTGATCACTGAGGGGAGATATCAGCTGTCATATGACAACTTAATCTCCCCTCTCAGGTGCGCACGATCATGGCAGGAGAGGAAAAGCAGGTGGCGTAAATCCTACACCGCATCAGGCTTAGACTTGTGGTGGTCCCCAAAAGATTAAGGTTAGGCATTGGAGGGAGGAGGTTTCTGTATGAGTGTAGGGTTAGGTTTAGCTGTAGTAAAAGAAATCGGTAACATTTACCAATATTTTGCTATCGTCATTACCATTGTAAATATTTTCTCCTTTTCATTTGGCGCCCAATTCACGACAGTATTTATTGTTTAGACTTATATCGGCTTCACCCAGCGCCCATTTTTTCTGGCACCTCTATTTCATGCACGCAGGTCTATTAAGTGGCAGTCCTTTATAAAAGTGGAAATCATTTGCGCTGATGAACAAAAAGAAAGTAAGGTTTTTTTTCTGTGCTAATTGCCTGGTTTTAAAATAGTCCCGTTAGTGTATACTGTATGCACACATGGGAGTGATGAGCACCTCCAATTATATTAGTGCAGATCTTTTATTTTATAAATGCTCTCAGCAAAAGTGCACTTTCATATTATTGGTTTGTAATAACTTAATCCCCCCCAAAAAAAAATTAATAAGAGCAATAGAGAGAGGGAAAAAAAAGAGGTTGGACCATGCTAAATAACATATTGCACAGAATTTTAAGCACCAGCCCAGTGAGTTTCAAAGTCTAACAAATGTCCATTGTCTGCTGTGCGCTCCAGATGATCCTCTCTGAGTTTGGCTGCTGCTCTAATGGGGTCTGCATTGCAGCAAAGCCTAAATGATCAGACTGGGCCTCTCGCTAAACACAATCCCAATGAGGAGTACAGCTGTTGTTTACAGGAAGTATCCCATCCAGAACTCCATCGGGAACGACGCTTTCGTAAGAACATCCTGACTGGGTTATAAATAATCAGACGCTAATGTTAGACTTGACAGTAGTTACAGCAAATCTGAAGTTAAATTATAAATGCAGCGAGGCATAACTGCATTTAACTATATTACACTAGTGACCATATTTAAAGTGGAAATTCAGCATATAACACGTATTCAATGGATCCTCGTCTCCTGTAAAGTTATAATTACCTGCGTGGTCTTCCTGACAGGGGCGTCGTGTCTCAAGTAGAGAGAACATCATGGTATTCGTCAGTGGGGGAAGGAAGGGGGGTGGACACCAGAAGTAGGCGGGCACAGAGTCCTGGGACTGATTCAATTATAACTTCACAGGAGAAGAGGATCCGTTGAATATTATGTATTATATGCAGAATATCTATTTTGAAGGGAACCCGAAATGAACTCTGGTAAAAAATGACATACTTACCTAAAAAGTGGGAAGCAGAGGCATATCTGGAAAAAACTGCGTCTATGGAAAACATTAAAATCTGCCCCCAGGGAGGGGAGGGGGGGGTTGGGGTGACCCTCCAAATATTTTAATGTGTAATCTCAGTTGAATGAGTTGTGCCCAAGTTCAAGTGAAGCATGGCCTATAGCAATGGAATATCCCAATAGGTCAGCCTGTACATATCCCCCAAATAATAGTTAGGCAACTTGTAGCCCCAAAAGGTTTAACCAGGAAACAGAATGTCCCCAGATAAAAACTAGAATCTGTCTGGAGCAGGGCCGGGCCGAGGCATAGGCTGGAGAGGCTCCAGGCTCAGGGCGCAGAGTAGGAGGGGGCGCACAATTCATTCATCTGTCATTCCTAATTGTGTTTGAAGCAGAAATAAATAAGAAAAGGGGATACATAGCAGTGACTGCAAGCCAGATAAATAGATATTAAGGTGGTGGGGAGGTTGTGGGCCCTGGGGCACCTCTTAGTCTAATAGCAATCAGTGTGTGACAGCTGGAGTGGGAGGGATGGAGGGGCGCACTTTGGTGTCTCAGCCTTGGGTGCTGGAGGACCTTGTCCCAGCTCTGGTCTAGAGAACACCAAGGATGCTACAGAGCAGCTCCCTCCGTAAGAGGCACCCACGGCAAATGCCCTACTTGCATCCCTTTAGATACGCCTCTAGTGGGAAGCCTCTGGACCCTGTCAAGGCTTCCTGTGTCCTCCTGGCCACTGTTGCTGGACCCTCTGGAACATTGGAGTTTGCACACGGCTGTGCTGCACAGTAAGCGCATGAGCGGCTCCAGCTTACTGCTCAAGTGCGGCCATACTCACTCAGGCACAAGCGTGGCCCAATCTTGTTACCGACAATCTGTTGTCAGTTTTCTTTGGGAGGGGTCTGCACTCAGCAGCAATGGGGGACAGGAGGAAGGCAGGGGAAGCCTCTGTAGAGTCCAGAGGTTTCCCTCTTCTGAGGTAAGTGCTGTATGTCTTTCGTAACCCAAGGTTAGCCACAGGTACACTCTGTGCTGTTTCTGCCTATCCCTGCTGCAATCCTGGCTTGTAATTGCCATTTTTAGGCAGTGTTTACAAACAAAAGACATAGCAAGTAATAGGCTGAGAGGAGCACAGTGTGTGAGTCATACAGAGTGTGCAGGGGGCCTGGAGAGGGTGTGTATAGCTTCTATCCAATTACAAGCAGCACAGCACATTCCAACCTGACTGCCCAGAGCCGACAGAGGGGAGAAGATTAGATCATATAACATAGATAACACAGCCACTGTGCAACTAGGAAATGCTGCAGTAAGCCAGAGCACATTAGAACAGGCAAAGGAACTTATAGGATAGAAGAAATAAGGCTCAACATTTTGTTACAGAGTCTCTTTAAAGAAATTGACAGGTGTTCTTCAAAATCCTTCTTTAGCTTATTTTCTTATTATAATCCTCCTCTCCACATAGTAATGGGGGAAAAAAACAACGATATTCTCATCTGGTTCTTTCCTTACGTTCATTATCTCCCTCGCCGCATATCAGAGAATCCTGACAAGTATTATCTACAATCTCCTTTCCATGCAGCATTATAGAAAATAGAATGATATATGCCCTAATGCGATATACACAAAAACGCTTTATATTAGGACATAATACCGGCCTCACTTAGTCGGAATACTTTCGAGCATACTGGAGATAATAAATATTTCGAGCGTGCGCGATGTAAAACGACTAAATGCGCATTAATATTTCAGATGCATTATAAAGCAATCTGCGGATGGAAGAATTAATCAGACTATATTGCATTAGATATTAATCTCTGTCGGTGGATTAGGGTGAGCGCAAATTTATTGCTTGCAATAACGTAGCAGTTATGATGGCTTTTAAATGGCCACTTTTTCATGGGAAACATATTTCAGATCCGAACTTTACAGCCGACGGTTAAATAAATCTCATTCGAAGTGTTTAGGCTTTTACTGGTGTTTCATCCTCTGTCACATCACTGTCATGTTGTTTGCTGAGAAGGAATTACATTGAAAAGTACTCTCCACTTAGGCGACAGGAACTGATTGAAGTGGACCTGAACTCAGAACTTCTTCTCTGCTCTAAAAGATAAGCAACAGCATAATAACCTTCAGGGTAGGAATACACTTGGCAGGGCAGTTTCTAGGCTAAATTGCACCCAGGGCAAGGGAGTAAAAATTGTGCCCCCCCCCTTCCCACGTGGCCTCGCAAACCCTTACTCTTTAGGGACAGTCACACGGCCACAGATCACAAGTAGATTTGCCTACTTACTAGTGGACAGCCGCTCATCCAGGAGGAAGCAGGGACCAGGATAACACACAGGCGAAGAGAGCCTGGAAAGCCGACTCCTCCATGGGCGCCGCGCACTGACAGCCTGCAGTACCGCTACAGGACATCAGGTGTCATCACGCGGTGGTGACGTGATGATGACTTGACATCTGACGCAGGCAGCCAAGGAGGAGTCAAGGAAGGTGATCGCGCTGGTAATCTTCTTTCTTCTATCATTTGGCTGCACCGCGCTTCACCAGCTCCCTAGCGGTTATGTCCTTCTGCCTGCGCCCCCTTCTTCTATTTGCCGATCTGCGCCCAGGGCGGTCGCCCTTTCCGCACTGCCCATGAAACGGCCCTGACACTTGGCAGTGTTTTATACAATATTTATAATGTAAGTCAATGGGCTGCAACAGGAAAAAACACATTTGTTTGCGTCCTGCAATGTGCGTTTTTGAAACACTGAACTTGCTGCATATTTTTCCCAAACGCAACTAAAAACGCACATGATGTAATGGTGATGCAGAGGTATAGCGTTTTATTGCATTTTTTTTATGCGTTTTTGTATAAAAAAAACACGTTTGGTAATGTATTTCCGCTTCATGTTGACTTCCTAGTGATGAGCAAGAGAGGACATCAAAAATGTGTTTTTATACTGGCCACATACCCCAAAATGCATATCAGAAATGCATACAAAAAGCACAAAAACGCACTTGCGATTCATATGTGCGAAACGCAAGCAAAACGCATGGGCGAAATGCAAACGCACTCAAAACGCACTTCATTATGACAACAAAAGCACAAACCCATATGCAGCAAAACACAACCTTTCACGTATCACCTAATATGTTCCCAGCTTCACAGAAAAACATTTATTTGTTACAGATGATAGAAATTCTGCAATAAATCTACAGTGTGTTTACCTCCAACTTTCATGGAAGCACACATAGGGTAAACATCCTGTGTTTACAAATTAGCTGCTCTGCCAAGGACCGCCAAGATTCCTGTGCTGACACAGCTGAGGGATCAAATTACAGTTATGATTAGTCCCAGATGAGGGGGTTTTAGATAGGCTAAACTCTCTAAATACATATGGGGTGGAATAAGTAGTGTTTTCCTTCTGTCCTGTGCAAGAGTTCTGGTCCACTTTAAGAGGGAACGGGGGCTCTAGATAAAGCAAAATTTTAGCTGTCCCTTCTTGTTCCCCTGGGCTTATTGATAAGTTGAGATTGGGGTGGGGCTCAGAGAAGGTGGCCCCTGGACATCCACCAGACCCTAAGCACTCTATCTAGTATGCCTTGTTGGTAATATAAAGAGGAAAAGAGGTATGATAAAATTGCATTCAAAACAACTAAAGTTAAAAAAGTGTGAGGTGGCTTACCTTTATGAAGACAAATTCGTATAATATTCAACAAACTTAAATTTGCACTAGCAACGCATTTCCTGGGTCTGCGCCCTCTTCCTCAGGCTGAGTACAGTGCCGAAGTAGTAATAAGCCTAAGCAGAAGGCGTCTCTCTTGTGGGTGAGATGGCTAATAAATTAAGGCCAGCCTGTACTTTAACCAGTTCACTACTGAGGGGTTTTTCCCCTTATGGATCAGAGCAATTTTCCCCTTGCAGCACTCCTCCCATTCATTTGCCAATAACTCCATCACTACTAATAGATCTACAGTGTATCTTTTTTTTTTGCCACCAAATAGGCTTTCTTTGGGTGTTTTTTTTTTTGCTAAGGATTATTTTATTCTAAATGCATTTGATCGGGAATAATAAGGAAAAAATGGAAAAAATACATTATTTCTCAGTTTTCGGCCATTTTAGTTTTAAAATAAAACATGCTACTATGGATAAAACCCACCCATTTTATTTGCTCATTTGTCCCGGTAATTACAACATTTAAAGCATATCCCTAGTACAATGTATGGCGACAATATTTTATTTGGAAATAAAGGTGCATTTTTTTTTCAGTTTTGCATCCGCCACTAATCACAAGCCCATATTTGCAAAAATAACAGTAATATACCCTCATGACATACATGTTAAAAAAGTTAAGTCCCTAAGGTAACTATTTATGTATTTTTTTTTAAATGTTACATTTTAATTATTTTTTATAAAAGGGTTTTATTTTGTCAACTACTTAATAGTGTATTTTCTGTATTTTTTATTGTAATGTACAGTATGTGTGTAATGTATGTAAGTGTAATTTGACTATTTGGCCACCAAATGTTCCCACACTGAATCTTGGCATTATTAGGATCCAACCATGATCTGTTATGACCATGGCCACTCACATGGGGCCCCCTTCATTTATTCTGAACAGGGGCCCACTCTTGGCTTTGTCCGCCACTGTGTGTTACCATAGCAATGTGTGCATTACCCCAGTGATAACTGTGTTGTACATTAATTTATCTCACTGTTTAACCTTCCTGGCGATAACCCCGAACGTAGTTTGGGGTAAGCCGCGCAGGAGGTTTTCTCAGGCCCTGCTGGGCCGATTCGCGAATTTTTTTTTTGCTGGACGCAGATAGCACTTTGCTAGCTGCGTCAGCATACCGATCGCTGCCGCCCCGCGCTCGATCGCCACTATCCGTCGTGCCGTGCCGCCCCCCCCCCCTCCAGACCCCCTGCGCTGCCTGACCAATCAGTGCCAGGCAGCGCTGAGGGGTGGGCCGGGACTCCCAATGACGTCACGACGTCGGTGACGTCATCCAGCGCCGTCGCCATGGTGACGGGGGAAGCCCTCTAGGAAATCCCGTTCTTTGAATGGGATTTCCTGATTGGAGATCGCCGAAGGCGATTGAAGAGGGCAGGGGGATGCCGCTGAGCAGCGGCTATCATGTAGCGAGCCCTGGGCTCACTACATGATTTAAAAAAAAAAAAAAAAAACTGCTGCTCTGCCTCCTGGCGGAATTTTTTATACCGCCAGGAGGGTTAAGACACCGATATGTTGTACAATGTTGCAGCATAACTGATTGCACCAGATAGATGTAACAAAAACATTGTACATTCATTTATTTCCCTGTTAAAGACACTGATGTGTTGGATAACAATGCAGCATCACTGACTGCACCAGACACCAGAGGTCTGCGCAAGGAAACTCACTATGGTTGCAACAAATCCAAAAAATGATTTACCTCAATTGACGTCTAGCCAAACTAATGTACTTGCCTTACAGCTGCTGCCATTTAGCACTGTGGACTCAGTTCCCTTCTTTGCCCAAGCAGGCATTACTTTTACCACACAGCTGTGCCCATGTTGCATGAGCGTGTTATGGAGAACTTCTCCCAGGAATTGGGAATCTCTGTGTCTAGGCAAATACACATCATCATGAGCAGATGGACAACCAGGCTCTGAGTGGGATGCTATGTGTCCTTTACCGCTCACAATGTGGGCAGCAATCTGCAAGAGGCACTAAAACACCTGGTACCCCCTCCAAAGTGTGTGTTGGGAAAGCACTTCACTCCCTCCTCCTGCATTACTTCTATTAACCCCCCCCCCCCCCCCCCACACACACACACACACACACACATACACACTCACATACATACACACCTTTTGGCACTCCTCCTGTAAGGCCAGAAGCAGAGGAAAAATTGGTTAAGCGGCTATGCCACTATAGCTCCCTCAAGCATACGCGTTGCCAGGCAGTGCTGAAACTGGTGTCCTGGGGGAGAAAAGTCACACTGTCAGAGAACAGGCACAACATAATTGCTTTGCATAGGCACTATGACATGTGTGTTGCTTTGCATGCATCCTAAACCTCGTGGCTCAGCAGTTCCTCTGCCCATACCCTGGATTGAAGGACAGCCTGCCGCAGCGATGCAACCCGTGCGATCCATACATTTTATGTTTGCACCACCCGCTATCACTCAGTGACTCACTGCATGCAGTGTGTTATACCAATCGGGAATTGTTGTACCCACTTAAAGGGGAACTGAAGTAAGAGGTATACGGAGGCTGCCATATTTATTTCCTTTTAATCAATACCAGTTGCCTGGCAGCCCTGCTGGTCTATTTCTCTGCAGTAGTATCTGAATAACACCAGAAACCAGCATGCAGCTAGTCTTGTCAGCTCTGACTTTAAAGTCTAAAACACCTGATCTGCTGCAGGCTTGTTCAGGGGCTATGGCTAATAGTATTAGAGGCAGAGGATCAGCAGGGCTGTCAGGTAACTGGTATTGCTTAAAAGGAAATAAACATGGCAGCCTCCATATACCTCTGTCTTCAGTTTCCCTTTAAATATAATTTATATTGATTATTTGGTCCATTGCGCCACATTGCCTCGGCTGTAGTGTGAAAGGAGCATAAACAATGTCAATTGCCTGACTATCCTGATCATCTTAAAACCAGGCCACATCTGAATGAGTGGGTCCCTTCCAAAAGGATGGCCTCATTGCGGTTGAAGGGTCCAGTATGGAATAATTTGCATGCAAACTGTTTTGGAAGCAAACATCCTCCATCAATGGGGCACTAAAGCGAAAAATTGTGAAATTCAAAATACGTGCAAACATAAACAAATAAGAAGTACGTTTTTTCCAGAGTAAAATGAGCCATGAATTACTTTCTTTTCTCCTATGTTGCTGTCACTTACACTAGGAATTAGAATTCTGACAGAAGCGACAGGTTGTGGACTAGTCCATTTCTTCATGGGGGGATTCTCAGGGATTTATTTATTTTCAAAAGCACTTAATGAATGGCAATTACTCCGTCCAACTGCCAAAAAACTGTGTAGCGAGCAGGAAAGCTCGCCAGCATCTTTGTTTAAATGCTTTTTAGGGAATATCTTTATCAGTTGTGCTCATCCAGATTCCGGATATCCGGGTAACCCGGATATCCAACCTATTTTCAGCTATCCGACCGGATTCGGATTCTGGATACCTGGGCCCAAATCTGGATAGCTATCTGCGGATATTTGGGCGCATAACGCGGATATCTGTGGATATTAGGCGGATATCCGGATCCGAATACTGTAACTATGGAGACATCATTGAGCCAATCAGAGCGCTCCCAGCAGAGGCCCTAGCAACCACTCACAGAAGGGATCCTTGGCCAGCCCCACCTGACCTTATTGAGCCAATCAGAGGCCTCCCAGCCTAAACCCTGGCACCCAATCACAGAAGGGAACCCTGGCCAGCCCCCCTGTGGGTGCCATGATGAGAAATCTCGTCCTGTGTGACTGCTCAGTCACTGAGAGACATGCTGCAGTGCTGCTGGCATAACAATGCTGTATACAGTGATAAACCCAAAGCTGTTCAGTGATTAACCCCTTCACTATCACTACACTATTGTTATACTGTTAATTAGCTTGATTTCATTGTGTGACAGTCAGAGTGTGTGCTGTGCTGCTGCAGCTGCTATGTGTCTGTGTGTGTGCTGTGCACAGACCAGGCCAGCTGCTGCCTGCTGGCCAGCTATTAGCCTTAGCTAGCTACACTTTAGGTTAGGTTAGGGATTAGGGAATAGGATTACTATGTAATTGTGTAGTTAGTACTGTAGTACTCCAGTCAGTGCTAGTAGTTGTTAGAGTAGTAATACTACTGTGTTAGCTTTCTACAGAACTGCTGTGCAGTGAGCAGTGCCTGTGTGACAGTTAGTATGCACTAGTGTCTTCTCCTCTGCTGTCTGACTGTCACTCGGCACTTGGCACGTGGCACTTGGTGATTGGCATGTGGCACTTGGCACGTGTCATGTGGCACTTGGCACGTGTCACATGGCAATTGTACGTGGCACTTGGCCCGTGTCAAGTGGCAATTGACACGTATCACGTGGTACGTGTCACGTGGCAATTGGCATGTGGCACTTGTCACGTGGCACGTGTCACGTGGCACTTGGCACGTGTCCCATGGCACTTGGCAAGTGGCACTTGACACGTGTCATGTGCCACGTGACATGTGCCACATTACACATGCCAAGTGCCACGTGACAGTGCCACAGGCCACTGATACCACCTATGTTTAACCCAAAACACAATTGCTGCGTAATTTTTTGGAGGTGTCTTGGCTGAAAACAGTCATGTCCCAGTTGTGCGGTTGGACTTTTGACACAATGTGGGCTGCACGACCGCTGTCTGGAACCTAGTCCTAATGTTAATTGACAGCCATTTTTTTTGGGGGGGGGGGGGGGGTTTAAGTCCCCACATCATCAATTAGTGTTTCCCTTTAAAAAATAATGATGCTACATGCCTCATTTACCCTAAAAAACGGTTTTAAAGCAATGTAAAGGCCACTTCCGTTTTTTCTATCCTGATATCTGAATCCGGCCGGATACCTCGGATACTGAGGTCAGATATCCGATTCGGATTCGGATTGGAAAATTTTGAAATCGGATATCCGACCCGGATCGGATATCTGGGCATCCAGATCCGAATCGGATCTGTATTTTGAAAAGGGGTATCCTAGCAGCACTAATCTTGATAAAGAATAAAAGCCTTGCTGAGAATCCCCTATGGAGAGATGGACTAGTCCAAAACTTGTCGCTTCTGTCAGAATTCTACTACCTACTGTAAGTGACAGCAACATAGGAGAAAAGTAATGTATGGCTCAATTTACTCTGGAAAAAACATACTTCTTATTTGTCTATGTTTGCACATATTTTAAATTTTACTGTTTTTCGCCATAGTGCCCCTTTATTGTCAATTTGGTGCATCCGTTTCGAAGGCAAGATGTGTTCCCTGCCGATAATTAGGCTCTGCACACCTCTGCCGGTAGTCATTCACATGCAGCCTGCTTTGGGAAGAGCTGCCACCTCATGGCTAGCTGCTCCCATTTGAATTTTATGTTTGCATTCCGTTTCTATCAGAGGTTAGGGCTTTAGTCAATAATTGCAGCATCTGTTTTGAATACAAGGTGCGTATGTTGCCTGTAGAGGGCTCTGCACGTCTCCATGGTAGTCATTCAGATGCAGCCTGGTCTTAAGAAACGCTGCCATTTCTCCCCTCTGTTGTCTACAAAAAAAGTGAACCATTTTATGGCCAGGCTCTCCCAGGTATACATATGTTTGTTTTTAATTAGTTAGAGGCTAGAGTCGCTTCCAAAAGGATGGCCTCATCGCGGTGGAAGGGTCCAGTATGGAATAATCTGCAGGCAAACTGTTTTGGAAGCTAACATCCTCCATTAATGTTAGTTTGGTGCATCTGCTTTGAATGCAAGATGTGTACCCTGTCTATAATTTGGCTCTGCACACTTATGCTGGTAGTCATTCAGATGCAGCTTGCTTTGGGAAGCGCTGCCACCTCTTCCTGATTTCCTGATCATCTGCTTCTAATACTTTTAGCCATAGACCCTGGCCATATGTTTCTGATCGGATTAGCTGCATGCTTGTTTCAGGTGTGTGATTCAGACACTATTGTACAGAACAGAAATAATTAAATATGGCAGCCCCCATATCTCCCTCACTTCAAGCTCTCTTAGTATTTTTTTAAATTATATATCAGCATAAACACAATAACATGACTAGGATTCCAGCACTGCCTGTAGATCAAAGTGGAGAAAAAGATGCACTTTAATCCCTGGCAGGAAATGAGATGTTCTATCAAACCTCGGAATGTTCTCCTGTACAAACATTTATGAGCTTATCTGCCAAACATTTGCATATCTTTAATCAAGAATCCCTTCTAGAGAATTAAAGTCTTAGAAGTAATCAGTAATCATGAGTTCATGATGGATGTGACATCCAGAAAGTCATATCCCGAGAACAAGGCGCGGGAAACTCAGGAATGTAATAACTTGGGCTACGAACATTATTATTTATTTATTTTTATTCTTGACAACCCTCCAGAATTTTTTTTGTACACAGCAGAGAAAGGCAGCGCTTCTTAGGACAAACTTCCTCCGAATGACTAGCTGCATACCGTAAGTGTGTAGAGCCTACTTATAGGCAATGTGCACACCTTGCATTCAAACCAAATTACTATTATTGGAGGATGTTAGTTTCCAACATAGTTTGCCTGCAAATGACTAGGTACTTGACCATCCTACCACGATGAGGTCATCCTCTCTGGGAGGGTCCCTAACCTCTAACTAAATTAAAGCACATGCATATGCATAACCAGGGTGTGGTTAGACGTGAAAGTTTTAAACCTTCAAAAAGGGAAAAATCAGCGCATCACCAGGCTTCCTCTAAATGGGTACCTACAGACATGTGCTGACTGCTGAGCCCCCCAGAGACAAAAAACACACCTTGTTTCCAAAACAGAAGTTCTGCATGTGCACTAGCTGCAAGCCTATGAATGGGAGCAGAATATACTTACATTTTTGTACACAGCAGAGAAAAGCAGCGCTTCTTAGGACAAACTACATTGGAATTACTTGCTGCAAAAGTGTGTAGAGTCTACTTATAGGCAATGTGCACACCTTGCATTCAAACCAAATGCAACAAATTACCATTATTCGAGTTGGTTAGTTTCCAAAATAGTTTGCATGCAAATGACTAAGTACTTGACCATCCCACCACAATGAGGTCAGCCTCTGCGGTAGGGGCGCTAACCTCTAACTAAAATAAAACACACGCATATGCAAAACCTGGGTGTGGCTAGATGTGAAAGTTTTAAACATTCAAGAAGGGAAAAATCAGCTCATTGCTAGGCCACCTCTGATTAGGGTTAGGCACCATCAGTGGGAGTCTGAGAGCTAGGAACCACCAGGGGGGGTCTCAGGGTTAGGCACCACCAAGGTGCCTTAGGGTTAGTCACCACCAGAGGGGTCTTAAGGTTAGGCAGCACCAGGGGGTCTTAAGGTTAGGCAGCACCAGGGGGTCTTAGGGTTAGGCACCACCTGGGAAGGGATCTGTGTTAGAGTAGGGTTAGGTTATAGTGAAATATTGGCAAACATTACCGATATTTCACAATATGAACCAGGTTGTATAATATTTGTAAATCTACAAATATTCTACCACCCGCAATTAAATTGTTATTTATTGCACTACCACAAGTAAATTGTTATTTATGGTTTGCATCTAAATTAGCGAGCAACTTTTTTTTAAATGTATGCGGATGAATGGGAGCAACTGGCCGTAGAATATACATACGTTTTTGTACACAGCAGAGAAAGGCAGCGCTTCTTAGGACAAACTACACCGGAATGACTAGCTCTTCAGAATTACCTGGAGGGTTAATAATAAAATCTACTCACTTATTGCTTTGTTTCGGCAGCCTCTCTCCATTACATCCAAGACTGTATTTAGAATTCGCAGCAAAGCATGATCATGTGGCAGCAATATTCTTTATGGCGCCATTAAAATTTAAATTTTAGCTCCCGCTATAATTTAGTGCATTTCCACCTTTTCGTCACGAATGCGCTCTGACAATATTATTGATGTTGGTATAAAAACTGCATTTCCTAGTCTAACGCCAGCGCTTTATTATGCCGGCTCGTAAAATAACTTGCCTTCTTTTTTATTGATTAATACTTTATTGTACAAGGCAAACCATTTTCCATTTCTGACAACAAAATATTACTTTTGTGGAAGCAGAAAGCACAACTTTGCGGCACTGCCGGTTGTGGTGGGCTGCTTAGCGCTGGCCAAGGCTATCAAGGTGATACGTTACCGGCGGAACAGGCCTAATAATTTACCCCATAGGCACAAAGGAGCGGAATTTAGGGCAGATGTCCCAAATACGTACTTAACCATCTCAGACCTAAGCTGTTTGAAGAGGAACTTTAGCAAAAAGGGGGAAAAATAAATCATCAATACAGTGCAAAGTGGGACGTTAGAAAATAGAAGAGAGATCAAGAAATGATTGATATCGCCATGTAATTTGTTCAAGCTGTTTGATCGTCAATCAGCCTGCATGTCATCATGTTTACTGCTGGCAGACATGAAAAAAGTAGACAGCACCAACTGCTATTATCTATAACCACACCCACTAACATTGCAATAGGCCAAAAGGTTGATTTGCATAGATATACACCTACACAGAGGGAGAAACTGGTTGCTTGGCAGTTGGAAATAGCTGTTATTTCCCACAATGCAACAAGGCTCAAAGACAAGAAACTGTCAGGACCATGGTCATGACATCACGCTGTGGGAGGGGTTTCACCACAATATCAGCCATACAGACCCCCCTGATGATCTATTTGAGAATAGGTAACATTTTCTCATGGGAAAGGGGCTATTGGCTACTTATTGGGATGAAGTTCAAACCTGAGTTACAGTTCTTCTTTAACTACTTAAGGACTGTGGTGATTGAAATCTACACCCTGTTTTGGTGGGCTCCTAGGTGGCAGGGTGTGGATTTCAATCACTGCTATTGCTGCGTGCATCCGCTGTTTCCGTCGCTCCCCGCCGATCTTGCCGCTCAAACCCAACGTCTCTTGCCGCAACTCACTGGCTCTGCCTGTCTTTATGACGGCAGAGCCAAGTGAGCTGGTCAAGAGCCAATTTCATTGGCTCCTGGCCGTGTCTATCAATGTAAGCCGCTCCCATTGGCTTACATTGATAGACACAGTCAGGAGCCAATGAAAGCGGCTCCTGTCCTGCTCACATGATTCTGCCGTCATAGAGACGACAGAGTCTATGTCAGAAGGATCCCAGCGTGCTGCGGTGATGGCGATTGCAGTGGGTATGCGCGGTGATTTGTCGGGATTCCGTCGATATTGCACCACGGTCTCTGGTCCTTAAGGGGGCAGAGACCGCTGGTACTTAAGTGGTTAAACTCCTGCTTCCCTGAAGGACAATTTTTCAGGCTTTGAAGATTTTGTAGATCCGCTGTAAATATCTGATAAGTGCACTGTGGCTTTGTAGACATCCTAGCCACCGTACATGTATTACTACTAGGAGAACAGGTGAAATATCTTTTGACATTATTTTATAGTGTGAGAGATACATTTGTATAAAATAAGGTAAAAGCAAAATAAAAAAAAAAATAATGGGGGTAACTGCTAATGCCATTGTTTATGGATGCCTGAAAAGATGGGCCTTAACCTCCTTGGCGGTAACCCCGTGTGTGACACGGGGTAAGCCGCCGGAGGGTGCCGCTCAGGCCCTGCTGGGCCGAATTACATAATTTTTTTTTTCAAACACGCAGCTAGCACTTTGCTAGCTGCGTGTTTGGTCTGATCGCCGCTACCCGCCGCGGATACAGCCCCCCCCGCATACCCCTTGCGCAGCTTGGCCAATCGCCGCCAGGCTGCGCTATGGGGTGGATCGGGACTCCCTGTGATGTCACGACATCCATGACGTCGATGACATCACTCAGTTCGTCGCCATGGCGACGGGGGAAGCCCTCAAGGAAATCCCGTTCAGAACGGGATTTCCTTATGGGCAAGCGGCGCCGGCGGCGATCGGAGGGGACAGGCGGACGCCGCGGGGAGGGGGGAAGCATGTAGCTAGCGCTAGGCTAGCTACATGCTAAAAAAAAAAAGTGAAAAAAACCCTCCCGCGGCTGCGCAGCCGCGGGAATTGTACCGCCAGGGAGGTTAAAGCACCATATTGGCCTACACATTCCTCTGAGTGTTGTCCTCTCCTTGTTTTCTTCTACTCCCTGTAATCAAAATGGGAGGAGGCACCCCTATATAGTACAGTATGCAATGGGTAAACTTGGGTAATGAGACAGTCTTACCTCAGGTGGGAGATTTAAAGATAATCATTTGATTGGACACAGAAAAAGACGGCATGTTTTGCGGGACCTGCCTGCTACCTCAGGTCTACAATACAGTATCTTACACATGGACTGGGAGCACCTACTTTGTGTGTCCATCAACTGCTTAAGAAACTTTACTGTAGACCTGAGGAAGCGTGCAGGTCCCACGAAATGCACACGTCTTTTCCAGGGTCCAATAAAATTATTATCTTTAACCACTTGACCACTGAGGGGTTTTTATCCCATTAGGACCAGAGCAATTTTCACCTGTCAGCGCCCCTTCCATTTTTTCACCAATAACTTAATCACTACTAATCACAACAAAATGATCTATACTTTGTTTTTTTGCCACCAATTAAGCTTTCTTTGGGAGGTACATTATGCTAAGAATTATTTTATTCTAAGCACATTTTAATTGGAATAATAAGAAAAATGGAATAATATTTCTTAGTTTTCTTCCATTATAGTGTTCAAATAAAACATTCTACTCTGGATAAAACCCACACATTTATTTGCCCATTTGTCCCGGTTATTGCAAAGTTTAAAATATTTCACTAGTACAATGTATGCCGCCAATATTTTATTTGGAAATAAAGGTGTATTTTTTCAGTTTTGCGTCCATCACTAATTACAAGCCCATAAATTAAGTAAAGGGTTAGGCACCACTGGGGAGGGGGTTAGGGATAGGCGGCACCAAGGGAGTGGTTAGTTTTGTGGAACCACCAAGGGAGGGTTCTGTGTGAGAGTAGAGTTGGGTTAAGCTGTATTGTTGAATTACGTAATGATTTTTAACGTTAATATCTTTTCGTTAATATGTCCCATGTATTTTTACAACGGTATTTATCGCTAACCAAGTTTGACAACGATGTTTATCGTTATCAGATTTCGTTATCCACTGGCGCCATTTCGTTATCAAGCATGGGCCCTTTTTTCACTGTGCCCTTTTTTCATGCACGCTGTTTTAGGGCCCCTTATCAATAGAGCGCTTGGGCCCGATGTAAAGTTCGCACTGGGGCCCCAAGCTCCTTACTTACAGCACTGCCTGCAGCTGTCAGCATATGAGTTTCTGAATTTGTAGACCGAACACGACACCACTGCTCATAACATCACTAGATTTTAAATCAAGCTTTTCGAGTGCAGAAGGCTGAACTGATTTAGACTAGAAATAATTAACATTTGGGCAATCTGCTTACTAAGCTATCAGATGGTATATTATTTAGATCCATGCCTGGTTTCTTTTGTTTACATGAATTGAATGATTTTACAGGCGACCTGCTTTGAGTTTACAGCCTCCATATTTGCTAGTCTGGCTCCTAAAAATCACCAGCGGAGTCAATTAAACAAGGTGCACTAAAAAAAAGTCACGCTCTGTCTTACAAGGCTTCTGCGGGATGATAAATGAGGAGAAGTGTGCGCTGGGGCTGTTCAGGAAGCCATAATTACACCCCATCATCTATCCATAATGGTAACTTCCTGCTTCAGCCAGTGATGCCTGAGAGATCGGGGGAGAGGTGAGGCCATGATACGTCTTGTGAAATGTATACATCCAGGCCTGAAATCTCTCTCCCTGGCCCACTTACACACCACCTGCTTGTTCTGCCGGAGCATTAAATGCCATTATTATCATTCTGATGTGGCTTCCATGCCACATCACAAATTAAGAGATAAAAAATTGGATTATGTTTTCCTCTCTGCATTTTTTATGATTTTACCTATTTAACTACTTAAAGAGACACTGAAGCAAACTTATTTTCCCCATTTTACCTTGTAAGTCGCTTCAGTTCTCTCAAGCTAAGTAATACGCCGTGTCCCCGGCTCTAAGCAAGCGCTGCAGAGCCCCCAAATCCATCCGCAAATATCCACAACCAACTTGGTTGTGGATTTTGCTGCGCTGAGGGGCAGAGCTTCCAGCTGTAGCTCTGCCCCTCCTGACGTCAATTGCCACACGGATCGCCGCCTCTCCCTGCCCCTCTCTGTGAAGGAAGAGTGAGAGGGGCGGGGAGAGGCGGCGATGCGCCGCGATTGACGTCAGGAGGGGCAGAGCTGAAGCTGAAAGCTCTGCCCCTTCCAGGAAATGCCCCCGCGGGGATTTGGGGGCTCTGCAGTGCTCGTTTTGCGGTGGGAACACGGCAGATTACTTGGCTTGAGAGCACTGAAGTGAATTATAAGGTAAAATTGGGAAAATTTGTTCACTTCAGTGTCTCTTTAAGGACCTTGATGATTGAAATCTACGCCCTGTTTTGATGGCTACCTGGCTGCCAGGGCGTAAATATCAATACACCAACGCCGGACGTTCTCGTGGCACCTGACAATTTCACTGCTGTCTCCCCGCCGCAGCTCACTCGTGAGCGGGTCAGGAGCCGATTTCATTGGCTCCTGAACCTGTCTATCAACGTAAGCAGCTCCCATTGGCTTACATTTATAGGCAGGGTCAGGAGCCAATGAAATCAGCTCCTGACCGGCTCACAGGAACTCTGCCGTCATAGAAATGGCAGAGTGGGTGGCCCAATGTTCCCGACGTGTGGCGGTGACGGCGATTGCGGCAGTGTATACATTTGAATCCTTATCTCTTTGTTTACTGCTATCTAATTCCTTTCACACTTTTCTGATGGCAGTCTGCTTAAATCTGATGGCAGAGTGAGCCATGAGGGGAGGGGGGAATCCCCTCACTGTGCATCTGTTAACCTTGTGTGTGCAGAGAGCTCAGTCAGAGACAGGCAGAACTTTTTCTCACAGAAAGCAGAGGAAAGGAATCTTATGTGCATCATAAACATTTGTAATTGTGTGTGTTAAACCTGATACCTGATAGGCTTTTGTTTTCATATAACTCTGCTTCAATATTACACAGTTTTTAGCATGTCAGACTGCAGACATTCATACCTTTTGCAAATGAGACATTCCAAATGTAGCTAAAATCTACACACAATGAATTACAGCTTTTGCCTCTGATATTTACCATGAAAAATAGTAAAATGTTTCCACAGCTACTTACTGTATACATTATTTGTACATTGTACATTGTCCTTTTAGGACACTTGGTTTGATGGTGTTTTTGTAGCAACAAGAGAAGAATGTAAACATTCCGTGTCAGTTCTGAAACTTCTTCTAATGTATCGAGAACAGAGGAAGCAGCTCAGAAATCCTTACTGGGTACATTAAAATATAAATACCAGTTATGAATACAATGCAATGGCAGCTTTCAGAGCAAATAAACTATACTTTGGGTACTTGTAATTTCTAAATGAATAATATTACTTGTGCACAAAAGCAAATATGTTAATTGTAGGGTTATAAAACGTAGGAAAACACATCGTTATAGAATATTATGTCAGTGTTTAATACTGCTTTAATCAGAATTTTTTTTTTTAATCTTGTGGACAGTGGTGCTCATCCAATATTCTGGTATCCGAATTACCCAAATAAGTGAACTTTTCCACTATCCGAACTTTGAATAGCAATTCGTATATTTTTTAAAATCCGAATAGCACTATCCGAGCAAACTCAGATTTCCCATCTGAGAGGGAGAGAGAGAGAGGCTGAGAAAACTCACAAGTTTAGTCTGGAGTTCCAGACCTGTGCAGTGTAGGCTGTAAGACAAAGAATTGTGGGAACCAATAGAAAGCTCATAATGGGGTTGACACCTATAATCCACCTACAGCCCACCTACAGAGGGGTGTGTCTAACACTTGTTTAAGAGGAGCTGCCAGCCATACAATCTCAGAAAAACACCACATATATAATTAGAGAAGTAATATATGTATTGCACTGTCCACTCATTTTTAGTGTGGCTATTTTAAAGCCAATTCTGATGTCATTTCCTGCCCTACTTTCCTCTGCCTGATTTGCAGAGGTGTGGGAGGGGAAAACAGGAGAGAAAGAGACTTCAGCCAATCATGCTGCATTAGTTAAGTCTGAGTCTGAAGCAAAAAAGGACTGTAAAGGATAGCGGAGATACCGTCGCAGGGGCAAGCGGCATGGCGGCTATCTCCGTGTATAAGCCGGCGGCCTCTGCCATGCAGTTACATGCTGCAGCTTTGCCTGGTCCTTCTGGTGCACATAGAATGAGAGCTACGCGCGCGCGCGCCAGGCGACAGGACCTTTATGCAAGTAAAAGGGGAGTCAGCTGATCAGCTGGTCAGCTGACTCCAGTAGTGCTCCGGATTGGCTGAGTGACTGGGGCGGCGCTGTGGAGCGCTCTAAGTATATATAGGACCTGCCTGTCAGTTACTGGTTGTCTGCTGTTGCAAATGCTAACGTGTTAGCGCTCAGACCCTAGTCAGATCCTACAGTGTGCTAAAACCAGCTGGAGATGGGGATCCACACTTAGCCAGTTTCCGTTGATAGCTTAAAGTACTAATTGCATTGTGTTATCTGTGTATTAGACCTTAGTCTAGATCCCAGGTGTTAAAACCAAGGACTTCACACCTAGACTAGGATATTGCTATATTGCTATTGTTTATCTGTTATGACCTTCTGCTTTCTTGACTACTCTCCTGGTTGCTGATTCGGTACCTCTGCCTATCTGATTACTGTTGCCGACTCTGCCTGAACCTAACATTGAATCAGCCTTCTGTCTTTGTACTTTATCTGTCCGTACATTGCCTACTCTGCTTGTCTGACCTTCCTGTCCTCACTAGTGGGTCTTGTCATTAGTGAGGAATCTCTATAGCTGTCACCTACTCCTTAAGTGATCAGCCCCTGCAGCACTGTCTGTAACACTTGCTCCTCAAGTGTCCTTTGGCTGCAGTACAGTCTGAATCCCCTGCTCCTCAGGGGATCCTTGGCTGCAGTATAGTCTTAATCACCTGCTCCTCAGGCGATCATCCTTGCAGCACAGTCAGTGGTCCCCGCTCCTCAAGTGTCCACTGGCTGCAGTACAGTCTGAATCCCCTGCTCCTCAGGGGATCCTTGGCTGCAGTGTAGTCTTAATCACCTGCTCCTCAGGTGATCATCCTTGCAGCACAGTCAAGTGGTCCGTGCTCCTCAGGTGTCCACTGGCTACAGTACAGTCTGAATCCCCTGCTCCTTAGGGGATCCTTGGCTGCAGTGTAGTCTTAATCACCTGCTCCTCAGGTAAATATCCTTGCAGCCCAGTCAAGTGGTCCCTGCTCCTCAGGTGTCCACTGGCTACAGTACACTCTGAATCCCCTGCTCCTCAGGGGATCCTTGGCTGCAGTATTGTCTGAATCTCCCGCACCTCGGGAGATCTCCTCTTCTCATTACTGTTGCACCAAAACACAATCACACATTGGTTGTCCTGTGTCTAGCTATACTGGCATTATTGGTGTTTCTGCAGATCACCACATAATCAGGTATAGTATCTGTATTATTGGTGATACTGCAGATCACCAATAATCAGAAAATCTGTTAAGCTGACACCAATCGTTGCAAGGACAACCCAGCATGCCCTGCAACTTCCTTTTTGTGTTCCAAATTTTGCGTGTACCAAGTAAGAGTCAGGTAAACTGGGGAATGATCATTTATTAACAAGAAAAGTAATAGTGATTTTAACTTTTGAATTGCGTGGTTAGCATCCTTATTATTTGTTACTACTGGAATTGAGCGGTTTCCACACTACACTTTTTCCACTTATTACTTATTTACCAGATAAAAATAAAGAATTGATTTTTGATTTTATGCCTGACAGTTACACTTTAAGCTGGAGAGGCTTCTATATATAAGATGTATCCATAGTTTTATAGCTAGCGCATTAGTCTTAGCTTAGCTCACTCTACTTCTTGTTTTATGTTCGCTTGACTTAGTTTGTATAAAGTTGATGTACGTGTTGCTACCTTGGATGCTACTTTGATGCTGCTTCCAAGATATGTCATGATATTCTTGCTTCTGTAACCAAGATGTCACTGTGTATCATTTCTTGATATGATTAAACTCGTAACTGCTCAGAACGTCTGAAGGTTCTGTGTGAAATCTGCAGAATGCTGTAGGAGCTTCAACTGATAAGAGACGAAGTGTGATGATCACTGATGACTTGTGCCGAAGATATATTATAATTTGCATTCATATTTCTATTCAGTTGTATGTAGCTGGAGATTGACCCAGTCAAAAATAGCTTCCTGACAATCTTTATTGGTGCCATTTCAAGTAAGGATGATCATGCGATTGAAACAATTCTGAGTTGATAAAGGATGATGCAAATGTTGTAGGCAAATTTATGCAGCGTGAAGATAGACCAATCACTTTCCACCTTAGTGGGATTTGCTTGATTTATTTCCAAGGCAATTATTTGTCTCTAACTTCAAGCTGCAAACGATAAACAGGATATTTGAATGCAAGGCTAAATTATTTTCATGTTATGGATGATCTCTGGTGGAAAACAGGGATGATCAATGAGATGTAAATGGTTCAGAGATGAGGCAGGATTATGCAAATTGTTTATGCAAATGTATGCAACTTGAGGCCTAATGGGTGTGGTTCATCAAGTAGAACAATTAATTAATTAATTTCCCTATCCATCCTAAATACTGACATGGATATGGCCCTGGAGGACAAGAGTTTGACACCCTTGATTCATGCTAAATATATCCCAACATTATGTGCCCCAACCAACAGTACCGGAAGAAGAGCTTCACCTTAAAAAGAAACTCTGACCAAGAATTAAACTATATCCCAATCAGTAGCTTATACCCCCTTTTACATGAGAAATCTATTCCTTTTTACAAACAGACTGATATTGTGGTGAAACCCTCCCCACAAGAAGCTCTGAGGACCGTGGTACTTCTGGCAGTTTCCTGTCTGTGAACCTTGTTGCATTGTGGGAAATAGCTGTTTACAGCTGTTTCCAACTGCCAAAAAAGCATGCAGCAGCTACATCACCTGCCAACAGTAAAATTGTCACCATGTAATAAATGTCACAATGTAAGTCAGGGATTTAAAAGATTTTACAATGGGCAAACACTGACTAAATCATTTATACATAATTATTGTAAAAATGAAGCACTTTTTGTATTACATTATTTTCACTGTAGTTCCTCTTTGAATAATGAAACTTTTATTTGTTATGTTTCATGTGCGTGTGGTTAAAGGAAGCCTGACTTGAGAGGAATATGGAGGCTGCCATATTTATTGCTCCTTTAACTATACCAGTTGCCTGGCATTTTGCTTATCTTCCAGTAGTGTCTGAATCACACACCTAAAATAAGCATGCAGCAAATTCTGTCAAACACCTGATCTGCTGCATGCTTGTTCAGGGTCTATGACTAAAAGTATTAGGCAGATGATCAGCAGGACCAAGTCAGACAAAAACAGTGCTGGAAATTTGGCTGCCGCCATCATACCTCCCAACATTGTGAGATAAGAAAGAGGGACACTTAGGCCACACCCCTGCCACACCCCTAATCACGCCCGGGCACACCCCAAGTCACGCATGCTTTGTAGATTTCATAGGAAAAATATGTTGTTTTATAATTTAAAACCACACTGGGCCTTTCTTGCCTGGTTAATGTTCCTTCATATTAACATTTTAAAAATAAGAAATATAGCAATCTAAAGGATATAAATAGCATTTAGAGTATATTAAAGAGTAACTGTCAGGCTACAAAAGCTAATTTAAACCTCTATTCTCCTGTGTTAAACAGTTTAGAAGGAAGCCAAAAAGGCATTACTGAAGATAAAAATCTCTCTTACATTTCATGTGTGCTTATCAGCAAAGCTGTTATTCCCAAGCTCTTAAGAAGACGCAAGCCGCATACCATACTGCAAAGCATTCTGGGGCTCTCCCCTCGGCTGCTAATGAGAAGTTACAGGGTCAAGTAACAATAGCATTTAACTCAGTCCAGTGCACAGCACTGATAAATCTCCAGGCAGAGTACACTGCAGGAATCCGCTATTGTTCCTAGCCACATGGCTAATTAATATTCACTGCACACTAGTGTTATTCAGTACGAGCTTTTCTGTGATCAGGAAGCAGGCAGGACATGACGACACAATTGGCTTCATACAATACAGACAAACATGGAACCTGCCATGAGCTGTCAGGAGGATCATTCTCTGCATATACTATATAAAAATTCTGTGAAATCCAAACGTGGACAGTGAAATGCATATGTAATGTAAGTACAGCCTATATTTAGCTACTGATATATGTGTTTATTTTCTCTGAGACCTTATACCTAACAGCTCCTCTTTAAAGACAAATTTTCAGTAGAAAAATACATATATTTACATAGATATGTAAATGAGTCCTGATAGAGAGACAAATGAGGAGGAAAGAGGGACAGGGCTCCCAAAGAGGGACTGTCCCTTCAAAAGAGGGCCAGTTGGGTGTTATGGCCGCCATAGACCGTAATGTGAATTGCAGCTATTGCGATGCTCAGTCAGTTATTGGGGCGCAATCAAGAGACGGAGCCCAAATGGTGATAAAAACAACATATTTCAGCCATTAGCAGCATCTGTAAGTCAAATTATGTCTTTGCCCAGTGTCAATGGCAGCCTGGAGGGGGAATAGTAATTAACGCCACTGGGTCTTCTGCAGGAGCAGGGTCAGCCTTTTTTTTAGCTTTACCCTGTGCCCAAATATCCAAGTGCCCTAATTACATGTATGCCAGCAGGATGGTCAGGCAATGTGTATTGTCTAAAAGGAAATCAATACAGCAGCCTCCATATCCCTCTTCGGTCAGTTGTCCTTTACAAAAAAAACCCAGTATTTTAAAGATATTTTTTGTTTTTTTGCTTCACTCAGTCAATATATAAAACAAATTTTCTAAAAACACTAAGCATTCCCTTTAAACTTGCAGAGCGTAAGAAACACTAATACCGCATTTCTCTTCTCAATCTAGAACTCCGGCTCTTGGGAGGCATTGAAATTATTTAGAACTCTATTCTTTGGCAATGGCAGGCGCTGAACTTAAACTTGGTAAACAAGTAGACAATGAGGCCCAAGGTAATTACTTGGCAAAACTCTGCTTTCTGTTATCCAGAACAACTTTGTAACGTTCGGCATTGTAATGTTAGCTGAAGCTGCATGCACCGCTGCTCCGCTCAGTATTTTAATTAAGGCCTCATGCACATGGATGCCAAATTCAAACATCTGGCATACGAAGCTGCAAGCCCCCCACCCCTCTTGAGTTCAGCTTAGGCTTCAGAACAGCCCTGCAACACTCATTAAAGTCTGCTCACGTCTTAAATAATATTGCCATCTATAGAATTATTTCTCAGTATCGGAGTAAGATGACTGTAGCCCAATTAGTGCGCTTGTAGCACTGATAAAGGTAGAGCACTGTGTGATAGGGATGAGCGAATGTGCCGAAAACAGATTTGTGAAGCTTTTCTCAAAGTGAAATAAGTATGAGGCTGAACTGAGTGGAAATAGGCACAAGACCGACCATTTTGATAGCAGGAAATAATGCACAGTTATGTAGAAATGTGCACAATATTTAAAGGGACACTATTGATTGACATGTTTTTTTTTAATTGAGACAGGAAATGTTTGGGAAGTTGTAACGATTGGTGTCAGCAAAACAGATGTCTGATTATTGAGTAAACTGCAGTATCACCAATAATCCAGACTCTATACCTGATTATGTAGTGATCTGCAGAATCACCAATAATACAAGTATAGCAACACACAGAAGGTATACAATGTATAGTGCTTGGTGCAACAGTAGTACTTGATAGATTCAGCTATACCTCACCAGAGGAGCTGGTGGGTACTATCAGTACAGAGGCCCTCACCAGAGGAGCTGGTGGGTACTATCAGAGATCAGGCTCTCTGGTGGGGAGGCGAGGTCAGACAGGCAAGGTCGACAACAGACAGGTAGTAACAGTACAGAATCGGATAGCAATAGGAAGGAGGTAATACAGGCAAAGTCGGCAACAGGATCAGTTGGGCAGAAGTACAGAGTCAGTAAACGAGAGAGAGGTCAGAAGCAAGCCAGAGTAATACACAGGTATCAATAAAGAGTAATATAAACAACAATATTCCTATCTAGTGTGAAATCCCCGGTTTCCTCCCGGATCAAAGCACACCGGATCTATCTAAGGTCTGAGCGCTAACACGTAGTATTCCCAACAGCAGACAGGTTGCGAGTGAATCCGAGAGGCTTAAGAAGCAGAGGAGACCCAATAGGCACGCCCACTACTCTGAGCCAATGAGGAGCGGCGGACGTCTCTTCTGACGTCAGCCGACCAGCTGGTCAGATGATGCACCTCCTCCCCGCAAAAAGGTCCTGTCAGTGCGCGCGCGTGCACGCGACAATGCAACCCTATGTGCGGCTGACAAACCCGTCCTCAGCATGCTAGACGCCGGAGGCACGGGTGACACGCTAGGCAGAGGAATAGAGGCAGCTGCGGAGGACGCCAGACTGCCCGCAGCTGCTTCCTCCATGTTTATTACAGAAGTGCTGCTAAGTACTGATGTATACATCTGAATCCTTATCTTTCTGTTTACTGTTATCTAATTCCTTTCACACCTTTCTGACGCCAGTCTGCTGAAATTCTGACGGTAGACTCAGCCATGAGGGGAGGGGGGATTCCCTTCACAGTGCATCATTAACTCTAAGGGCTTGATTCACAAAGCCCTGATAACTGTTAACACGCCTGTGAAAACGTGCTTTGCGCCCGTTTTTATCGCGCAAATGCGGAACGTTACCACATGAAAAATTTGCGTTCTCGCGTGAATGTGAATTTTTGCATGCGATAACCATTTTCACGCAAAATTTTGCTAACCACTTTTCACAGCATGATAACAGTTATCACTGCTTTGTGAATCAAGCCCTATGCGTGCAGAGAGCTCAGTCAGAGACAGGCAAAGCTTTCTCTCACAGAGAGCAGAGGAAATGTATCTTATGTGCAACATAAACATTTGTAATTGTGTGTGTGAAACCTGATATATGAAAACAAAAGCCTGTCAGGTAATCTGCTTCAATATTACGCTGTGCTTAGCATTTCAGGTTGCAGAGATTCTTACAGATTCATACCTCTGCAAATTAGAAATTCCAAACGTAGCTAAAATCTACACACAATATATTAAAGCTTTTGCCTCTGATATTTAACATGGAAAGTAGGAAAATGTTTACACAGCTACTTAGACATTATTTGTACATTGTCATTTTAGAACACATGGGGCTTGATTCACAAACCAATGCTAACCTACTTAGCAAGTCTAAAGTCTTTAGACGCGCTAACCAGGGTGCTAAGTAGGTTAGCACCGGATCTCTCAATCAGATCGCGCGCTAACTTTGCGCGCGTAAAGTTTTACGCGCGCAAAGTCTTATGCGCGCTAAGTCCCATAGGCTCTAATGGGCACTTCGCGCGGAGCGCCCTGTGCTCTGTGCAGTGCGCGCGTAAAGTTTTACGCGCATAAAGTTTTGCGCGCGTAAAGTTTTACGCGCGAAAAGCTCGTTTAGACGTGCTAAGGGGGTTTTCACAGGCGTGCTAACATTTAGCACCGCTTTGTGAATCAAGCCCCTGGTGTGATAGAGTTCCTTTAACTGCATTAACAGAAGTAACACGGCATTATGTGTAAATGTACACAATATTAACCTATATGATAATAGTAGTAAAACAAAATGATTGACAAATGTGCACAATATTACACTTTATGATAGCAGTAGTAACACAAAAATATGTACTGTACTGTACAAATGTGCACTTTACTAATCTTTCTGATAGCAGTGGTAACAGAAAGTTATGTACAAATGTGCACATTGCACAATATTAAGCTTTATGATAGCAATAGTAACAGAAAATAATGTGCACAATATTAAGCTTTATGATAGCAGTAGCCAGGGCCGGATTTACCATAAGGCACTGTAGGCACGTGCCTTCAGGCGCCTGATGATTGAAGGGCGGCTCACTCCCTTCCCCTAGCGCCTCCCTCCCTCCTTCCCTATGCAGAGTCCTGATGAGAGTGTAAATGACAGGTTACTCACCCTGCTCTAGGCATTCCACTGACCACATCTCCCTTCAGCCAGGGGCACCTCTAGCTACTCAATACTTGGAGATACCTCTAGCTGCTTAACCCTCCTGGCGGTCAATTAAAACCGCCAGGGGGCAGCGCAGAACTATTTTAAATTTTTTGTTAAAATCATGTAGCTAACCTAGCGCTAGCTACATGACAGCCGCTGCGCAGCGGCATCACCCCACCCTCTTCGATCGCCTCCGGCGATCAAGCCCGTCCAGAAATCCCGTTCTGAATGGGATTTCCATTAGGGCTTCCCCCGTCGCCATGACAACGGGCGGGATGACGTCACCAATGTCGTGACGTCAAAGGGAGTCCCGATCCACCCCTCAGCGCTGCCTGGCACTGATTGGCCAGGCAGCGCATTGGGTCTGGGGGGGGGGGGGGGGGGGCCCGCCGCGACGGGTAGCGGCAAATCGGCGCGGAGCAGCGGCGATCGGGCAGTACACGCAGCTAGCAAAGTGCTAGCTGCGTGTACCGAAAAAAAAAAATATGCAAATCGGCCCGGCAGGGCCTGAGAAATCCTCCTGCGCGGCATAGCCAGGAAGGTTGATATTGAGGGTACTTCTGGCTAACTAATACAGAGGGACACCTTTAGCTACTTATGATGGGCAAGGGAAGTAAGGGAGAAGTGACAGCTGGGACAACAGGCACACTTGCAGTGTAGTTTGGTGGGGGTCTATAGGTTCACAGAGGGCAACGTCTAAAATGCCAGGACATATGTGCCTATAGGCTCCTGTGAGGTAAATCCAGGCCTGGCAGTTGTAACAGAAAATTATGTTCAAATGTGCACAATATGCATGATGTTTTAGCAATGGCAATGATTGCTTGCCTATTGCCTGTGTAGTGTATATAGCCAAAAAAGTATTTGCTGCATACTTCCCAGGACCACTCGTATTTAAAGAGACTCTGTAACAAAATTTTCAGCCTTAGTTCTTCTATCCTATAAGTTCCTTTGCCTGTTCTAATGTGCTCTGGCTTACTGCAGCTTTTCCTAATTGCACAGTGGCTGTGTTATCTCTGTTATATGATTTAATCTGTTTTCTTCTGTCGGCACAGTCCGGCTAAGGCTGGAATGTGTGGAATGTGCAGGGCTGCTTGTGATTGGTAGAAGCTATATACACCCCCTCCAGGCCCCCTGCAGGCTCTGTATGACTCACACACTCTGCTTATGTGAGCCTATCACAAGCTGGTTAGTTTGTTTGTAAACACTGCCTAAAACTGGCAATTACAAGCCAGGTTTGCAGCAGAGAGTGGCAGAAACAGCAAAGAGGGACCCAGGAGAACATAATAAATAGAATGGTATGCTATTTGTTGTAAGAATTTTAGAGTACAGATTCTCCTTAAAGTTATGCGCGTAGCTATGTAAGCGATGTGCATAACTAAGGAAAGCACGTTGCTTACACAGTGGCAAGCGCTGCTATGTAAGATGTGCACAGCGGCCGCTCTTCTTGTTAACGAGCACTCCCTCACCTTAAGCTGCGCTGCTTTAGCAGTGCAGCTTAAAGGACAACTGAAGAGAGAGGTATACGGAGGCTGCCATGTTTATTTCCATTTAAGCAATACCAGTTGCCTGGCAGCCCTGCTGATCCTCTGCCTCTAATACTATTAGCCATAGCCCCTGAACAAGCATGCAGCAGATCAGGTGTTTCTGACTTTAAAGCCAGATCTGACAAGTCTAGCTGCATGCTTGTTTCTGGTGTTATTCAGATACTACTGCAGAGAAATAGACCAACAAGGCTGCCAGGCAACTGGTATTGATTAAAAGGAAATAAATATGGCAGCCTCTGTATACCTCTTACTTCAGTTCCTCTTTAATGAATCAAGGCCTTAAAGAGAACCTGTACTGAGTAAAATTATTTAAAATAAACACATGAGGTAACTTCAAATGAACATTACATAGTTACCTTGCCATCAGTTCCTCTCAGAAGCTCATCATTTTGTTCTGACAATGATCCCTTCCAGCTCTGACAACATTTTGTCAGAACTGAAATATATCAGTTGCTGTCAGTTATATATCAGTTGCTGTCAGTTACAGCTGAGAGGAGAACTGATGTGTCCATGTTTCCCTATGGCTCAAGTGGGTGATGTTACAGTTTAACAGTGTGCTGACCAGGAAGCTGTTATGGGGTAATAGCCATTTTCAAAATGGAGGATGGAGAATTCCATTGATCACAGAGGACAAACAGGACGCAGGAGAGGAAAAATAGATTGAGGAGTAGACTACACAGGAGGGAAGTATGATTTGTGTATGTTTATTTTGACTTTTAATTTTCAGTTCAGGTTTTCTTTAAAGAGGAACTGTCGCAGAAATCTTAAAATTTAAAACACATATAAATAAGAAGTACATTTCTCCCAGAGTAAAATGAGCCATAAATTACTTTTCTCCTATGCTGCAGTCACTTACAGCAAGTAGTAGAAATCTGACATTACTGACAGATTTTGGACTAGCCCTTTTTCTCATAGGGGGTTTTCAGAGTTTTCTTTATTTTAAAAGCACTTAGTCCTGGTGCACACCAAAAACCGCTAGCAGATCCGCAAAATGCTCGCAGATTTTGAAACGCTTTTTCTTCTTTTTCTGTAGCGTTTCACCTAGCATTTTGCGGTTTTGTGAAGCGGTTTTGGTGTAGTAGATTTCATGTATTGTTACAGTAAAGCTGTTACTGAACAGCTACTGTAACAAAAAACGCCTGGCAAACCGCTCTGAAGTGCCGTTTTTCAGAGCGGTTTGCGTTCTTCCTATACTTAACATTGAGGCAGAAACGCATCCGCAATCCAAAATCTGCAGCAGCCCGGGAGTATGCGTTTCTGCAAAACGCCTCCCGCTCTGGTGTGCACCAGCCCATTGAAATACATTACCCTAGCAGATCCGCAGCCACAAGCGGATCGTAAACCGCTGCAGAACCGTTCTGGTGTGCACTAGGCCTTAGTGAATGGCAGTTGCTCCATCCAACTGCCAAAATAGTGTGCAGCAAGCAGGGAGGCTGGCCAGCATCTTAATCATTTTCAGGGAATGTCTTTATAAAGGCCATGCTGAGAATCCCCCATGAAGAGATGGACTAGCCCAAAACCAGTAATGTCCGATTTCTACTACTTCCTGTAAGTGACAGCAACATAGGAGAAAAGTAATTTATGGCTCATTTTACTCTGGAAGAAACATACTTCTCATTTGTATGTGTTTTAAAGTTTAAGATTTTCGCTACAGTTCCTCTTGAAGCAGGCCCGGACTTACATCACAGCAGCCTATAGGCACTGATGTCCTTGCACCCTAGACTTCACTCTCCATGATTCTGCAAACCCCCACCAAACCACACCCCAAGTGCGCTGGCTTGCCCAGCTGTCACTTCTTCCTTACTTACCATGCCCGCAGGGCTGTGGAGTCAGTCGAGGAGTCTGCGCAATTTTGGGTACCTGGAGTAGGGGGTTTTATAAACTGAGGAGTTGGAGTCACATGATTTTTGTACTGACAGGTGCCCTTTAGTAATAGGTAGCCAGAGGAACATCAGTATTAAGTAGCTAGAGGTACCCGCGACTGAAGGGAGATCTAGTCAATGGAATGCTGACAGTCGGGTAAGTAACTTCTCATTTACGCTCTGATCAGGACTCTGACTAGGGAATGAGGAAGCCGCCTCTTCATCATCAGGCACCTGTAGGCACGTGCCTACAGTGCCTTATGGTAAATCCGGCCCTGGCCTTAAAGTGAACCTCCAGACTAAAAATCTACTCAGCAGCACTGAAAAGGCTTGGTGATTCTTTAGCAGTTTCACAGCATCAGAACTTTGTTTTTCTTACCCAAGCCTCATTTTTCGGTGCACCGAAAAAAAAACTGCCCGGGCATTTTTCTTCTGATGCTGTGCAAAGCATGATGGGATTTCTGATGTTGTTGTTCTCATTCTGCTGTTTTGGTGCAATTTTTTTATTTTTACATTTTGAATATGAGATTTGAAGCCTAGCGTGCGCTGCTGGGAGGAGTGATCAGCACACAGGACAATTGGAACTGTGTCCCAGGTTCCCTGTCACCTCATTTCAACCAAAAAGATGGCTGCCCCCATGAAAAAGATGGCTGTCCCCCATGAAATCACAAACATTTGCCTGTTCTTTTAAAACCGGGTGGGTAAGAGATTATATTACCTATCTATTATAGTTAACATAACTTATGTAACTTCATGACAGTATGTTTGTTTAGGCTGAAGTTCCCCTTTAACCATTTCACAACTGAGGGGTTTTACCCCTGAAACACCAGCGCTATTTTTACCTTTCAGCGCTGCCTCCATTGTAGTATTTATGTACTATGATTGGTTATTGGGGACTGGAGAGTCTCCATAACCAATCATTGTACTGCAGAGCCGGGGTGTGTGTGCGCGCGCGGGTCGCGGGGGCGCGCGATCGCGCGCTGCACATTTGTTTACATTACATTGTTTTGAATGAAGACGGCTTTTGTTTAAAGCCGTCTTCATTCTACTCGCAATCGGCGAGGCTAATTGGATTTAGGAACGCTCGTTCCTAACATCCAATTAGTCACCTGCTGTGCGGGCTGGCTGGAGTGCGCGCGAGAGTTCCCCGCCCACTCCCAGCAAGTAAATAAACAAGTGCGCCTTTCTCCGTCCCTGGGGGTGAAGCGGTGCGCAGAGGGACGGAGAAATTTAGCACTGGGGGGGTGAAGTGGTTAAGGTGGCCACACATCATACAATTAAAAGATCCAATTTTTCTCCAATTCGATCATTTCGAATCAGTTGTCCCGAAAAATCAAGAGCTTTTCTTTGTTTTCGATCGATAAATGTAATCAAATTTACCGTTTAATTTCTGTTTTTGGAGATTGGACATGTTGGAATATTCAGACCAACTTTATTAAGAATTGTATAGTGTGTGATGGATTGTGAAATTGTATTCATCCAGAAAAAAAACATATTTAACTAATCCATTTTTCTCTCGATTATTTAAACCAATCAATTTTTTGGAGCTTTCAATTGTTTATCCCGAAATTGAGGCAATCTCGATTATATGTGTGTGGTACATCAAATGTTCTGATCGAAACCCCTGATAATTAGATAATTGGATCGGAATGCTCGAATCAACAAAATTTGAAAAATTGTATGGTGTGTGGCCACCTTTAGGGCTCGTTCACATCTAGGGCGTTTTCGACCTTTTTTCAAGCGCAGGCGATTTTCAAAATCCCCCACAAAACCCCTGTGCAATGATTCTCTATGAGAAGGTTCAAATCAGTGCGTTTCGTCCGCTTTGCGCTCCGCAAAGTGGTGCCTGTACCGTTTTTGGGGAGATTTTGGTCTAATGGAAGGTATAGGAAGAAAAAGTTAAACGCTCACAAAATCATTTTATGCGGCGATTGCGTTTGTGTTTTTAAGAATAAATACACTGTATTTATTCTTTTCCGGGTGAAAGAGTTCACTTCCTGACTGACGTCAGGAAGTGACAAAACGGAATCGCTCTGCAAAAGCGCTTTGTACAAAAACGTAGCGCTGGAGGGGGAAAAAAAACACACAAAAAATCGAAAATCGTTGCTGTCAGCTATTTCGTTTTTAGATGTGAACAAAGCCTTAGATCCCGCAGAGAGCCAGGACGAGGTCCTCCAGCACCCAAGGCTGAGACACCAAAGTGCGCCCCTCCATCCCTCACACCCCAGCAGCCACACACTGATTGCCATTAGACTAAGAGGGCCACAGGGCCCCCAACACCTTAATCTCTAGTTATCTGGCTTGCAGTCACTGCTATGTATCCCCTTTTCTCATTTCTCTCTGCTTCAAACACAATAGGGGAATAATAGCTGAGCGAGTTGTGTGCCCCCTCCTACACTGTGCCCAGAGGCTGGAGCCTTTCTCGCCTCTGACTCAGCCTGGCCCTGACCCCACACCCTGGTAGTGCCCATATCTATCACCAGTGACGAGATCAACAGAACAGTGAGACGCAGGAGGGCTCAGACAGAACCAAGTGGACCAGAGACCCTTACAATAAATCAGCATAAACAGCATTACAATGAACCACACAATCCATGGCAACGTCCACAGCTTATATAAGAGTGCAGGGACAAAACACTCTGCAAAGTCGCCCAAATAGATTTTCATTACAAAGCCTGCAATCTGCAGCATAAAGCTAATCTGTGTAAAACAGCCAGAGAAGCAAAACGCTTTGCATTTATTTATGCGCAACATCCGAGCGGCCCACCAGCCCAGAACCCATTAAAAGTAGTACCATTAAAGTTCACGATGGTCAATAACGGACCAGGGAGACCCGGAGAAGGATCAGCAATTACGCCGGATCATAGAGCAAATGATTTGTTTTCTGTTCTCGATCAATGGCGCTGCTACATCTCAGAGCAGCTTTCATCATTAATTACATTCCATATAATAAATAGCAACTATTGATGAAATTATGGATTGATCACCTGATGGAATTCAGGCCCACGTATGAAATACGGAATCCTACAGCCAACCCCTAAGGAAGATTGCCATCGACTTCTCAAGCCATGTATGTATCGTGCATTGGAGGTTGCCTGGATAATGCTTTATCGGTAAATTCAAACTGAAGCCAAACAGGAACATTTAACCGGTTGCCGACCGCGTAACGCCAATTATCGTGAAGTCCTGGGGCGGGGTTTTGCAGGAGATCGCGTGCGCGATGTGCTGTGCATCTCCGCTTGAGTGATGGAGCTCCGATTGTCATCAGTCTCCCAGCGGTAATCGCCGCTAGGAGACTATTAGACAGCGAAACCGCCGTCTAATAACACTGTACAGAGCTGCAATCTACAGCAGCCATGGCCGGATTTGTACTCTTTACCGCCCTAGGCCACTGTAACCAGCTGCCCTCCTTCAGTATCGGCCCAGCATGCATTGTGGCATGTCGGAAAGCAGAGCACAATCAGCCTGTTGCGATCAAGGTCAGCTAGTTCCTTGTTACGGCATCACTGCATGCTGACTCCACCCTGACTCACATTGCTTAGTGTTAATTATGAATATTACCGTACCTTTGCACCAGAAGCAGACTGAAAAATCTCCTTTGTGGAGCTGTGTTTGCTGCAGCTGTGCACCTCACCTGGCCATACAAGGTAAGTATTTCCTCACTTCCTGTGCCCATAAAACATATTTTGTTGATAATATGTTTTGTGGAAATAGAAAAAAGTTAATCAAATAGGGGCCACTAACTAAGAGAGCGCAATGCCCTCTCACTTCAGGGTCCATATGCAATTAACTTTTTCTCCATTAGTTTTCTCCTAGGTGATATTTTCAAACTTGTCAATAAAATGCATTTTAAACCACCAGCAACTTCAGCAAGCAAGAAAATACTCAAACTAATTTTGAAAATACCTTTTCACCTCCTTTTTGTTACTTGAAGATTAAAAATTGGAAAATTTGTAATTGAAAATGAAAAATTATCTCTTGGGAGAAAACTCAGGAGAAAAAAATAATGGCCCATATGCAATTCACTTTTGCTCCTGACTTTTCTCCTAGGTGATATTTTTACATCTTGTCAATAAAATGCCTTTGAAACCCCCACCAAGCAAGAAAATACTATAAATAATTTTGACAGTACTCTTCACCTACTTTTTGGTACTTTTTTAATTGGAAAGTGCTAAAAAGTTATTTTAAACAGAAGATTAAAAAATATTTCCTACTAGTAAACCTAAGCCCGTTTAAAAACGGGCTCTAGGGGCTGGGGCACACCGAGCGGCTTTTTGAGCGTTTTTGCAGCCGCTTGCGGCTGCGGATACGCTAGGGTGATGTATTTCAATGGGGGTGTGCACACCACAGCGGGAGGCGTTTTGCAGAAACGAATCCTCCCGGGGTGAGGATTTTTTTGTTAAGTTTAGGAAAAATGCAAACCGCTCTGAAAAATGGCAGATCAGAGCGGTTTTGCAGGCGGTTTTGTTACAGAAGCTGTTCAGTAACAGCTTTACTGTAACAATATATGAAATATGCTACACTGAAATCCGCAGCAGCAATCCGCAAAACGCCTCATAAAAACTTTAAAAAAGCGTTTAAAAATCTGCTAGCATTTTGCGGATCTGCAAGTGGGTTTTGGTGTGCACCGGGCCTAGGTCTGTGTTTCTCGCCGCCGCCGCGCGCATCCGCCACCCGCCTCCGCCGCCCACTGCCCACCCTGAGCACAGCCGGCCGCCCGCTCACCCGCCGCACACCCGGCCACCCGCTCACACGCCACCCTCTGTGAGGCTGGGTCCGTGCTGCGCACATGCGCAGTAGCAAAAAAGCACGGACCCAGCCTCACAGGGACAGCGTGACGCAGGGACACAGGGACAGGGGTTCTATTATAAAGGACGAGTCAACACTGGAGAAAAAGGGAATTGCAAATGGGCCCACAAGGCCCATATGCTATTAACTTTTTCCCCTGAGTTTTCTCCTAGGTGATATTTTTAAACTTGTTAATAAAATGCCCTTTAAGCCACCAAAAAGCAAGAAAATACAATAATTTTGGTAGTACATTTTCACCTACTTTTTGGTACTTTTTTTAGTTGAAAAGTGCTGGAAATTATTTTAAATAAAAAATAAAAAATGATCTCCTTTGGGAAAACTCAGGTGAAAAAGTGAATTGCATATGGCCTCATGTGTCCTTTAATAGAAACAGAGAAACTGGGAAATTTGGGCACACCATAGGCCGTGAAATGAATTATGGCTATAGCGGCATGAGACATTAATTTTGGCACCATCAAATGACGGAGCCCAAATTTCTTTGAAAACAGTGTAATTCAGCCACCAGCAATAGCGAACAACTGAATTATGACTTTCTCCCTGAGTCCATGGAGCAGGGTGAGCTGTTATTTTACTCTAACAAGTGTAAAATTATGTGCAGTAGGGATGGTTGGGATTGCCAAATTTTGAATCCTAAATTTTTTTTTTTACAGAATTCCACATTGGTTTTGATATTCTGAGCCTGCATTTAAAAAAACACAAAATTGTAATTCATTGCATATATACTTTTGTGCTAACCATGAGATTGTTATGGTTAGTGGGAAGTGGCGAAAATATGTTCACAACAGGTTACAAATTTAGCTTAGAATTTTTGCATTTTCACTTACAATTTTCTTACCCATGTCCTTTGGGCATTCTCTTTACACTTTTTTCATTATTTATGTGGAAAAAAATATTTGCACAAATCACAAAAGAAATTTTATGTAACGTTAAGACATGACGTTCAAAGGGAACCTACAGTGCATATAAAAAAAAGAGTTTCACTTACCTGGGGTTTCTATCAGCCCCCTGCAGCTGCCCTGTGCCTGCGCCGTCCTCCGGTCAACTGCAGTGACTAAGTTTAAATTTCGGTAACAGAGCCAGTCGCCGCCCACTGCACCTGCACAGCCCTGGCCGCACGCGTCCTCGATCTCACTCCTGCCGCTAGGAGTGTCCTGTGCATGCGCAGTATGAGAAAATCACTAACCTGGGGCTGGTAGAAGCCCCAGGTAATTGAAACTCTTTCCTTTTTCATATTCACTTTAGTTTCCCTTTAAAGGACCTCTGTCGCAAAAATCTTAAAATTTAAAATGCATGCATATACAAATAAGAAGTACGTTTCTTTCAGAGTAAAATGAGCCATAAATGACTTTTCTCCTGTGTTACTGTCACTTACAGTAAGTAGTAGAAATCTAACAGAACTGACAGGTTTTAGGCTAGCCTATCTCCTCGTAGGTTCTCAGGGTTTTCTATATTTTCAAAAGCACTCAGTAAATGGCAGTTGCTCCGTCCAACTGCCAAAAATGTGTGCAGCGAGCGGTGAGACTGGCCAGCATCTTTATATAAATCCTTTTCAGCAGTGGCATAGCTAAGAAGGTGTGGGCCCCCCAAGCATGCTTTACATAACAATTGATACGGCACACCAAAACCAATCAAGGACAACCACAGTGTCAGAGGTGCAAGGAGGGGATGGGGAGCAATGTGTTAATGATTACTACTGTTCAAAGCATCTGTAGACGTGATTTATTACAAGCACAAGACCAATAAAGAGATAATACTGAGGTTGAGAGTGGGCCCCATGGGACCCCTCTAGGCCAAGGGCCCTGATGCGGTCGCTACCTCTGCACCCCCTATTGCTACGCCACTGCTTTTCAGGGAATGTCTTTATAAAGAATCAGGGATGAGCATCTACGCATCGTAGTTCGTAGGTGAAGTTTGAAAACTACGCGTATGAATTTACGAGTAGCGAAGTAGCTTACACCCACTATGCGTAGGTATCATGTGTATTGCGTAGTGAACTACGAATGCGGTACTCGCGTCTTTTTCCGCGTGCGATTGTATGCTTACAAATTTACGCATTGGAAAGGGGAATGTACGCATAGAAGAGTTCCCGGTATAAGTATTTACAAAGGAACCAATGCATAAAATTTTCTGCATACGGGCATAAGCATCCGCATACACTACGCTTTACACTACGCGTAATTGCGTATTTTAACACATAGTCTACAAAATGCATGCAAAGCGAATATTTGATTTCGAAGCCATAGTTTGACGAAGCTTAATTACATAAAACTACGCGTAGTTCCAGCGTAGCGAAGTTGGCTGACTACGACCATCCCTGTAAAGAAGGAAGTCCAAGCTGAGTATCCCCTATGGAGAGATGGACTAGCCCAAAACCTGTCAGTTCTGTCAGATTTCTACTACGTAGTGTAAATGACAGCAACATCTCAACAACAATCTTGAATTTTGTCATTTAACCTGAAATTGCAAAATTATGCTACGAAAATCCTTGCACTCATCCCCAATGTAATTCTTTTTTTTTTTTTTTGTACTCAGAAAATGCACCCAAATCTGAAAAAAAAAAAACTTAACAAAAAAATAAAATAAAAACCCCAGCAGGAGCTACTTTTCATTTTTCGCCTAGAGGATCCATGAATTGTATCATAGAAACAAGCAGGCACCCGGCAGCTCCGTTACTTTAACCTATTTTTTTTCTTCTGAAGTAAGAGGTGATCTTCGTAGTTATTCCTGGTGCTACGGCAATCATAGAATAACATCTGCGATATGTGCTTTGTGCCGCTAAATAAAAGGTAGCCTGGATGATTCTTTCCTCAGCGATTCAACGTATTTCTGGAAAGAATAGCCGAGAGTTGAGTTTATTGTAAAAGTCACAGGAAGTCAATAATGTGTCGCTCATTTTGTATCGAAGCATAGGTATTTTTCCTCTACATTAGTCTGGTGGCGTCCTGGAGCACAATGCTTGAAAGGAACCTCGTGGGGGCAAGCAGCAAGTTTTCATGTAGCGCAGATGGCACCCTGATTTGTTCTGATGGAGCCTCTGTGTGACCTCCCAACGAGATCTGAAATAAAAAAACGTAGTAACTCCGCTATAAGTGGCTCATTGTGCTCTGCTTTCCGACATGCCACAATGCATGCTGGGCCGTCTCTTCATCTGAATGATAAACCTGCTAGAATAAAGCAACATGTGGCGTAATGGCTGGTCTACTACCTGGAAGGGGCTTCTGAGTTCAAACATGATTCTGATAACAGCTCTGGGTGTTCAAACCAGGAAGAAAAACAAATGAAAACAGAGATTTTTTATATACTGTATATATTGTGGTTGCATTGCTTATTATTTGTGATAACTTTGTATTTTCCATTTCCTATCCAAATGACCAAGAAAAGGATAGGGTGGCTGGAGATTGTTTCTATGCCCGCCTCTTCACATTTCTAGCCTTTTCCTTTCTATCCTCGCCTTCTTTTTCTCTCCTTCTCTCCCCTCCTCGTTTCTCCTTCTCCCAACTTTCCTCTCTGACTAGTCACTCCCTCCCTTTTATCACATGCATATAATAAGGCACCAGTTAAAAAGGGTGCCAGATATAAACAATATGAAAGTTATCATTTAGTAAAATGGGTGCCAGGATATGATGTAAAATATCATTTATAATACTTCTATTCTACCACTGTAACCTCAATTTTTAGATTTACTGAAATGAGTACCAGTAAAAGTGATAAAATATTGTTTAATTTACCAATAGTGTGCTACTTAATTTATATAGTAAAATATCTTTAAAGGAATACTGTAGGGGGTGGGGGGAAAATGAGTAGAACTTACCCGGGGCTTCTAATGGTCCCCCAGAGACATCCTGTGCCCGCGCAGCTACTCACCGATGCTCCGGCCCCGCCTCCAGTTCACTTCTGGAATTTCAGACTTTAAAGTCTGAAAACCACTGCGCCTCTGTTGCTGTGTCCTCGCTCCTGCTGATGTCACCAGGAGCATACTGCGCAGGCACAGGCCACATTGGGCCTGCGCAGTATGCTCCTGGTGACATCAGCGGGAGCGAGGACACGGAAACGCAGGCGCAGTGGTTTTCAGACTTTAAAGTCTTAAATTCCAGAAGTGAACCGGAGGCGGGGCCAGAGCATCGGTGAGTAGCTGGCCGGGCACAGGATGTCTGTGGGGGACCATTAGAAGCCCCGGGTAAGTTCAACTCTTTTCCCTCGACCCCCCTACAGTATTCCGTCAATACTTACGTATATTTTACTATAAACTAACCTCCACAGGTGGTGCCTAATGCTAAGACCAGTCCAGTGGTGGTGCCTAACCTTAAGACCTCCCCCGGTGGTGCCTAACCCTAACCCCCCTTGGAGGCGCCTAAACCTAACTCCCCCAGTGGTGCCTGACCCTAAGACCCCCTTGGTGTTGCCTAACACTAACCCCCCTTGGTGGTGCCTAAACCTAATCCCCCCAGTGGTGCCTAACCCTAAGACCCCCTTGGTGGTGCCTAATCCTAAAACCACCTTGGTGCCTAACCCTAAGACCTCCTTGGTGTTGCCTAACACTAAGACACCCCCGGTGGTGCCTAACCCTTAGACCCCCCGTGCCTAACCCCCCAGTGCCACAAAGCCGCAATATGTGGTAAGGAGGGAAAATGTTTGTGCCCGGGGGCATTTGATTAGTGCCAGTGAAAAGCTAATGGTGGCATTGCAGCGGTAGCTCCGCCAATCAGATGCCTCAGGTCCTGAAATGTACCTTCCTTGCCACATATTGCGGCCGTTCTGGCCCCATAGCAGATTCGGGCCCAAATTTCCATGCTTTGCTGCAAAACATAGCTTTTACAATAGGTGCCTATTGTGACACAGTTTTTTCAGTAAGGGCCTTTTTCCTGTTTCAGTATATAGTGGTGAAGACATAATAACAACAAAAGTTATTTAGGTGATACCTTTAATGACTAACTACAAGATTTGTTTGCAAGCTTACGCAGCTTTAAGATTCTTCTTCAGTTATGTTACAGAACTGGATCAGATCCAGATGAACTTTTTGTTATGTCTTCGGATTCTCGCCATGACTAATACCGGACGGCGGACCACAAGCAATATATAGTGTGTAATATTTTTCCCCTCATACGCCCAATTACTAATATATGCTTAGCTTAATTATGGCAGTGTGTTGAGATTTTACTGGCACCATTAATAGCCCGAGGTACCCTAATCCTACAGATGAATGATCGCCTTGCCTATCTTTGCCTATTCCATGAATTGTTGTGATGATATTTTTGGCCAGAAGATGCTCTGTTATATAATCCATGAAGCATCTTAATGGAGGGAAGAAAAGTAATGAAAACAATTATAGTGTTGTTTTTTTTTTAATGCTCTGCCTGTACAAAAATGGAAAGCTAAATTCTCATGATTGAGGCAAGGGTGTAAAAATAACACATTAGCTTACATAAAGACTAATTGGACTTAAAACAGTTTAGAGGAGCCGTTCTGGAAATGGCGTCATTTTTCTTCCCTGTTTGCTCTGTGAGCTGAAAGCAGAACCTTATGAAAGCTAAAACAGATTAAAAAAATGCAAAAATTAACCCTATTATCTTTTTATGAAGGGAAATGGGAGAAAACCGGTGAGGGACTTAACAGACCAAGGGGCTGATAGAACCTCAGGTAAGAAAACTCAACTTTCTCCTTCAACTCAGTTCTACTTTAAAGTGTACCCGAGATTACACAGTGTAAAGAATCGATACTTACCCAGGACTTCGTCCAGCCTCATAAGCACGTCCCTCGCGGTCTGCCGTGGGAGATGTATGCCATCTATCAGGTGACCTGATGTATGGTCATCTTTACTTTTCCCTAGTATTGACTTTATTTAGTATTACATAGTCCTATATCTATGTATGTATCGTGTAGTGGACCCCTCCCGGACCCTCCGTTCCTCACAGGAGACCCTTTTGTCCTCCAGCCTAGTCACCTCCTCTCACTCTCGCATCCAAGACTTCTCACGGGCTGTCCCTCTCCTTTGGAACTCTCTCCCTCAGCTGGTTTGTCATGCCACGAGTCTGGAAACCTTCAAATGTACTCTGAAAACACACCTGTTCAGACAAGCCTATAATTTGCTATAGGCAGCACTGAAGGCACACTGGCTCACCCACTAATCCTCGTGTTTCCTTCCCTTTTGTTTCCTCCCCACTACCCTCTAGATTGTAAGCTCGCAAGGGCAGGGACCTCCTCCTAGTGTTTCTCATACTGCTGTTATTTTAGCATATGTACATGTACCAACTACACATCAACTATGTATGTATCTGTATTTATTCTATTCAATGTCATGACTGTACAGTGTCTTGTATTTCTTATGTATATTTGTTCCCCATTATTTGTTGTAATAATAAAAAATAAAAAAAAATAATAATAATAGTGGATATATTACAGTTTAGGGCCAATTTAGGGGGAAGCCAATTAACTTATTTGTATGTTTTTGGGATGTGGGAGGAAACCAGGGTGCCCCAAGGAACCCCACACAGAGACGGGGAGAACATACAAACTCTGTGCAGAAAGTGCCCTGGCTGGGATGAGACCCGAGGACCAAGCACAGGCGAGAGTGCTAACCGCTAAACCACCACCAAAATTTATATATTGCACTGGCCACTTTATTAAGTATGTTTTGCTAATACTGAGTTTGACCCCTTTTTGCCTTCAGAATTGCCTTAATTCTTCATGACATTCCTTTAGGGTCATGGTAATTACCTTAAAGGATACCCGAACTGAAATTTGACCTAATGAGATAGACATGTGTATGTACAGTGCCAGGCACACAAATAACTATGCTGTGTTCCTTTTTTTTCTTTCTCTGTCTGAAAGAGTTAAATATCAGGTATGTAAGTGGCTGACTCAGTCCTAACTCAGACAGGAAGTGACTACAGTGTGACCCTCACTGATAAGAAATTTCCCTTTTTTTACCTCTTTCTTGCTCTCAGAAGCCATTTTCTGCTAGGAAAGTGTTTGATTGTTGGAATGTCTTATCAGTGAGGGTCACACTGTAGTCACGTCCTGTCAGGACTGAGTCAGCCACTTGCATACCTTATATTTAACTCTTTCAGGCAGAGAAAGAAAAAAGGAACACAGCATAGTTATTTGTGTGCTAGGCACTGTACATACACATGTCTATCTCATTATGTCACATTTCAGTTCGGGTATCCTTTAAGGGTTATTTTGCTTGCTGTGTTTTAGGAGGAAATGCAGGCCCGCTGCCTTCGAGTTACACTGCTATATTACAGTTGGCTCAGCACACACCCTGCCTTGGCCACAGCCATTTTCCTTCTGTGCACCCACTGCTTTTCCCCAAACTCCAGCTGCAACACAGCATGCCATCCCCCCCCCCCCCCCACACACACACACACACACACGCACACCACACAAAAATTGCTTGAGTGGGGGATGCAAGTGGATGAGAATAGGCAGCACCGGGTGTCAAATACCCTAGCTACGCCACTGTGCCGTAGGTAAAAATTGCGCTAGTGCTTTAAAAAGCGCTAGTGCTTTAAAAAGCGCTTGCGCTTCGGCAATTAGCGGAAATCACCCAAGTGAGAACAGGCCCTTAGGCTCGTTACACACCAAAATCGTGCAGGAGAACGGATCCTGCACGCGTTGCGGCGTGTCGTTGGGAAACTCCGGTGCGACGCTGAGTAGCGGCGGTGGTAGTTAATTACCCCGAAGGGGAAATGGCGATTCCCGACGATAAAATGCACCGGGACGCGTCGTACCGCAACGTATCGAAACGCAGCGTCGGGTGTGAAAGGTAAAAGTAAAGTCTATGGACTTTCCTTTTACCTTGGTTAACACAAAGTATAGACTTTGCGTTAAAACGCCAGAAGTGGGCTCTGGTATGAAGGAGCCCTAAGAGGTGAGGTAAAGACCTGGCATCAGGAGGAAACTAATGATGGATGAAGTTTAGGGTTAGGTATCAGCAGGTGGTTAATGTTAAGGGGAGAGGTTAGGGTTAGGTTGTCAATCCTGGTCTGGTGATGCATCAAAATTACTAATAAAAACAACAACAAATAACATTTGTAAAGACTCAAAGCGCATAAATAAAAACAATCCTATAAACTCATAAAAAAAATGGAGGAGAAAATCAAAAGCCCAATTTAGTGTAGTTGTAGATCACTACACCAGGAGATCAAGAGTAAGTTAAGTAATACTCACAAACCAGGGCAACCACTAAGGAAGCAGGTGGGGAGAATAAACCTGACCCCACTGAGGTTAAGAACTCTCTCTCTCTGTAGTGAATAAAGAGTTAACCTCCCCCCCTCCACCAAGAGAGTGGACAAATGGCAGCAAAGGTTAATATTCCAGACGTACCAACAAGGATAAAATACATTTAAAACTGGTTAAAAAGGAAGTAATGATGGACTTACCACTTCCTTGGGGCAAATATAGAAATATCTGCAATGTATCTCTGAGCGCTTGGCACCTCCGTCATACATTCCTTGCAGATACTCTAAAGCTGGCCTCTAACGGTCCAATTTCTAGCGAAAAATCGTTAGAGCGATCAGAAATTCTGATCGGATTGCTTGTAAATAATCTTAGTTGATGGGCACAATCGATTACAAATGAGTATAAAAATAGTCGTCCGAATGGATTTTCGTCAAACCAAAACTTGGATTTTCTTGTTGGTTGTGATAGATAGGAACAAAGATTGTTTTGTTGATGGTGTAGTGAACTATTTTTATTCCGATCAGAATTATCTAATAGCTCAAACAATGTTAAACTAGAAATTGGACTGTTAGTGGCCACCTTTATATGTGCCTAAGGCTGGGTGCATCCCCCAAAATGCGTCACAGGTTTTGAGTCTTCTAAGTGATCAACAAACGTTTTTTTGTTTTGTTTTAAACAGACTTTTTTGGTCATCAAACGAGAGGTAAGTCCACTGTTACCTGCTTTTTAAGCAGTATTGTTGGTACCTCTGGTATATTAATGTTTGCAACCCTAAAAACCCATTGTAGATGGTAAATGGCGGCAGCATTTCACCAACAGTGATGAGCGAAAATGCAGATTTTCTTTTCGTATTCATTTTTGCGAGAATATTGTAAAATTTGACTTTCTTGCGAAAATGCCGTTGAAGATCATTTTGCAATACGTTTGTGATTTTCATTTGTGATTTTCACATTTTTGGGTTTTGTTTTATTTTTTTGCAGTGAAAACAACGTTTTTCACTTCACATTTTCTGCAAATTTCCCATATTGCAAAAATACAACATACTTTCACAAATATTTTCTCGAAATCGAAAATTGCATTTTCGATGTGAAAATGACTTTGGCAAACACTCTCAAGCAACACTGTTCACCAATACTCTGCTTCTCAGATTCTTGTTCCAATCCTACCCACGCCAACATCGTGCATACCCTTTATAAAACACCCGCCTCCAATATTGTGCCGAGGTCATATTACCTCTCAGAGTGAAAGGCACACTGCTTTTTTCTTCTTCTTTATTTTCTTCAAATAATGAAACTAATAAAACCTAGCCATATTTCTACCACAAGCACAAAAACCTGCATTTCTACACTGATGATTATTACAAGTTATTTCAGAGTTCCATTTAAAGGTCTGTTAATAACGGTATTTATGGTCTCCGTAAAAAGTGCTTTATGGCAAAAAAAAAAAAACAGGGTTCCCCCCCTCCCTTTATACAAATCCATTTCACTGAGATTTCTATTATCGAAAAATACAGAAGCAGATCAAGCTTAAAACATTCATTCATTCACTTCCATTGGAGGGATTTTCAATTATTCTTCCATCCTGAGAACATTGTTGGAGCTCACATTCCATATGCAAATGAAAGTATATCACGGTGTGTCTTTCTTTTTGCCTTTTCTGTGAATAGGAGGCCACCTCTGGAGAAACTGCAGCCAGGTGTTACAGAGTGAGCTGCCGCGTCTCAGGCCGAGAGGGCTTTGCGCTGAACAGAACGGAGCCCTGCTGCGCGCCACGGAGGTCGGGAGCAAATAACACTGCCTTGGATTAGATTCCAGCCAGAGCCGGGAAAGTATGTGGTCTCTGTAAAAGCCTGAAGCCAAGTTTGTTCTCCCCATTTGCAAAAAAAAAAAAAAAAAAGAAAAGAAAGAAAGAAAGAAAGAAAGAAAGGTCTCTGGTATCAGTAATCAGAGATTTTTTATAATTATTGGTTTTAAGGATATGAAGAAAAGGACCACACTTACAACAGTCTTAAAACAAACCTGAAGCGAAAAATAAATACATTGTATATGTAGTACAGATAATGAATAGAAACATTAGTGCTACTATAAATAAAACTCACCCATTTTATTTGCCCATTAGTCCCGGCTATCACAACATTTAAGTTACAGTGGGTTGCAAACGTTTGGGCAACCTTATTAATCGTCATGATTTTCCTGTATAAATCGTTGGTTGTTATGATAAAAAATGTCAATTAAATATAGCATATGGGAGACACACACAGTGATATTTGAGAAGTGAAATGAAGCTTATTGGATTTACAGATAGTGAACAATAATTGTTTAAATAAAATTAGGCAGGTGCATACATTTGGGCACTGTTGTCATTTTATTGATTTTAAAACCTTTAGAACTAATTATTGGAATTTAAATTGGCTTGGTAAGCTGAGTGACCCCTGACCTACATACACAGGTGAATCCAATTATGAGAGATTATTCAAGGGGGTCAATTGTAAGTTTCTCTCCTCTTTTAATTTTCTCTGAAGAGTAGCAACATGCGGGTCTCAAAACAACTCGAGTCTCAAATGACCTGAAGACAAAAAATTGTTCACCATCATGGTTTAGGGGAAGGGATACAGAAAGCTGTCTCAGAGATTTCAGCTGTCTGTTTCCACAGTTAGGAGCATATTGAAGAAATGGAAGACCACAGGCTCAGTTCAAGTTAAGGCTCGAAGTGGTAGACCAAGAAGAATCTCGGATAAACAGAAGCGACGAATGGTGGGAACAGTCAGGGTCAACCCACAGACCAGCACCAAAGACCTGCAACATCATCTTGCTGCAGATGGAGTCACTGTGCATCGTTTAACCATTCGGCGCATTTTACACAAGGAGATGCTGTATGCGAGAGTGATGCAGAGGAAGACTTTTCTCTGCCCACAGCACAAACAGAGCTGCTTGAGGTATGCTAAAGCACATTTGGACAAGCCAGGTTCATTTTGGAATAAGGTGCTGTGGACCGATAAAATGAAAATGTATTTATTTGGGCATAACAAGGGGCATTATGCATGGAGGAAAAAGAACATAGCATGCCAAGAAAAACACCTGCTACCTACAGTAAAATATGGTGGTGGTTCCATCATGCTTGGGGGCTGTGTGGCCAGTGCAGGGACAGGGAATATTGTCAAAGTTGAGGGACGCATGGATTCCACTCAGTATCAGCAGATTCTGGAGACCAATGTCCAGGAATCAGTGACAAAGCTGAAGCTGCGCTAGGGCTGGGTCTTTCAACTAGACCCTAAACACTGCTCAAAATCCACTAAGGCATTCATGCAGAGGAACAAGTACAACATTCTGGAATGGCCATCTCAGTCCCCAGACCTGAATATAATTGAAAATCTGTGGTGTGAGTTAAAGAGAGCTGTCCTTTAAAAGATTGCGGAGATGCCGCCGCACGGTCTGGCGGCGGGGCAGCTGTCTCCGCGTTCAGACTGGCGATTTCCGCACAAGAGCATGCGTCTGGTGTGTCTGAGCCTTCTAGTGCACACAGATGGAGAGCTACGCGCGCGCGCTGGGAGGCAGGACTTTTATGCCAAGAGGAGAGAGATCAGCTGATCAGGTTGGTCAGCTGATCCCAGCGCAGAATGTCATTGGCTGAGTAGTGCTGGGTGGCGCTGAGGAGCGCTGCAGTATATGTAGATCTCGCTGGTCAGTCTCAGGTTGTCTGCCGTTGCGAATACATACGTGTGAGCACTTAGACCATAGTCAGATCCCACAGTGTGTTAGAACCAGGTGGACCTGGGAATTCACACTTAGCCAGATTACGCTTGTGTTATACTTTAGACCAGTTCCAGGGTGTTGTGACCAAGGACCACACACCCAAGCTTAGGAATACTGTGTTATTGCTGTGTTATACTTTAGACCAGTTCCAGGGTGTTGTGACCAAGGATCACACACCCAAGCTTAGGAATACTGTGTTATTGCTGTGTTATACTTTAGACCAGTTCCAGGGTGTTGTGACTAAGGACCACACACCCAAGCTTAGGAATACTGTGTTATTGCTGTGCTATACTTTAGACCAGTTGCAGGGTGTTGTGATCAAGGACCTCACACCCAAGCTTAGGGATACTGCGTCAGTGCTGTGTTATTCTTTAGACCAGTTCCTGGGTGTTGAGACCACGGACCTCACACTCTAGACTAGGCCTCTGCTTTATACCTGTTATGACCAATTGCTCTCTTGACCTCTCTCCTGCTTTCTGATTCGGTACCTATGCATATCTGACTACCTGTTGCCAAACCCTGCCTGTACCTGGTTACCGAATCAGCCTTCTGTCTCTGTACCTCATCTGCTCGTGTGTTGCCGACCTGGCCTGACCGACCTTTCTGGCTGTCACTCATTCCTTGAGTGTTCAGTCTGTCTGTACTACCTGTGACACTGCCCTGCTAGGTGTCAGGTAGCTGCAGAGACTCCCTGTTCCTCAGAGGGGCCTCTCTGCAGTCCAGTCAGGGGCTCTATCCCTTAGGAGTCCTTTGGCTGCAGTATAGTCTGATTCCCAGCATTACAGGGAATCACTGGTTCTCACGTTATCTCTATCCCCTTTGCTAGGAGATAGTCCTAATACAGCCAAGGGCCACCTGCTCCTCAGGTGGTCCATGCTCATTGTTATCTGTGTCTCCCGCCCCACGGGAGACAGCCTACTGTTGCACCAAAACACTTACACTCTATCAGGTGTCCAGAGGTTAATTATACTTGTATTATTGGTGATTCTGCAGATCATCAATAATCAGGTATACATCTGTATTCTTGGTGATCCTGCAGATCACCAATAATCAGATTCTCTCTGTGTGCTGACACCGATCGTTACATGTCCATGCTCGGAAGACATAAAACCTGAATGAACTAGAGATGTTTAGAGGAATGGTCCATAACACCTTCAACCAGAATCCAGACTCTTATTGGAACCTACAGGAAGCGTTTAGAGGCTGTCATTTCTGTAAAAGGGGGATCTACTAAATATTGATTTCATTTCTTTTTTGTGGTGCCCAAATTTAGGCACCTACCTAATTTTGTTTAAACAATTATTGCGCACTTTCTGTAAATCCAATAAACTTCATTTCACTTCTCAAATATCACTGTGTGGGTCTCCTATATGATATATTTAACTGACATTTATATCATAACAACCCATGATGTATACAGGAAAATCATGACAATTAACAAGGTTGCCCAAACTTTCATATCCCACTGTATGTCCCTAGTATAATGAATGGTGCCAATATATTATTTGGAAATAAAGGTGTATATTTTCAGTTGTTTTTTTTTTTGGGGGGGGGGGGGGGGGGTTGAGTCCGGTCAATTTCAAGCTCTTATGTACTGAAATAACAGTAATATACCCTCAAGACATACATATTAAAAAAGATTAGTCCTTAGGCATTTATTTTCTTTTTACATGTTTTGTTGGTGGGACGCGGAGTGGCCTTTGGAAGGGATTAACTGTATTTTTTTTATTATTATTAAAAAGGCAGAGTGTCTGCGATTTACTTTTTCGCCACTAGATGTTGCTAGAAAAACTATCCTGGTTTATCAGGAAGTGTTCATTTTTTTTTTACTTTTCTTTACATTCATTATTATGAACGGACATGGCCCCTGACCAGGCACTGCAACTGGTTCGGGGAACCCTTGTTCTCCTTCCCTAGTTGCCGACACAGAAACATTGCTGGGAACGAGCAACGGTCACACGCATGCACACGCACCCGCCACTGTAACACTGGGCGCCTATATGCCTCCTGTTAGACTTAAGCAGTGTGTATATGGACGACTATGGTCATCCAGATAGACTTAAATAGTTAAAACCTTGAAGATTCCAGTGTGTGTGTGTATGTGTGTGTGTGTGTGTGGGGGGGGGGGGGGGTGGCGTAGAGCAATAGAAAGGAAAAAAAGCTTCTTATGCCTTTTCCCACTATCCTCCAGACATCATTTTCTTTTTTAGAGAGTTGGAGAGAACTTTATAGTCAAGCTGTGTTTTTACCTGCTCTGCACTTTCACCTAAGCTCCTGTACTTTTCCCCATTGTTCAGGTAAAAATAGCATTTAGGGTGATAAATAATACATTTGGTAAGAGGAAAAAGCTGTACGAGATCTTCCAGCGCCTGCGAGGAGCAGCTTCCCAGGTCGCATTAGGGCTCCACGCAAGTTTCCGTTTTCTTCATGTTTAATGGCAAAATAAAAACTGGCAGCTATGAAGTGCTGTAATCCTTTCTGATTAAGAAATTGGCTTCACACGCATGAAATGTGACAAACAGAATTGGACACAGACGATAAAGGATAGCCGGGCTTCTCTGTGGCTCTTCGCTTTCCGCTAATAGAGTCGGCCCTGTGAATTTAAATATTTTCTTTCGACACTCACCTTTCTGGGAATTTGATAAGAGGAAATAGCGCTGGATGTAATTGCGTGTGGCCGGAGGTCTGGGGACCTGGGGAGCGAGGCGGGGTTGCTGGTAGTGCCCTGTCTCTTCTACTTTGCTCAGCTGTCAGTGATAATTACCCATGATCATGAGAAGGTGCTGCTCTTCCCAGAATCCTTTGGGGCAACAAGAATATTAGCAGGAAAGTTTGCATGCACCATTAACTGCAACTCTAGTTTAAAGTGGACCTGAACTCTTGCACAAGACAGAAGGAAACCATAGAGAAATGCACCCTGTTTGTACTTAGAGAGTTTAGCCTGTTTAATTCCCCCTCATTTGTGTGTAGTCACAAGTTGTAATTTGATTTCCCCCCTGTGTCACATGACATGATGATAAGCAGATAAGCTCATTTGAAAGCACAGGCTGTTAACAATATGTCTGCTTCCATGAATCAGGAAGTTGAAACGCTGCAGATTTATTTTAGGATTTGTACCCGCTGTAATAAAGAAATGTTTTTGTTTAAAGGTTTTTATGCAGTTGCTTATCTTTTACAGCAGAGAGGACGTTCTAAATTCAGGTCCGCTTTAAAGAAAAAAAATAATAATAATGATCTCAGGGTCTAGTTATGTAACTGCTGTGGAAGCTCTTTTGATTCAGAAGTAGTTACAGCAGGAGTTTAGGAAGAGCCACTGCAGCAAAGGCAAGTGTTATAGGGCCCAGGAGCAGTAAGTGAACCCAATTTGTTCCCTATCTGTTATCTTTGACAGCCAGCTATTTGTACTTAAAGGGACTCCAAGCTCTAAATAAAAGTGAAATTGGTACTCACCTGTGGCTTTCTGCAGCCCACCATAGGTTGGGAGGTCTCACAGCGTCCATCTGGCATATGCATAACCTGGGTGCGCCACCAAGTAAAATTGAAAATTGCGCTGATCCGCCTTTTGCGCAATTTTCAATTTTACTTGGTGCGCGCACCCAGGCTATGCATATGCATAGGTTAGGGTTTAGTTAGTGTTAGGTCCCCTCCCATCGAGGATGACTTCTTCGCAGTGGGAGGGACGAGTACTTAACAAGTTACATGCAAGCTGTTACAGGAAACCAACATCCTCCAGTGGTAGACAGGTCATGTGTATGCTCGGTGTGTATTCGACCCCACAAGTGGGGCTTGCACTCTTTTGCAGGTAGGCACTTATCTGTTTTTAAGTAGCGCTGCTCATTTCCTTGCCATGTACTAACTTAATTCATTTTTGGCCAGCTGCTCCCACTTAACAGCCATGCTTTTGGTGTATATGCAGAGCTTCTGTTTGGGTTCAAGGTGCGTTTGCAGTCTCTGGGGGGGCTCAGCACACCTCTGATTGGAGGCCATTCGGAAGCGGCCTGGTGATGCGCTGATACACCTTTTGCGCAATTTTGAAACATGTTCAGTTTTTTTCTTTAGGGGGTTGTTTAGCTTTTTCACCAAACTGTCTGCTGGGGTGTGAGCTGTAGAATGACCCTCAGAAACCTGGTGGTTATACCTATATAGGTGGGGTGTCGGAGAGTTAGTAACTCCGTATTGTATGCATAGCCATTCACCCTTTGAATAACCTCGTCATTTGCATGTACTACAAGCACATTACCTTTACCCCATACATGTCAAACTCAGGCCCGCGGACCATCAAATTTGACCCCCAAGTGGTTTCCCCAGGTTGTATTATGTTTGTCCCACTGTAGGCCACCAGAGAAACTATTTTGCAGGTGAAGCCTTAGATCAACGGGGAAGCTATATATTGAAGGGAGAGGGAAAGCAGGGACAACAGGGATGCCAGGGAACTGTATAGGGGATGTAGGGGGTGTTATTAGACACTAGGGAACTTTATAAGTGAGGGAGGTGCCCACTAGAAATTGAGGTTGGCCCGCGACTTGGTCCCAATGTTCAATTTCGTCCCTCTATGTATTTGAGTTTGACACCCCTGCTCTATTCAGTTACTGTGTAGGCCACACCTACACTGTGTCACAATCGATGGACACAGTCTAGGTGTCTTGTCTTGTTGATGTTTAGTTTAGTCTTGTTGTCTATGTGTGTAGCTGCTCTATTATGTACAAACTAATAAAGATTATGTTTTAGTGTGCTTTAGGGCCCTGCCCCTATGGGAACACATATTGCATGTTTATCCCCTTAGTATTTCTTATCAGTAGTTGTAAACTTCAAGCAGGTAAAGATAGGTGCACGTCTGCAAGCAAACACTGCCACACGGTCAGAACGGGATTTGTAAGTTTTGGCATCCAAGGCCAACTATACCGTCTGTATGGTTATCTCTACATGTCTGAGAATTCTCCTTACTTTCCATCCTTGGTGTCACAGACAGTAGCATGTTTAGAAATACACATGTACATTATAAGTTATGTTTTCCTTAAGAACTTTTATGTAATGCTTGCCATCTCGTTAATGATGGACCCAGGGATGGATTTAGGCAAAGGCCACCTAGGCCATGGCCTAGGGCACTGCAGAAGCAAGGACACCAAAGCAGCAGGCTAAAATGGTGCAGCATTTGAAAGCTTTCAAATGCTGCAATGCAGGGAGATCAGGCCTGACTGCAGTACTCTGCTGCTAGCTGCCTGTGCAGCAGCCACCTTGCTCTCTGTACATGTTTGCATTGTGGCGGGCGGCTATGGACTTGGGCAGCATTGGAGACGGAAAGGAAGAGGATGCTTCTGCACTGAAGACGAGCGGAGAAATGAGTGACACTGATGGCTGCTGTGGTGTGAAGGTGAGCTGGCTACCTATACTGAAGGAAGGGGAGGGATTAAGGGAGTCATCTAGCTACCTATACTGGAGGGAAAGGGGGGAGGGGTCATCTGGCTACCTATGCTGAAAGGGGGCGGCTGGTGACAGTGGCCTTGGGCGGCAAAGAGTATAAATCCAGCCCTGGATGGACCCATTGTGTCACCAGGAGAATTGTACCTGAAGGATAGAGCTTACATGTCTTGCAAGGATGACACAAGTACAGGACAAAGAGTTACAAGGTTAAAGCTTTCCTTGTAGATAGGTATGGCTGCATAGAACAGCTTTACTACCCCTCACTCAGCCGCCCCTGAACAAGGCTGAATTTCTGGTGCCCTAGGCCATGGCCTGTGTGGCCTTGCCAAAATTCCAGCCCTGCACACAATTCATTTTGAAATAGAAAAAAAATTAGCTCTGATGGTAATACTTATGATTTACGCTCATCAGCGGGGTTGCTTTGCGGAGTTCCTTTTTTCTGTTTTGGGTTTGGTTGGTCTTTAAACACAAAAACGTGGCATAAAAAGGGAGGGCTGTGCTTAGTTTCCTTTAAAAGCCAAGGATTGAGATAATCCAATTTCCCATGGCGATGCCATCACACGCTGTTCCGTATATTGTGTTTGCGAATTAAGTTACACCTCTTTGAATCGGTGACAGAATTAAGAAAGCATATTATCAAATTACCCCTTGCTGAGGGTTTATCAAGAGGAGTTTTCAAAAACCCAATTACCATTATAATAATATCATTACTTCCCTAAGAGCTTAGCGCAGGTTTATTTAAAAAAAAAAAAAAGGTATACCTGCCGAGAAGCACTAATGACAATAATGCGGAGATTAATGATATTATAGCTATAATAAAAACGCGCTGCGGCAGTTGAAAACATTACCAGCAGATTATAGTCTATCCTGTGATAAGAGTTACGAGGGGGGATAAAGGAGAAGCGCAGGGAGGGGCCCTGAAGTTTGTCAGTTTGTTTCAACCGTCCATTGGGGCACAAAGGAATTAAAAAAGATACAGAAGCATGTCCCTTCTAAATTCAGCGGCCCGCCTCATTCACCCCTCCACACGCAACTCTGATGTAGCCCCACTGTGCCGTTCCCTCCACTGGCTGCTCAGCAGATCGTTCAGGAACAGCATTATCAGTCCACCGACAGTGCATACACACGCGCTACTGTCTGCTGAAAGTCCGCCCAGCAGGAGGGTCTGACAGACCCGTCGTTGGCTTCCGTAGTGCGTGTGTACACACCTGAACATACAAAGCCCTTCACGAGTTGTCCCCTTCATACATCTCCTCACTAATCTCTAGATATTGTCCCTCCCGCAACCTTCGCTTCTCCCAAAACATTCTCCTGGCCTCTAAGCTGATCACCTCCTCTCCTCTCGTGCTCGCATCCAGGACTTTACACGAGCATCACCCCTCATCTGGAACTCTCTTTCACAGCCTGTATGTCATGCTCCAAACCTGGACATCTTTAAAGGGACTCCGAGCCGTGCAGTAACTATGGAAAGATGCATATCATTGTGAAGCTCTTTTTCTCCTCTTTCCAATGATATATAAACCACCACCCTTCACCTTTTAGTTTTCGTTACTTTTCTTTTAGCATGTTTTCACATCAAATAAGGTACTGTCAATTTTGTGAACATTTTTGTGAAAATAGTTTGAATTTTCAAGTTTTTCACGAAATGCACAAAAACTCCTTTATACCACGAAAAACACAAAAACCAGTAAAAAAACAAATTTTTTAACGCAAAACAAAAAATCTATATTTTTACCTCGAAAATTTGCCAAAAAGCATGAAAAATGCAAAACCTTTTTTCAATGGCAGTTTCGCTCGAAAAATTTATTTAACAATATTTTCACATAAATGAATGTGAAAAGAATATTGACATTTTCGTGTATGCCTACATGTAATCTCTGCCAATAAATGGTATCCTCCCTATTATTATTATTTATTATTATTTATATAGTGCCGACATATTACACAGCGCTGTACAGTGTATATATATATATATATATATATATATATTGTCACTAACTCAAAGGAGCTCACAATCTAATCCCTACCATTGCCATATGTCTATATTATGTAGTGTAAGTACTGAAGTCTAGGGCCAATTTAGGGGTAGCCAATTAACTTATCCGTATGTTTTTGGAATGTGGGAGGAAACCGGAGTGCCCGGAGGAACCCCACTTAGACACAGAGAGAACATACAAACTCTTTGCAGATAGTGCCCTGGCTGGGATTCGAACCAGGGACCCAGCGCTGCAAGGCGAGAGAGCTAACCACTACGCCACCGTGCTGCCCTATTCACAACTATGGACTATGAGCTACATACCGATATAACAATAGATGGTATGTACATAAGTGAGCATCAACAGATGAGCGTAGGAAGGCTGAATATTGATCTGGATGGCCAGGTCAACCTTTTTATTCACACCTCCAGATAATTGAATAAAAGGAGGTAAAAATATATAAAAGAACAGGAGAGAGAGAGAGACATGGAAAAGGAAAAAACACACCATTAAAAAAAAATACAAATTTTCATGTATTTATTTCCACCCTTTTATTTAGCAGTCTTTTTGATTTTGTAAACAGTAGTATTCATGCATCAATCAGTGCCAATTCACGGCTTGTATATATTCCTGGATGCTGTCCCCATGGCAACCTGCTCCGTTACATTCTTCTCTATTCACTTATACATAAGCATCCTCTCTCAGAGCAAACAAAAGGCGCATACATGTGTGTGAATCATGTATTTATGATAGAGGAGGGGGGAAGAGGCTTTCCATAGACGCGTGAGTGTATGAGTACCTGCTCCAGCCCTCACAACTCAACCATTCCTGATGACTGTAATAATAATTCCCCTCCGAGCCACTTAAGACACTTCTTGGCGGTTTTGTTAAGTTTAGAGATAAAGGTCAAGTGGGGGACCTGCTGACAGTGTTTGCTTAACATTCATACATACATTGCGGCTTGATTGCAGCTTGAATTCAAATAGGGTATGTTTTATTTATGATTGAAATGACTGTTCTTTTTCACAAGTTCTGCAGCTCCTCTAATATTTTCCCCCTTTATTGAGCATAAACAAAATTAAACTACCTTAGCTGCTGCTTTTGATGTTGAAAGGCTGTTTCTAAAGCACATTGGCAGTAATATTAAAATGGTGACTAACTTTTTCCCAAACTAACCTGTATCTCCCCCCCCCCCACCTTCCACAAACACACTCACCTCTTAGGGTCTTAATGTACTGCATGTCTGAACTGACACCATGGCCCATATGCAATTAACTTTTTCTCTTGAGTTTACTCCTAGGCAGTGGAGTCACAATAGGGAATGCAGCCCCTGCACCTGCGTGGGGGAGAGGGGGGGTACTTCGAGGCCCACTCAGGGCCAATTTGGGGGGCAGGAGTGGTCGCAGCATGAGGGAGGAGCGTGGCCACACATCGGCGGGGAGGGAGGACAGTCCCCCCTCACCTCGGGCTCTCCCCTAGCGCTCCTCTCCAGCATCAATCAGTGGCAGCAGGCAGTGGGCAGGAACACATACCTTCATGCGTTCCTCACGCCGGAGGTTCCGCTCTCTAAGTGTCTGATGCTACTTCCTGTTTAAACAGGAAGTAGCGTGAGACACTTAAAGATCGGACCTCCGCTGTGGATGGAGGTATGTGTTCCTGCCCGCCACCTGCTGCCACTGATTGATGCTGGAGAGGAGCGCTGAGGGGAGAACATGAGGTGAGGGGGGGACTGTCCCCCCTCCCCGCCGATGTGTGGCCATGCTCTCCCCTCATGCTGCAACCCCTCCTGCCCCCCAAAACGGCCCTGGTTTGGCCCAGGGGTGGGATCCATCCAAATTTTTGCAAGGGTGCCCGGTGATTTCTATTTTTGCCCCTACTCTTACAGTAGGTGATATTTTCAGTTCCAGATTTCTGGTCCTTGGGTGGCTGCAGCACAAGGGGCATCTGGACATGAAAGAGGGGTTGCTACATATGAAAGAGAAGGCTGAAAATGGAGAGCAATACATGGAAAAGGAAAGCTGATGCCCAAGGCGGCTGTTCATGAAAGAGAGTGGCTGCTGTACATGGATGATACACATGGAAGAGGGCTACACGCGGAATGGGAGGGGTGCTGCTGCATATGGAAGGGGGGCCACAACATACTTGGCCTAGGGGTACACAAAGTATAAATGCGGGCCTTAGATTTTTTTCAAATTAGTAAACAACAAAATGCCTTTTACACTACAAGCAAGCAAGAAAATACTCAAACTAATTGTACTTGTTCACCTACTTTTTGTTGCTTTTTCAATTGCAAAGTGGTACGAAGGAATTCTAAATGGTTGAAAAATTATCTCTTAAGAGAAAGTTAATTGCATACGGACCCTTAACTGTTAAAACTGGGGTGGAGGAGGGGGAACAAGGAGTTACACTGTATGACACAGCTTAAAGAGACACTGAAGCGGAAAAAAATGTATGATATAATAAATTAGTTGGGTATAGATAATTACTAGAACATTAGTAGCAAAGAAAATATTTTCATATTTTTATTTTCAGTTATATAGTGTTTTTTACAACATTGCATCATTTTCCAATATTTGCAGTTTACACACTACTCAGCATTCTAAATTATTTTACAGAGCAGGCTAGTGAACTATTGATATGTCCTCTGGAGAGAAAAAGAAAATACAGTGTCTGACAGTTGAGATGATAAGCTTCAGAAGACAGAGCTTACTGCGACTTTGAAAGTCATGGAGCTCAATGGCTCTTTTGCATAGATAACAACTGGAGTTTCTTAACTCTTCCTGTACTGGAAACAATATTAGACTTATGTCTCTGCTCCTAATGTTTTATTTCTTAGCTGTACTACACCTACAAATCATTATATCATTATTTTTTTCAGTGTCTCTTGAAGAGAAGAGTGAAGAGGACATGTCGCTCTGCTGACAGGTAAAGTTTATCCATCGTTGCACCCATGCTGTGTTTTTTTATTTTGAAGGATAAGCAAAGCAAGCAATTACATTTATCTTTACCTGCCTGGGGCTTCTTCCAGCCGCTAGAAGTAATTTGGGTCCCTCGCCGCAGCTCCGGTGTTCTCCTCAGTCCAGTTGGCAGCCTCTCAGGATTGCCGTCTTCTGTGCATGTGCAGTACACTCCCGGTGAGGTGGGTGCGTTCATGTAGGGCACACGCCCCCACATGCACAGAAGATGCCGGCCCGTCAGGGGTCGGTGATTCTTAGAGGCTGCAGCAGGACACTGGAGAAGACGGGAGCTGCGGCGAGGGACACAAATTACTTCTATGGGCTGTAAGAAGCCCCAGGTAAGTAAAGATAAATTTAATTATTAATCATTATTATTATTAATTAATTTGTTTATCCCTTAAAGTGAATGGGAACCGCATTAAAAAAAAATGAGACAGAAAAAATGAGACCCAAGGAGAGGGAAGGCTCTGGGTCCTATAGAGCCTTCCGGCTCCTCTCCTGGTCCCCTCGTTCCAGTGCTGGCTCGCCCGGTAGCAGTATTTGACTAAATTAGTCCAATACTGCTTTACCCGGCCGAAGGAGGCTTCAGAAGTCTTCAGGGAGCCCGAGTGCTCCTGAAGAAGGGCAGCCCTGTACTGCACCTGCGCAAGCACGCTCTCTTGCACGCTCACGCCAGTGCAGTATGGAGCACGCCTCCCGAAGACTTCCAAATACCCTTTCGGTGGGGGATTGAAACAGGGGGGAGCCAGCACAGGATAGAGAGCACAGAGAGAGGAGACAGAAGGCTCTATACGACCCAGAGCCTTCCCTCTCCTTAGGTAAGTATTTGCTTCATTTTTTTTAAAATGCGGTTCCCATTCACTTTAAGTGTATTTAAAGGCTTACAGGGGTAAGCTCCTTTAATAAAATGTGATGAACTAACATTATACCGTACTGTTTGTGGGCGTCTGTACCTTAGGATGGATCTTCTTTTGTCTTTTTCTTTCTTCTTCAGAATTATTGTGCATCACATCAATTGCAGATTGTGTCTTTCACAGAGAATCATTCACGGCCAATGACTTTTACATAAATGTGTACTTCGTTAAACATTTTATAGCACAACTCCATTGTTGTAAGTTGCAATATTTAGTTTCAAAGTTTTAAAAGAGTGGAAATCACAAAACATCTCCGTATTGCTTTGTGAGTCTCTGACAAACCTATCATTTGTGATATGTGTGTGGTCTGGAGGATGGGACTTCCAGAAATGGAAACAAAAAGCAGAGTGTAATATGTCACGTAAGTGTAGTAGGTCAGGTAAGTTGAACGACTGTGATGTAAACTAATACACACACAAATCCGGGTGGCAACAATGGTAACCATAGCAACATGCTTGTGGACTAGTGAACTAGTTCATCTCCAGAAAGGTTTCAGTGTTTTACGTAGTAGGTTCGCTCTCCTGGGACACCTAGGTGCTAAGCACAGAGAGGTCAGGAGTCCAATGGTGCAGTACTGTTAGTTTAGGGGTAATTGTAAGTATATCATTTTAGACTCCCAAGAATGGGTTTCAGATCCCTGTAGGCTTGCGGGTAGTCCGTCCCTGCTCGGCTTTCCAGGTCCTGCTGGATACTAGATGGTCGCTCTCCTAAATATAGTTTTTCTTCAGAAGATAGGACACCAGTTCAACTGGAATATTTTTTAAATTTAAAACTGAGACAATTTGTTTCACTGGTACGATCATGCTTCCTCAGGACAAGACGCAGTGCCTTGTAACATTGTTCACAGAGTAGGGGTGCACTCTACGCACACTGTTACAAGGCACTGTGTATTTACCTGAGGAAGCGGACTAGTACCCCTGAAATGTGTTGTCTATCTGTGTTTTGGGTAAAAAAAAAAAATCCAGTTGAACTGGTGCCCTATCCTCTGAAGAGATGAGATAATACCTCTCTTTTTTATGATTTTTATGCCAATAGAAAACTATTATTAATTACTCTGGGCGCCTCCATCCCCATACATTTCTGGTCTGTCTCTACTCTGAGCACAGGTGATCTACTAGGAATTTCTCAGAGATCTCAGCTTGCTACACAAAGACACTCATTTTGAACTGAAGAAGCGGGACCCAGCCCATGAAACGCGTCATCACTAATGTTCTCTTTGCTATTGGTTGACTTCTTTGAGGTGAGCCATTTTTTTCCTTTTTAAACCTTCCTGGCGGTAACCCCGAACGTAGTTCGGGGTAAGCCGCGCAGGAGGTTTTCTCAGGCCCTGCTGGGCCGATTTGAATAATTTTTTTTTTTGCTGAACGCAGCTAGCACTTTGCTAGCTGTGTCAGCACTTCGATCGCTGCCGCCCCGCGCTCGATCGCCGCTTTCCGCGTCGCAAGACAGCCCCCCCCTAGACCCCTGCGCTGCCTGGCCTATCAGCGCCAGGCAGCGGCAAGGGGTGGATCGGGACTCCCTTAGACGTCACGACGTCCATGACGTCAGTGACGTCATCCCGCCCCGTCGCCATGGCGACGGGGGAAGCCCTCCAGGAAATCCCGTTCTTTGAACGGGATTTCCTGATCGCCTATCGCCTGAGGCGATCGGCGGGGCTGGGAGGATGCCGCTGAGCAGCGGCTATCATGTAGCGAGCCCTCGGCTCGCTACATGATATAAAAAAAAAAATAATAATAAAAACCGGCTGCGCTGCCCCCTGGCGGTTTTTAATATACCGCCAGGAGGGTTAAATCTTTTCACATTTCTGGGGTGCCTCCTCCCACCCCTTTCAATTATTTGTGGTCTTCTTTGGTGACAATCTAGCTTGAGCCTCATACACACGCTAGATTTTTTTCAACTGAGAATGCCGGTAGGAACTGAGAATCTAGCATGTGTACAGGTGTACCACAAGGTCTGCCAAGGTCGCTTAATGATCCGGCATGATGGGTCTTTAATAAACAATAGGCGGCCAGGTCTTTTGGTTTCCTCCTTACCTCTCCCGCTGAAGACACTCTGTCTTTCCATCATCTATCCTCCCTACCTTATAGACAAAGAAAACGTCTGTTCAGCATTGGGGCTTGAGAGGGGCACTAGATATATAGGTAATGATAATAATAATCCGAACATTTGCATAGCTCTTTGCTCCTGCTGGATTCAAAGTGCTCAAGAGCTGCAGCCACTGGGACGCAGTTCAAGAGGCCACTCTGCAGTGTTAGGGAGTCTTGCCTTGAACTCCTTACTGAATAGGTACTGACCTTAGCCAGGATTTAGACCTAGCCTGGTCTCCCATGTCAAAGGCAGAGCCCTTAACCAGTAAACTATCCAGCCACTAGTCTAAAGGTGCGTACAGATGCACAATTTCACCACAATATGTGTTGTCTGCCAGGATCGGGATTCGATCCTGCGGGCAACACAGATTGCGGTGAAATTGTGTGTTTGTACGCACCTATAGATAAACTGTACATATCTAGTTCACTATAAAGGTGGCCACACACAATGCAATTTTTTAAATTGTGTTTTTAAATTTTATTAATCTGATCCAATTTTTCAGTTGATTAAAAATCTGAGGAAGATGTTCAAGGTACTACACACTGGCCCATATTCAGTTCACTTTTCTCTTGAGTTTTCTCCTAAGTGATATTCACAAACCTGCTGTCAATTAAATGCCTGTAACAAACTTGGTCTCTGGAGACTGCTCTGATAGTGTGGAGCAGCTGGAGGAAGCTTCCTCTTCCTCTTTGGTCAGTCGCATCCCCGGCTCCCCTGTAGACAAGAATCAGCATGTTCGCATCCCTGGCTCCCCTGTAGATGTGGGTCAGAGTGTTGTTTCTGGCAGTCTCCCTAGGAGGACGCGCGCAACTCAGAGCTGCCTTTATAGGTTAAGAAGGTGTGTCTGAGGTGTGTCAGCTGATCCCTGCGGTCAGCTGACACTTGCTGCAGGGATGTTGCTGATTGGTCTGATTTTCCTGGGGGCTTGGTCTGTGCTCAATTCCTGCTATATAAGCCCTGGGCATTCAGTTATAGCTATCAGTTCGCTGAGCGCTGGACCTTGTCTTGCTACTGTGCCTAGTCAGCTAATTTTAATATATATATATATATATATATATATATATATATATATATATATATATATATATATATATATATATATATATATATATGCAGACACTGACGATATATATGCACTCTAGTTAGACCAGTTTTATATATATATATATATATATATATATATATATATATATATATATATATATATATATATATATATATATATTGTAAATTGTTTTTTATTCTGATTGTTATTCTGTGTATGACCCAGCTGAACCCTCACTCTGATTCTGTCTCTTCCTTGTCTGTACCTCAGCCATCTGATCTATGTGTATGACCTCAGCCTGTTTAACGACTTAGTACTCGATTCATCAACACTTAGCAAATTTGTTAACAACAGTTTGGTAAAATACCGAATTTGTTAACTTCATTTCAGGATTCATCAAAGTTATCTACAGCTGTTAGCGAACATTCGTTAACGATTCGGTAACGATTCGCTAAAATGGAAGAAAGTGCAATTCATGAAAAAGAAAGTGGGCGTGGTTTAGCGTTACATTTAGGATTAGTTATCTCCTTCACTGCTCTGACGTTATTCCTGTCAGATCATTGCTGACAGAGAAGATGGAGCCATTTGAAGTGGTTATGTATCAGCTGAGAGTGATTCAAAGGGGCAGAAGGGCAAGAATAAGGTCTGCAACCATATAAATTTGTAAGAGAATAGATTTATTTGCTATAACAGGACATCTGCATTTCTCTTGAATCATCTTGTAAGAGAACACAGGCAGTGCCAGGGTTAACTAATTTTGCTAGCTGCACTATAATTTTTTTTAGAAAAGGCTCCTATCAAATTGTGGGATTGTCCCAAGCCACTTCCAGAATCCTGGTCCAGGTGTTAAGCCCTATTCAGAATGTTGCTACGTAGTGCTCAAAGGACTGCCTTTTACCCACAATTCCATGGGAATCTTATGGCCTTGTGTTAAATTACCGCTGTAAAATGGAAATATCGACACGTTACCGAATGGTTACCGAATTGTTATCGAATTCACACCGAATGCCGAAAAACCTTGATGAATACAACTAGAAATCGCTAAACTTCGAATTCGGTAATTTAACAAACTGGAAAAAGTTATCTCAAAGACAATGATGAATCGAGGCCTTAGTCTTTTTCTCAGCCTTCGGTACTATAGCCATCTGACCACCTGTGTATGAACTCAGCCTGTTATTGACCTAGCCTTGCCTCAGTCCTTTTGTACCACAGAATTTCTGACTACACGTGTATGACTTTAGCTGACGATCTGACCACGATTTATCTATTCTGTGATTACATCTAATACCCAGCATTGCAATGCCTTTTAAATCACTAGAAAGCAATAAAATACTTAAAGTTGTTTTTTCATAGTCCTTTTCCACCTACCCTTTGATATTTCTTTCAATTGTAAAGTGCTAAAAAGTTATTCTAAATAGAAGATGAAAAATGATCTTCACACTGGAGAGATTATAATGTTCCTACTATTTTGGAGTTCTTGGCTAAGTTGTCTCACATTTATAAAATAGAGTTGCTCACAGCTAAGCTATCGGATAACAGACTACCTAGCAAGCTCATGGTGAACGAGAACTCATTAGAGTGTGTCATTGTGAACCAGAGCTCATTGGAGTGTGTCATGGTGAACCAGAACTCATTGGAGTGCGTCATGGTGAACCAGAGCTCATTGGAGTGTGTCATGGTGAACCAGAACTCATTGGAGTGCGTCATGGTGAACCAGAACTCATTGGAGCGCGTCATGGTGAACCAGAACTCATTGGAGTGTGTCATGGTGAACCAGAACTCATTGGAGTGTGTCATGGTGAACCAGAACTCATTGGAGCGCGTCATGGTGAACCAGAACTCATTGGAGTGCGTCATGGTGAACCAGAACTCATTGTAGTGTTTCATGGTGAACCAGAACTCATTGGAGTGTGTCATGGTGAACCAGAACTCATTGGAGTGTGTCATGGTGAACCAGAACTCATTGGACTATCAGATAAGCGCTATTTGTTTGATAAGGTTTGGGAAGCCTCTACTTTTTTTTCTTTCAATTAACGAATGTGTTGTATAGCTCAGTAACCACTTCTGATATACTCTAGAAGTCATTCAAATTGGCTTGATTAGTCCCCGACTCTGCTCTCGTAGTCTCTAGAAGTTTTCTTTTTCTTTCTCTTTTCCTATTTCTTCTTTCCTATAGTCTATTGCTTATGTGGTCTCTCACCCCTGGTATCATTCATTTATCATTACCGCAGAGATAACTATGCTGTACAGTTTCTGAGAGTCCTACTCACCACCAGCGTGGTCTGTAGTATGTTACTTGTTGAATATCAAGGTATTCCTTTCTCTTTTAGCTTCAGATTGTATTGTAATATTTGTACTGTTGACTTCTATGTTCTCAACCCTTGTGGTTGTTAAATGTCCACCAATTTATTCTGTACGGTTTTACCCTTTAATAAAAATTTAATAAATTAAAAAAAAATATCTCCTAGAAGAAAAGACAGGATTTGGGCCCCAGTGTTCAAGATTTACATGATTTTGTTACAAAAAAATTGTAGATCTCAAAATAGTTGGTTGTCTTAATCAACATTTCACTCAATAATCAACTAGTGAACTTTTTGATTTTAATATGAATACATGTTTTAATAGGGATTTTACAAATGTAACATCTCTGTTCATCTATTAATATCTCATGCCATCATCATTCTCTTTTTAGCATTACAACTACCACTGAACACCACATTGTTATTTAAAGAGGAACCGTAACCAAGGATTAAACTTCATCCCAATCAGTAGCTGATACCCCCTTTCCAATGAGAAATCTTTACTTTTTCTGAAATAGATCTTCAAGGGGGTCTGTATGGCTGATATTGTGGTGAAACCCCTCCCACAGTGTGATGTCATGACCATGGTTCTGATATTTTCCTGTCTTTGAGCCTTGTTGCATTGTGGGAAACTAATGTCTGTTTTCAACTACTAAACAACCAGTATCTCGCATATGCATATCAATAAAAATCTACCTTATAGCCTTTCGCATTGTTAAGGGGTGTGGTTATAGATAATGTCAGTGGATGCTGTCTGTTTTTTTTCTTGTCTGCCAGTAGTAAAGGTGATGACCTGCAGGCTCATTGTGGATCAAACAACATGAATAATTGACATAACCAATATCAATCATTTCTTGATCTCTCTTCTCATTTTTTAACCTTTCAATTTGCAAAGTATCGATTTATTTTCTCCACCTTTTCGCTAACGTTCCTCTTTAAACCTTCGTTTAACACACTTTTCTCCCTGCAGCCACTCATTGATTTCTGTTCATTAATTAAAATAAATAAATATATTATCCTTTTTTTAGGTATACATACAGTATACACGCACACGTGTATATGTATATGGTTATACACGTATATATGTATATGGTTATACAAACCATAAATGCTTGTTGCTATTTACTGAATAGTTACATACAATTTATTCAGGTTGAGTACAGTTAGACAATCTATCAAACCATGTCTGTGGGACATGCCAAATTTCCTCCGCCAGCTGAAGAAGTTTGGCATGTTTAAAGAGATTCTGACTAGTTTCTACTCCGCCTCCATCGAATCGATCCTCTGCTCTTCCATCTTAGTCTTGTATGCTGGCGCCACCGCCATGCGACAGGAACAGACTACAGAGAGTCATCATGTCGGCGGAGAGGATCATTGGGTGCTCCCTCCCCTCACTTGCCATCTTACATAAAAATAGACTGCGATCTAGGGCACTGAGGATTGCTAATGACCCCTCACACCCAGGCCACCGTTACTTCAGGCTGATTCCACTGGGGCGGAGGCTACGTGCCATTGCCACAAAGACCACTAGACACGACAACTCATTCTTCCCCTCGGCTGTCACTCAGCCTCCTTAATTCCCTCCACATACTCCCATCAGGGCAATCCACAATGAGCTGCAGCCCAGGCAGAGTCACGGAAAACCAGGCAACTGGCCAATGTGACTAATTGGTGGAATCTAGTGTCATATTGGGATTGTGATGTATAATGTAGCTGATGTATAATGTAACTGATGATGTCTGCTAGATTGTTTTTTCTATCTATGTCTTGTTCTTCTTTTCTCGAGCCATCTGTACTGTGCCAAAACCAATTCCGGGCATGGATCCATGTCATGCTTGGCGAAATAAAGATTTCTGATTCTGATTCTATCACACACCATACAAATCTCTGTAAAGTTGGTCTGGACTTTCTAACATGTCCAATCTTGAAAAAATTGAGAAAACGAGAAATTCGATCAGATTTCTAGGTCAAATAAAACAAAAAATAGATTTTTCTGTACAAATGATCATTTTAATCTGAAGCCAAATAAATTAGCACTTTTTATTGCCTACTTATGTTAAACAGTAAGATCAAAGCTGATTCACTGCAACAGCACTGCAGAACTATGTATTTATCCTCCCAAAATCACGGAACAAAATTCCACAACTTTCCAGGTCATGGATTTTGCTGCCCGGGGGAGGCAGAGCTTTACGCTGTAGCTCTGCCTCCGGTCTAGTCAATCTCCCCTGATCTCCGCCTCTCCCCGCCCCTCTCAGTGAAAGAAGACTGAGAGTGGCGGGCAGAGGCGGAGATCAGTGGAGTTTGACTGGAGCTGAGGCAGAGCCACTGCGCAAAGCTCTGCCTCCTCCAGGAAGTGATCCAAGACTTTTGCCCTGGGGATTTCAGGGGGTAAATACCTCGTTCTGCCATGGGAATGCTGTGAATCAGCTTTGATCTTAATGCTTACCATAAGTGGGTAAAAAAAGAACTAATTTATATGGCTTCAGACTCTCTTTAAAGAGAAACTGTAATAATAGCATCCCCTTCCCCACACACGGGAGATACTCATCTAGGGAGTGGGAAGCCTCTGGATCCTTTCACGGCTTCCCTCATTCTCCTAAGGTAGGCTGTTTCCGCCTGAGCCTGATCAGAAAGCTGCTACTGCCCCTATGATGGTACGTAAATATTTACCTCTCCGGTGCTCCAGGGCTGCCACTGCCAGTGCTGGATCCCAGAGTGTGAGGAGGATGGAGGAAGCCTCAATAGGTTTCAGAGGCTTCCCTTTCCCAAGGTAAGTATCCTCCAGGGTTTTTTTTTTCATGTAATTACAGATTTTCTTTAATTGAATTGTGGTGAATCCGAATAGAAAAATGGTAACGTGTCCACCTTTAGGTTCAAACTGGAGACTGATTGGATGTCTGTTATGTGGATGGGTAACCGAAGAGTATTATGCAGCACCCAACCATCCAAGAGCGACATGCTATGGTTGTTGTCCTTCTGTTCCAGGAATAGCAGTAAGGATTCAAAGAGAATGGACCCAGCACTTCAGTAATTCAAGCTCTTTTATTAAGGCATCAGGATACAGCAAATAAGGCACGTAGTGCTGACGTTTCGAGAGGAGCTCCTCTCTTTATCAAGTCAACGTGCCCTCTGAATACAAACAAATAAAGCAGCCTTATATAGTGGTAGCTCCACAAAGGAGCCAATCAAAAATGACCAGGGCGCACTGCTGCCGACCAATACCTTTAAAACTTGTCACAAAATCAATCCCCCTTGTGGAGAGGAGCTGATGGGGAACTGCACCTACTCAGATGCTCCAATCCCCATCATCGCTACTGGGTACAGGTCCTCTTTAGCATCGAGAAACAAGAAAAGGCCGCACAGCCTCCGAGGAGGCAAAAAAAAAAAAATTTGAAAAGATGATGAATGCGAATGATATACAGAAGCAGTGATGCCTGGCTCCTCCACCTAATCGTAAATATTCAGATCTTTATTTCAAGCGGTTTATCTGGACTCCTAGCTAGGGAACAAACGTAATGCCATTTCCTGGCTCCTCCAGCCATTTGTTGTTGCCGGGGATGTAGCCATAGAAACTCTGTAGAAAATCTGCTTTCCATCAGATGATTTTACACCACGTTTTCATTTCCTGCTGTTGGACAGAGATAAGTTGAGCAGCTGGAACCTCCTGTGAAAGAGCGAAACGCGTTGTCAGCACAAGACCGAAATACCACAGAGGAGGAAAGAAAGAAACTTTTTTTTCACATCTTTCATTCCCTCATCTTCATCTTCCCAGCAGGGTGACAGTCTATGCACTTCTAAACAGAGAACAGACAGCACAATTTCACACCGGCGCCCATCACAGCTGAAAAGAAAATAGAAATGTAGAAGAATAAAGTGCTGGGTTGTCAAAGAAAGTTGTTGAGAGTTGCTAACTATCACTGATTTCCAGGGAGCGGTTCAGGTCTTATGGTCTGGTGTCTGGAAACGAGTTGGTCTCTCTCTAGACATCCAAGGCTTTACTATCTTGGCTTTAATTTTAAGTTATAAGGACTTCCAGCACCACTTACACCTACAGCATATTGTCCCCCTCACCTACTTTCTGTTCATGTGCCTCCCCAAGGCTCAGCATTCAGACCCATTCACTTCCTTATCTGTACCTATGGTCTCCATCACCTAAATTATGCTTTAGGTTTCAGAAATATGTTGCAAGTCAATCTCTTCTTCTCATCCTGCTTTGCCGATGTATTGTCCTCTCACCTACGTTCTGTTCATGTGCTCCCTCAAGGCTCAGTTTTCAGACCCCTTCTTTTCTCTTTATGTGTACCCATGGTATTAGTCAAGGAAATTATGCTTAAGGTTTCTGTAATATGCTGCAAGCCAATTTCTCCTTGTCGTCCTGCTTTGCTAATATATTGCTTTGACTACATCTAAATTACATATCATCCCGCATGAGCTCTTATTTTTTAAACTACCTATGGGAAAATGATAATTATTATCTTTCCACCTCCAAATGAAGCCCCTTACTAGGCATTACAATTTTTTATTGATAGCGCACTGATAATTCTTACCCCTTATGCTTATATTCAAGTTTAATATTTTATTTGTCCCACTCATTTGCTGCTAATGTTAAAGTGAACCTAAAGCCAGTTAAAAAAAATGAGATTAACTCACTTGGGGCTTCCCTCAGCCCCCTGCAGCCGATCGGTGCCCTCGCAGCTCCGCTCCGATGCCTCTGGACCCGCCGGCGATGACTTCCGGTTTCGCCGTCACCGGCCGACAGGCATGGGAACGCGAGTGATTGTTCGCGTTCCCAGCCTGTATATCGCCCCCCTATGCTGCTATTGCGGCCAGGAGGTCGCCCAGATGTTGTTTCTGCCCAGATGTTGCCCAGATGTTGTTTCTGCTCACTTTAGAACACACCACAAAGAAACGTTCCACAGTAATGCACCTGCCAGCAAGATTTTGCCAATTGTGATAAACTGAAAAACGCACTGTAAATAGGGGAGAAGAAGGCTTTTACAATGGGCAACCAGTCACTAAATCATTTATAAAGTACTATTTGCTAAAAATAAGCAATTTTATGTATTTATCTATATTCAGGAAAGTTCGGAATACCTATTTGTGACAGATACTGTGGTAAGTAAGATTGCATGCAGGAGAAAGTTTGGTTTTATTAAAGGACAACTGATGTAAGAAGGTTATGGAGGCTGCCATATTTATTTCCTTTTAAGTAATACCAGTTGCCTGGCTGTCCTGCTGATCCCCTACCACTAATTCGTTTAGCCATAGACCCTGAACAAGCATGCAACAGATCAAGTGTTTCTGACATTATTGTCAGATCTGACAAGGTTAGCTGCATGTTTGTTCCTAGTGTTATTCAGACACCGCTGCAGCCAGATAGACCAGCAGGGGTGCCAGGCAACTGATATTGCTTAAAAGGAAATAAATATGGCAGCCCCCATATCCTTGCTTCAGTTGCCCTTTAAGAAGCTGTAGCAGCAGAAGAAATACAGCCAAGAAATCCTGAAATAGACATTCTGTAAGACATTCTCAACGCTCACATCGCGTCAGGCCAACCCTATCTATGGAAAGGTTGATGTACGGCTCAGAAAAAGGCCATTTTTAGCAAATAATGCAGTTTAGAATACCGTAGGACTTACATGATTCGACTCTACTTATAAAGAATTCCAAAAAAATGATGTCCCACTCTCAGACCTATTTCAGGAGAGGTGGAGGGGAGAGTGGAGTCACCCCCATTACTCTTGATGTTCCGTATGTTAAATTCCACTTCAGCACCAGAGCAATTTTCTGCATGTTAGCGGTGGCAGCACTGCACTAGTTTAACCTGTAATAACATATTCATACTTCAGGGCAATCGTTTGAAACTGAGATAGTGTTTTTAGCATCATAGAAAATATAGTAGTAGAATTCAATATAAAATTATTTTGTTTCCTGATACTTAAAGAGGCACGACAAGTACATACAGAAGAATACCCAATTTTACATGAATTATCTTGGTTTCAGCACCAGAAACACTTCCAATATGTATATGATGTTGTATATTGGTTTGTAGCCCAGTGATGTTTAGCCTAGGCTATTTAGTTTTGCAACCTTCTTCCCCAGAGCACTCTGGGAGATCAGGGCCCATATGCAATTAATGTTTTCTCCTGAGTTTGCTCCTAGGAGGTACATTTTCATCTTCTATTTAAAATGACTTTCCAGCACTTTTAAGCTGAAAAGATACCGAAAAGTAGGTGAAGAGTACTGCCAAAATTATTTTTAGTATTTTCTTGCTTTCTGGTGGCTTAAAAGGCATTTTTATTGACAAATCTAAAAATATCACCTAGGAGAAAACACAAGAGAAAAAGTTAATTGCATATGGGGCAAGGTGTTGTTTCTGCTCACGACTACCAGCATATGTGTGCAGAGCCTAATTATAGGCAGGCAGACACAGTATGGTAGGAGGCGCCCGGGGTAGATCAAACAATGAGGTGTGTGACCATATGGCTATTCAATATTCGTAACTCTATAATTGATAGTAAATTGGTCCTACTTTAAAACAAGCAGTCCATCTGTAATCATAAAAAAAACTTTTTAGTGAGCACTTAAAAAAAACAATGAGTTTTGCAGTGATAACCGCTTCATCAGGTCGAATGCTGTGCCTTACTGAGAAGTGTTTTCAGTGTGGCCGCCTGTATCTATATCATAATAGGCAGATGCACCAAATTAACATTAATGTTAGCTTCCAAAACAGTTTGCATGCAAAGTATTCCATACTGGATGCTTCCACTGCGATGAGGCCATTTTTTTGGAAGGGACCCTAACCTCTAACCCCTTCCAAAAGGATGGCCTCATCGCAGTGGAAGCCAACCCCCACCCCAATCCCTTTTCAGGGGAACTTTAATCCCTGCTTTCAGGATAAGATTTTCTCTTCACTCATCAGTATAAAGGTTTATCAGCTTGCAGTTATATATGGATTGGAACTTTACCATCGGTAGAGTATTACAATCTTTAAACTGTTCCTGCCTGTTAGAGAAATACAATGGAGTCTTTGAAATTAGGTTTCATTAGTTTTGTGAATAAAAGGCCTCGCCTACAATGATCTTCATCCCCTGCTATCTCTGGCTAACACGGCTCCACCCCACATACTGTCACAGTACAGAACCTTCTCATTAGTATTATGTCAGCAGCAATGTATTATAAACAGGCCCCCTTCGGTCGTGTCAAAAGTAAGTCTAGCCAAATGTACTCGTTCTTCTTTTGCGAGGATGATCTTTCCTTTCCCCCCCCGATCATTATAGAACATAGAATAGCGAGCACTTAGTCACTGCGTATTTATAACACAAAGGCCATCGACTCAAAGAGAAATCCGTCATAATTATTACATTTAAGAACTTCAGACCCTACTTGAAATGTGGTAATCCTCGACTCATACAAAACCCCTTTTTTCTCTCGCCTGCCAACGCGCCACGCCAACAGCATCTCGTTGATAGCCATCGCAATCAAATAGATGCAGGCAATCATGGAACACTTTTTTCCCCCTATGGTTAATTTAATAAGTACCTATTTGGAAGAGCTGTTCTTGCAGCTTGGATTGTTGCAAAGCAAAGGAACAGTTTGTGTGTACAATGCGCCAGGCTTAATCCATATGATTTGTATCATTACAGTCACTAAGCAGCGGTGGAACATAAAGAACCTGAGCGAGGGCAAGAGTTACAAAAGTTGCTTGTCGTGGCAAGTGTGTTATTATAAATGACTCTTAAGGCTCTTGAAGATATCACAATAAAGCTATGAGTGGGATAGAAAAGAGGACTGAGATATCAGGAAACCTTTAGTTTCTCGAAATAAATTCAAGCTGTAACGATTGGTGTCAGCACGCAGAGAGAATCTGATTATTGGCGATCTGCAGTATCACCAAGAATACAGATATATACCCGATTATTGATGATCTGCAGAATCACCGATAATACAGATATATTACTAACCTCTGGACGCCTATATAGTGTGAGTGTTTGGTGCAACAGTAATAACTTTGAGTGAGGACCACCCGAGGAGCAGGTGGTCCTTGGCAGTATGAGAAATACTTCCCTTTGAAAGCGCAGCAGCCTGAGACCTCCAAGGGGCGGAGTCTCAGGCTGAATAGCTAGAAAACCCGGTGACTAGTGACCCCTGGAAGATGGGCGTCACAAGCAGGTCCGGAGAATAACACAAATGATAATACAATTCCCTAGTCTTGGGTGCGAGATCCGTGGTCTCAGCACCCTGGAACTAGTCTGGAATATAACACAAATGATAATGCAGTTCCCTAGTCTTGGGTGCGAGGTCTGTGGTCTCAGCACCCTGGAACTAGTCTGGAATATAACACAAATGATAATACAGTTCCCTAGTCTTTGGGTGTGAGGTCCTTGGTCTCTACACCCTGGAACTAGTCTGAATAATAATACAATGATAAATAGAAGTAATCTGGCTCAGTGTGAATTCCCAGGTCCTCCTGGTTCAAACACACTGTAGCGTCTGACTAAGGTCTGTATGCTTCCACGTAAGTGTTCGCAATGGCAGACAACCAGCAACTGGCAAGCAAACTGTATATATAGTTGCAGGACTCTGCCACCCCGCCCGAGCCACTCAGCCAATCAGGAGTCCAGCAGAAATCAGCTGATCGTCCTGATCAGCTGATCCACCTCCAGCTGGTATAAAGGTCCTGACTCCTGGCGGCTGCGCGCGTAGCTCTCCATGCAGGTGCACTAACAGACCCAGCCACACCAGACACACACTGCTGCGTGCAAACCGCCGCGTTGGACGCGGAAACAGCCACCTTGCTGGCAGTACATGCGGCGGCTTTTCCGCTATCTATCATAGTGTCAGATGCATGCTGCTGCGTACAAACCGCCGCACTGGACGCGGAGCCAGCCGCCTTGCTGTCAGTACACGCGGCGGCTTTTCCGCGTTTTCTCACAGTACCCCCCCCCGAGGAGTGGACTCCGGACACTTCCCACCAGGTCTTTCAGAATGTGGGTCTAGAATCTTTTCGGTCTCACATTCCGATTGATCTTTTACCATCACAGGGAGGGAGGGAGTAGTGCTGGGCGTAATGGAAAAAACTACGCTTACGGATCATTACGCGTAATTTTACGCTATTACGCATTACGGAATTACGGTTACGGCGTAGACATTTATCTACGGTTCATGTCTGCAATTACGCATGGTCCTTATGCAATTACGCGTAAGAATACCGTAATAAAGGTTGTTACGAAACAGTCTTACGCGTAATTTTCCTACTAGCAATTAATGCGTAAGGCAATGCTCCCAAGCGGAAAAGTTGACGCATGGATCAATGTTAGGTAGCCGCCGACTTTAAGGGTTAATAGCAAAGCCCCCTTAAATGCTAAGAGCCTCAAATTTGTAGAATATATTAAGGAGATCAGAAGGAATAAGAGGAAATTTTTTTTTTCAAAAAGACCTTATAGTTTTTCAGAAAATCGATTTTAAAGTTTCAAAGGAAAAATGTATACATTTAAAAACCCGCCGACTTTAACGGTTAATAGTAAAGCCTGCTTAAAATTTAGGAACACCAAATTCCCAGGGTATATTAAGGGGATCAGTGGGAATAAGACGAATTTTTTTTTTTTCAAAAAGACCTTATAGTTTTTGAGAAAATCGATTTTTAAGTTTCAAGGGCAAAAATGTCTTTTAAATGCGGAAAATGTCAGTTTTTTTTGCACAGGTAACAATAGTGTATTATTTTCATAGATTCCCCCATGTGGGAAGAGTTTTACTTACTTTGTTCTGAGTGTGGGAAATATAAAAAAAAAACGACGTGGGGTCCCCCCTCCCAGACCTCTTTAACCCCTTGTCCCCCATGCAGGCTGGGATAGCCAGAATGCGGAGCACCGGCCGCGTGGGGCTCCGCACCCTGACTATACCAGCCCGCATGGTACATGGATTGGGGGGTCTCGGAAGGGGAGGGGCAGCCAAGCTTTCCCCTCCCCCTCTGAGCCCTTGTCCAATCCAAGGACAAGGGGCTCTTCTCCACCTCCGATGGGCGGTGGAGGTGGAGGCCGCGATTTCCTGGGGGGGGGGGGGGTGTTCATGGTGGCATCTGGGAGTCCCCTTTAAAAAGGGGTCCCCCAGATGCCCACCCCCCGTCCCAGGAGAAATGAGTATAGGGGTACTTGTACCCCTTACCCATTTCCTTTAAGAGTTAAAAGTAAATAAACACACAAACACTTAGAAAAAGTATTTTAATTGAACAAAAAACATAACCACGAAAAAAGTCCTTTAATATTCTTAATTAACCATTAATACTTACCTGTCCCTTTAAATAAATGATCCCTCGCAATAGCCTCGGAAATGTTCTATCAGTTACAATGTAACAAAGTTATTACAATTGGATTGGACAAGGGCTCGGAGGGGGAGGGGAAAGCTTGGCTGCCCCTCCCCTTCCGAGACCCCCCAATCCATGGACCATGCGGGCTGGTATAGTCAGGGTGCGGAGCCCCACGCGGCCGGTGCTCCGCATTCTAGCTATCCCAGCCTGCATGGGGGACAAGGGGTTAAAGAGGTCTGGGAGGGGGGACCCCACGTCGTTTTTTTTAATATTTCCCACTCTCAGAACGAAGTAAGTAAAACTCTTCCCACGTGGGGGAATCTATGAAAATAATACACTATTGTTACCTGTGCAAAAAAAACGGACATTTTCCGCATTTAAAAGACATTTTTGCCCTTGAAACTTAAAAATCGATTTTTTTCAAAAACAATAAGGTCTTTTTGAAAAAAAAAATTTCCTCTTATTCCCACTGATCCCCTTAATATACCCTGGGAATTTGGTGTTCCTAAATTTTAAGCAGGCTTTGCTATTAACCGTTAAAGTCGGCGGGTTTTTAAATGTATACATTTTTCCTTTGAAACTTTAAAATCGATTTTCTGAAAAACTATAAGGTCTTTTTGAAAAAAAAAAATTTCCTCTTATTCCTTCTGATCTCCTTAATATATTCTCCAAATTTGAGGCTCTTAGCATTTAAGGGGGCTTTGCTATTAATCCTTAAAGTCGGCGTTTTTTTTATATTATACGGGAGCGTAATATTACGCGATTACAGCAGACTGTGTAATTTCAATAGGAGTTTACGGTCTTACACGTAATTTGATACGCGTAATAACGTAACTTGCGGTCTACTTACGTGTAGTACCGTAACCTTACACGTAACGCTTACGGTGCATTTGTAGTGAATTACGATGCGTAATTACGCTAATGCGTAATTTCGGCCCAGCACTGGGAGGGAGGGAAGTCCACGTGCACTGCTGGCTTCAACAGAGACACATGGACTGATCTTACACCTCTCATACTGGCTGGGAGATCGACAGCATAGGTGGCAAAACTAACCCTCCTGATCACTGGGAATGGTCCTATGAATGTAGGACCCACTTTGGTTGATAATCGCTTCGGGGCCCTATGCCGAGAGGACACGTACACTATGTCCCCTGGAGAAAACTCCCACTCTACAGACTTTCTTTTACTAGTCTGATTTTTCAGAGTCTGGGTTTTACTTGACACTGGTAAATCTTGTAATGTACCCGGTGAAGTCTGACAAGATGTTTTACCCCCTAGAATGTCTCGCTGGCAAGGGCCCATACTAGGCATCCAGTCCTCCACCGTCTCCGCAGGTGCCCTGACCACCCTTCGAGGTATGACGGTCTCAGGCTTGGCATCTTTAACCACAGCTTCTGCCTTAACGTGCACTACCACTCCTCCAACCCGTATCTTGGTAGCACGAACTGCCACTCTGCCCAAGCAATGCTGATGGCAATAGGCTGACCATTCCAGCAGCTGACCTGAAGCCCAGTCAATCTGTGGGGAGTGGAGTTGCAACAAGGGCATACCAAGAACAATGGTGGAGGTTGCCATGGGCATAACCAGGAACTGTAATCTCTCTTCATGTGATGCCCCTAAATGACATGACAACAAGGGGGTTTGAAAAAGAGATTGACTACTCTGCAGCAGCAAGTCATCCACTGCAGTGACCAGAATCTGCTGGTATCCCTAATCCTTTAACGAAATCGTAATCGATGAGGTTTGCGGCAGAACCGGAGTCCACAACGGCTTCTGCCGAACTCGTCTGACCCTCCCATGTAATAGAGCAGGGCAGGAGCAGACGATCATTGTTTAGGGGTGAAGACTGCTCGCCTATGGTGTTGACCAACCCCAGACGGCAGCATTCTCCTGGCGCCTTATCACCATCTAGACTGCGTTTTCTTGGCCCTCTGTGACTCTCTTTCTCCTGACTCAACCCTGAACACCCGAGTTGCATCGGCTCGTCTGCGGGTGATGGAGACCGAGAAGAGTCGTGTAAGACAGACCTTCTAGCATTCCTACCACGAACCTGTCTCTGTTAGCGCAAACGGCGATCTATCTGTACGGCCAACGAAATTGCCTCGTCTACAGATTTGGTCTGAGGATATCCAATCATCACATCATAAACTGTATCTGACAACCCTGCCAAAAAACAGTCCAACAGTGCAAATGAGTCCCATCTTGCAGATACTGCCCATTTCCTGAACTCAGCTGCGTAATTTTCAACCGGATCCTTGCCTTGCCGCAACGTCTTGAGCTTCCGCTCAGCAGTAGAGGCAATGTCCGGATCATCATAAATTATAGCCATAGCTTTAAAAAATTCCTCAACCGAGGCCAAAGCCCCATCTCCTGGCTGAAGATTATATGCCCAGGTCTGGGAATCCCCTGACAACAGAGTCTTAATAAACGTAATTCTCTGTGCCACGGTTCCAGATGAATTAGGCCTCAACTCAAAGTATGATAACACTCTATTTCTAAAGTTCTGAATGTCAAATCTGTGACCAGAAAACCTTTCGGGTACATGCATACGTATGTCTGTGCTAGGAGGAGATCGCACTGAGTTTATGGCTGATTGAAGTTCCTGATTAGCCCCAAATAGCTGGCTGATCTGGGTCTGTTGGTTCAAAACTACCCCGGAAAGATTGTTTACCGCGGCAGTCAGGACTTCAACATGCCTATACAGTGCGTCCATTTGGTTTGGGTCTGCCATTCTGTAACGATCGGTGTCAGCACGCAGAGAGAATCTGATTATTGGCGATCTGCAGTATCACCAAGAATACAGATATATACCCGATTATTGATGATCTGCAGAATCACCAATAATACAGATACTGTATATTACTAACCTCTGGACACCTATATAGTGTGAATGTTTGGTGCAACAGTAATAACTTTGAGTGAGGACCACCCGAGGAGCAGGTGGTCCTTGGCAGTATGAGAAATACCTCCCTTTGAAAGTGCAGCAGCCTGAGACCTCCAAGGGGCGGAGTCTCAGGCTGAATAGCTAGAAAACCTGGTGACTAGTGACCCCTGGAAGATGGGCGTCACAAGCAGGTCATGAGAATGACACAAATGATAATACAATTCCCTAGTCTTGGGTGCGAGATCCGTGGTCTCAGCACCCTGGAACTAGTCTGGAATATAACACAAATGATAATGCAGTTCCCTAGTCTTGGGTGCGAGGTCTGTGGTCTCAGCACCCTGGAACTAGTCTGGAATATAACACAAATGATAATACAGTTCCCTAGTCTTTGGGTGTGAGGTCCTTGGTCTCTACACCCTGGAACTAGTCTGAATAATAATACAATGATAAATAGAAGTAATCTGGCTCAGTGTGAATTCCCAGGTCCTCCTGGTTCAAACACACTGTAGCGTCTGACTAAGGTCTGTATGCTTCCACGTAAGTGTTCGCAATGGCAGACAACCAGCAACTGGCAAGCAAACTGTATATATAGTTGCAGGACTCTGCCACCCCGCCCGAGCCACTCAGCCAATCAGGAGTCCAGCAGAAATCAGCTGATCGTCCTGATCAGCTGATCCACCTCCAGCTGGTATAAAGGTCCTGACTCCTGGCGGCTGCGCGCGTAGCTCTCCATGCAGGTGCACTAACAGACCCAGCCACACCAGACACACACTGCTGCGTGCAAACCGCCGCGTTGGACGCGGAAACAGCCACCTTGCTGGCAGTACATGCGGCGGCTTTTCCGCTATCTATCATAGTGTCAGATGCATGCTGCTGCGTACAAACCGCCGCACTGGACGCGGAGCCAGCCGCCTTGCTGTCAGTACACGCGGCGGCTTTTCCGCGTTTTCTCACAGTACCCCCCCCCGAGGAGTGGACTCCGGACACTTCCCACCAGGTCTTTCAGAATGTGGGTCTAGAATCTTTTCGGTCTCACATTCCGATTGATCTTTTACCATCACAGGGAGGGAGGGAGTAGTGCTGGGCGTAATGGAAAAAACTACGCTTACGGATCATTACGCGTAATTTTACGCTATTACGCATTACGGAATTACGGTTACGGCGTAGACATTTATCTACGGTTCATGTCTGCAATTACGCATGGTCCTTATGCAATTACGCGTAAGAATACCGTAATAAAGGTTGTTACGAAACAGTCTTACGCGTAATTTTCCTACTAGCAATTAATGCGTAAGGCAATGCTCCCAAGCGGAAAAGTTGACGCATGGATCAATGTTAGGTAGCCGCCGACTTTAAGGGTTAATAGCAAAGCCCCCTTAAATGCTAAGAGCCTCAAATTTGTAGAATATATTAAGGAGATCAGAAGGAATAAGAGGAAATTTTTTTTTTCAAAAAGACCTTATAGTTTTTCAGAAAATCGATTTTAAAGTTTCAAAGGAAAAATGTATACATTTAAAAACCCGCCGACTTTAACGGTTAATAGTAAAGCCTGCTTAAAATTTAGGAACACCAAATTCCCAGGGTATATTAAGGGGATCAGTGGGAATAAGACGAATTTTTTTTTTTTCAAAAAGACCTTATAGTTTTTGAGAAAATCGATTTTTAAGTTTCAAGGGCAAAAATGTCTTTTAAATGCGGAAAATGTCAGTTTTTTTTGCACAGGTAACAATAGTGTATTATTTTCATAGATTCCCCCATGTGGGAAGAGTTTTACTTACTTTGTTCTGAGTGTGGGAAATATAAAAAAAAAACGACGTGGGGTCCCCCCTCCCAGACCTCTTTAACCCCTTGTCCCCCATGCAGGCTGGGATAGCCAGAATGCGGAGCACCGGCCGCGTGGGGCTCCGCACCCTGACTATACCAGCCCGCATGGTACATGGATTGGGGGGTCTCGGAAGGGGAGGGGCAGCCAAGCTTTCCCCTCCCCCTCTGAGCCCTTGTCCAATCCAAGGACAAGGGGCTCTTCTCCACCTCCGATGGGCGGTGGAGGTGGAGGCCGCGATTTCCTGGGGGGGGGGGGGGGTGTTCATGGTGGCATCTGGGAGTCCCCTTTAAAAAGGGGTCCCCCAGATGCCCACCCCCCGTCCCAGGAGAAATGAGTATAGGGGTACTTGTACCCCTTACCCATTTCCTTTAAGAGTTAAAAGTAAATAAACACACAAACACTTAGAAAAAGTATTTTAATTGAACAAAAAACATAACCACGAAAAAAGTCCTTTAATATTCTTAATTAACCATTAATACTTACCTGTCCCTTTAAATAAATGATCCCTCGCAATAGCCTCGGAAATGTTCTATCAGTTACAATGTAACAAAGTTATTACAATTGGATTGGACAAGGGCTCGGAGGGGGAGGGGAAAGCTTGGCTGCCCCTCCCCTTCCGAGACCCCCCAATCCATGGACCATGCGGGCTGGTATAGTCAGGGTGCGGAGCCCCACGCGGCCGGTGCTCCGCATTCTAGCTATCCCAGCCTGCATGGGGGACAAGGGGTTAAAGAGGTCTGGGAGGGGGGACCCCACGTCGTTTTTTTTAATATTTCCCACTCTCAGAACGAAGTAAGTAAAACTCTTCCCACGTGGGGGAATCTATGAAAATAATACACTATTGTTACCTGTGCAAAAAAAACGGACATTTTCCGCATTTAAAAGACATTTTTGCCCTTGAAACTTAAAAATCGATTTTTTTCAAAAACAATAAGGTCTTTTTGAAAAAAAAAATTTCCTCTTATTCCCACTGATCCCCTTAATATACCCTGGGAATTTGGTGTTCCTAAATTTTAAGCAGGCTTTGCTATTAACCGTTAAAGTCGGCGGGTTTTTAAATGTATACATTTTTCCTTTGAAACTTTAAAATCGATTTTCTGAAAAACTATAAGGTCTTTTTGAAAAAAAAAAATTTCCTCTTATTCCTTCTGATCTCCTTAATATATTCTCCAAATTTGAGGCTCTTAGCATTTAAGGGGGCTTTGCTATTAATCCTTAAAGTCGGCGTTTTTTTTATATTATACGGGAGCGTAATATTACGCGATTACAGCAGACTGTGTAATTTCAATAGGAGTTTACGGTCTTACACGTAATTTGATACGCGTAATAACGTAACTTGCGGTCTACTTACGTGTAGTACCGTAACCTTACACGTAACGCTTACGGTGCATTTGTAGTGAATTACGATGCGTAATTACGCTAATGCGTAATTTCGGCCCAGCACTGGGAGGGAGGGAAGTCCACGTGCACTGCTGGCTTCAACAGAGACACATGGACTGATCTTACACCTCTCATACTGGCTGGGAGATCGACAGCATAGGTGGCAAAACTAACCCTCCTGATCACTGGGAATGGTCCTATGAATGTAGGACCCACTTTGGTTGATAATCGCTTCGGGGCCCTATGCCGAGAGGACACGTACACTATGTCCCCTGGAGAAAACTCCCACTCTACAGACTTTCTTTTACTAGTCTGATTTTTCAGAGTCTGGGTTTTACTTGACACTGGTAAATCTTGTAATGTACCCGGTGAAGTCTGACAAGATGTTTTACCCCCTAGAATGTCTCGCTGGCAAGGGCCCATACTAGGCATCCAGTCCTCCACCGTCTCCGCAGGTGCCCTGACCACCCTTCGAGGTATGACGGTCTCAGGCTTGGCATCTTTAACCACAGCTTCTGCCTTAACGTGCACTACCACTCCTCCAACCCGTATCTTGGTAGCACGAACTGCCACTCTGCCCAAGCAATGCTGATGGCAATAGGCTGACCATTCCAGCAGCTGACCTGAAGCCCAGTCAATCTGTGGGGAGTGGAGTTGCAACAAGGGCATACCAAGAACAATGGTGGAGGTTGCCATGGGCATAACCAGGAACTGTAATCTCTCTTCATGTGATGCCCCTAAATGACATGACAACAAGGGGGTTTGAAAAAGAGATTGACTACTCTGCAGCAGCAAGTCATCCACTGCAGTGACCAGAATCTGCTGGTATCCCTAATCCTTTAACGAAATCGTAATCGATGAGGTTTGCGGCAGAACCGGAGTCCACAACGGCTTCTGCCGAACTCGTCTGACCCTCCCATGTAATAGAGCAGGGCAGGAGCAGACGATCATTGTTTAGGGGTGAAGACTGCTCGCCTATGGTGTTGACCAACCCCAGACGGCAGCATTCTCCTGGCGCCTTATCACCATCTAGACTGCGTTTTCTTGGCCCTCTGTGACTCTCTTTCTCCTGACTCAACCCTGAACACCCGAGTTGCATCGGCTCGTCTGCGGGTGATGGAGACCGAGAAGAGTCGTGTAAGACAGACCTTCTAGCATTCCTACCACGAACCTGTCTCTGTTAGCGCAAACGGCGATCTATCTGTACGGCCAACGAAATTGCCTCGTCTACAGATTTGGTCTGAGGATATCCAATCATCACATCATAAACTGTATCTGACAACCCTGCCAAAAAACAGTCCAACAGTGCAAATGAGTCCCATCTTGCAGATACTGCCCATTTCCTGAACTCAGCTGCGTAATTTTCAACCGGATCCTTGCCTTGCCGCAACGTCTTGAGCTTCCGCTCAGCAGTAGAGGCAATGTCCGGATCATCATAAATTATAGCCATAGCTTTAAAAAATTCCTCAACCGAGGCCAAAGCCCCATCTCCTGGCTGAAGATTATATGCCCAGGTCTGGGAATCCCCTGACAACAGAGTCTTAATAAACGTAATTCTCTGTGCCACGGTTCCAGATGAATTAGGCCTCAACTCAAAGTATGATAACACTCTATTTCTAAAGTTCTGAATGTCAAATCTGTGACCAGAAAACCTTTCGGGTACATGCATACGTATGTCTGTGCTAGGAGGAGATCGCACTGAGTTTATGGCTGATTGAAGTTCCTGATTAGCCCCAAATAGCTGGCTGATCTGGGTCTGTTGGTTCAAAACTACCCCGGAAAGATTGTTTACCGCGGCAGTCAGGACTTCAACATGCCTATACAGTGCGTCCATTTGGTTTGGGTCTGCCATTCTGTAACGATCGGTGTCAGCACGCAGAGAGAATCTGATTATTGGCGATCTGCAGTATCACCAAGAATACAGATATATACCCGATTATTGATGATCTGCAGAATCACCAATAATACAGATACTGTATATTACTAACCTCTGGACACCTATATAGTGTGAATGTTTGGTGCAACAGTAATAACTTTGAGTGAGGACCACCCGAGGAGCAGGTGGTCCTTGGCAGTATGAGAAATACCTCCCTTTGAAAGTGCAGCAGCCTGAGACCTCCAAGGGGCGGAGTCTCAGGCTGAATAGCTAGAAAACCTGGTGACTAGTGACCCCTGGAAGATGGGCGTCACAAGCAGGTCATGAGAATGACACAAATGATAATACAATTCCCTAGTCTTGGGTGCGAGATCCGTGGTCTCAGCACCCTGGAACTAGTCTGGAATATAACACAAATGATAATGCAGTTCCCTAGTCTTGGGTGCGAGGTCCGTGGTCTCAGCACTCTGGAACTAGTCTGGAATATAACACAAATGATAATACAGTTCCCTAGTCTTTGGGTGTGAGGTCCTTGGTCTCTACACCCTGGAACCAGTCTGAATAATACAACACAAAGACAATACAGTTCCCTAGTCTTTGGGTGTGAGGTCCTTGGTCTCTACACCCTGGAACTAGTCTGAATAATAATACAATAATAAATAGAAGTAATCTGGCTCAGTGTGAATTCCCAGGTCCTCCTGGTTCAAACACACTGTAGGGTCTGACTAAGGTCTGTATGCTTCCACGTAAGTGTTTGCAATGGCAGACAACCAGCAACTGGCAAGCAAGCTGTATATATAGATGCAGGACTCTGCCGCCCCGCCCGAGCCACTCAGCCAATCAGGAGTCCAGCAGGAATCAGCTGATCGTCCTGATCAGCTGATCCATCTCCAGCTGGTACAAAGGTCCTGACTTCTGGCGGGCGCACGCGTGCGTAGCTCTCCATGCAGGTGCACTAACAGACCCAGACACACCAGACACACACTGCTGCGTGCAAACCGCCGCGTTGGACGCGGAAACAGCTGCCTTGCTGCCAGTACATGCGGCGGCTTTTCCGCGATCTATCATAGTGTCAGACGCATGCTGCTGCGTACAAACCGCCACGCTGGACGCGGAGCCAGCCGCCTTGCTGTCAGTACACGCGGCGGCTTTTCTGCGTTTTCTCACACAAGCCTTTTTATTCTAAAGTACATCGAGGACTAGAGAGCTGTGGAGGGTGGCTGTCACCTTGATCTGCTTACCAATTTTCTGTCTGCAGTAACCAGGGGTGCTCGGATACCCCTTTTTAAAATCCGAATTGATCCGGATCCGGATACCCAGATATCCGGATCCAAATCGGATATCCGAATCCGAACTTTTTGTTATCCAAGTAAACTCGGATATCCGAACCCAATATCCGGATAGAAAAACGGAAGTGACCTGAAAATGGCTTAAAATGCTTCCAAAAGTCTCTTCCAATGGTCAAAATCCCTTTCAGAGGTCTTTCTCTCTCTCTCTCTCTCTCTCTCTCTCTCTCTCTCTGCCTGCCTTCGAGAGGAAATTTGCCATTGAAGGTGATTTTGGCTTCTGCTCAGATATCTGAACTAACTACCCTCCCGGATTTCAGATTTCAGATGGGAAATCCGATAGTGCTATTCAGATTTTAAAAAATATCCAAATTGCTGTTCAAAGTTCGGATAGTGGAAAAAGTTCGGATTATCTGGATAGTTCGGATATCCGGGATCCGGATGAGCACCACTGGCAGTAACATCTCCTAGCTACAGTAGAGTTTCTGTTATACGGCACCGACGGGGATCGGTGTTAGCTAATACAGTACTATACCCCACCCTATATACACACCATGAACTCTGTATTAAATGTTAAAATACAGTAGCTGAAGGTAGATGAACCTTGGGACAGCCATGGAACCTAGTCTTTAAATCAACAGGGACAGCCATACTAACCCAGGAATGTAAATGTAAATACGTAGATAAATACTTGTTTTACTTACATAACAGATGTATTGTACTGTCCACTTTTTAATTTCAGTGAATTTTATATATTAAATAAAGAGAAAATGGTTTCAGGCATTTTGCATCTTTACTTCATTTGACTGAAGTCAATCCTGATGTCATTTCCTACCTTACTTTTTTGTGCATTGTCATATCTAGCTTGCTTTGTAAACCCCTGTGCGCACAGCATACATTGTATTTCAACAGCTTCTGCAGAGTAGTGAGGTGTATTTCCCTTCTCAGCCTGTCACACTAAACTGCCCCCAGCCAAAAAGTGAGGAGTAGGAGATAACAAGCTTCCCTCTCCTCGGCAATGTACCAAATACAGCCAGGCTTACTGAGATAAGACTCTTTACAGCAGACAAATTTATGATTATATTGGAATGCTTGCAATGCAAGGTCAGGATGTAGACTGCATTATAAACACAAAGCAGTGGGTAATAGGAATTCAATTTTTTCGGATGACAACCCAGCTTCAAGCACAGCAGACCCCACAAACAGCCTAAAGAATTTCAAATAATCGGGACTCTACTGTATAAAGTTCTCTAAGTCACTCTGATCAAGTGTTCTTCTCTTGTTTGTTACATGAGACGATGAGAGCCCATATGCAATTAACGTTTTCTCATGAGTTTGATCATTTTTTAACTTCTTTTAAAATAACTTTTTAGCACTTTTCAATTGAAAAAGTACCAAAAAGCAGATGAAAAAGTACTGTCAAAATTATTTTGACAATTTTCTTGCTCGTGGTTTTAAGGGCATTTTATTGACAAGGTGTGAAATACTGTATAATATATGGTATTTTCTGGACTATAAGACTCACTTTTTTCCCCCAAAAGTGGGGGAAAAAAGTCACTGTGTCTTATAGTCCAAATGCAGGGAGTTCCTGACTTGTGAACACCTGCCAACACGAACCTCCAACCCACCGGAATGTCAGTGACTCCCTGTATTGTGCCCATGCAGAGGAGGACACAGGGGGACAAACGGAAGACATAGAGGGACACAAAGGGGCGTAGAAGAGGACACAAGGGGGACACAAAGGGGCATAGAGGAGGACGCAAGGGGGCCACGAAGGGGCATAGAGGAGGACACAAGGGGGGGGGCACAGGTACATAAAGGAGGACACAAGAAGGACAGAGGAGGACACATGGGGGACACAGGAGGACACAAGGGGGGCACAGGAGGACACAGGAAGACACAAGAAGTACAAAGGGGGCACAATCCACAAGATGCTCCTTCAGCATGGATGCACCAGGTATAATACAAATATATTTTTCCCCTGTTTTTTGTCTTCAAAACCTAGGTGCGTCTTATGGTCAGGAGCGTCTTATAGTCTGAAAAATATGGTAACTTAATTGTTAATCCTAATCCTAATCCTGCTAATCCTGCTAATGCTAATCCTGCTAATGCTAATCCTGGCTTTCACTATTGCCGCCTATGGCGGTGCCATTTTTATAACCGCTTGCTCTGCACCATTTTTATCTGCTCCAGCCTGTTTATCCTCTTCTCTGAAGAAAACATGAAAATAACAAAAATCCCCTTCACACACAGTATTTATGAATATAATGTGAAAAGCATTCCAACAGCAAAAGCGTTACAGTCAGCATACCTTGTTGCTTTCTTAATATCTGATCTGCAAGTTTAAAGTGAGTGATTTAAAGCTGACAGATGCCAAAGCAGAAACTGTTCCCCCACCTACAACGAGAACTTTTTTTTTTTTTTCATGAAATGCAGGGTGTCTCAGATTTATTAGACATACGTCCTTTCTGTGGGAACTGCTCAAAGTCTACTTCACTAATCTGTGGGATACTCACTGTATTCTGGTATAATAAATACTTGCTGCAAGCTTTTCCCAGCTAATAACAGACACTCGCACAGATGCACAAAAAGTCCAGTTCTGTTGGATTACCTACTGTATGTTCTCCAATTCAGGGGCTGTAACAAGTACAGAAAGGAGAGAAAGAGAAAAAAAACGCAGGGGTACCAGGAGCCCTTATGGCGTATTATCTTCAGGTAAATGGCTTAGAAGTAAGAGTAGTAATTATACTCACAAGTGTAGGTTGCTGTAGAAGCAACCACTCTGTATGGCATGTAGGGAAGTCCTGTCCCTACTCAGACTTTTTGAGGATTGGTCGCTGCTCCTTTAGAAAAAAAGCTTCACTCCTGGGTAGTCGTGAAGAACCCCACAGGTGGGGTGATACAAAGTCGTATTTCGAGAAGGAAAGGAGGCGCCCTCGTAGTACATTCGATGTTCCCTTGCATAAGGAGACTTCACTTGGTACAAAATTAGGTTGTTTTATTAACAAAAGCACTTTAGACAACGCGTTTCGCGGTTCAAACCGCTTCCTCAGGTCAAGTTAAGGTGCTTAGACTTAAGAAAAAGAAGTTTGGCGCCCCAGCACTCATTTTTCTTAAGTCTAAGCACCTTAACTTGACCTGAGGAAGCGGTTTGAACCACGAAACGCGTTGTCTAAAGTGCTTTTGTTAATAAAAACTACCAAGTGAAGTCTACTTATACAAGGGAACATCGAATATACTACGAGGGCGCCTCCTTTCCTTCTCGAAATACGACTATGTTCACCAATGTCCTCCAAACAGTGGCGTAACTCCAATTCATGCCCCCCTACCCCGTGAAACTTTGATGGGCTGCCCCAATGTTCCCACCCCTTCCCTTGCCTCCCGTTGGTACCCTCACCACCTCACAAGGGCCATAAAACAAATGTGGCCATTATGATGTTCACACCCATAACAAAAACACCTGATCTGAAGTATAGTGCCCTGTATAGGTGGAAGGGGAGGTCAGTATTTGGGGACCCCACAGATCTGGCCTCTGGGACCCCTTGCAATTGCAGGTGCTGCTTCCCTCTCGTTTAGGCAGACCTGAACTCGGAACTGCTCTCTGCTCTAAAAGATACACAACCGCATAATAACCTTTAAACAAAAAACATGTACTAGTTACAGCTGATACTACCGATGCATGAAAGATCAGCAGGACGGCCAGGCAACTGGTATTGTTTAAAGGAAATAAATATGGCAGCCTCCACATCCCTCTCACTTCAGGTTCCCTTTAGGCTAGGTCAGGCATGGGCAAACTCGGCCCTCCAGCTGTTACGGAACTACAAGTCCCACAATGCATTTGCCTTTATGAGTCATGATTGTGGCTGTCAGACTCCTGCAATGCATTGTGGGACTTGTAGTTCCTTAACAGCTGGAGTGCCAAGTTTGCCCATGCCTGGACTAGGTTCATAGTAGGCGGTGTGTTGTGTGTGCAAAAAGCAGGAACGCAACAGAATGGAACAGTCTTCACACACATAATCCGCGCCTTGTGTCGCTTACAGTGAAGCATATAGTCAATTTTTTTTATAACTTTTCCTCAGGCGGCAAAAAGTCTAGGGCCGGCCCTGCCAGGACTTCTCACAAGTGTCACCTTTCCTTTGGAACTCTCTCTACCACAGCCTATCTGTCATGCTCCAAGCCTGGAGTTTTTACTCTCAGGACACACCTTTTCAGACAAGCGTATTATTTGCTATAGGCCTATAGCTAGAATTTAAAGCTCACATGCCTCATCTGCTAGCCCCTTTGTCTACTCCCCCAGCATCTCAACCCCACTACCCTCTAGATTGTAAGCTTGCAAGGGTACGGACCTCCCCCTTTTGTTTCCTATTTCTGTGCAATTTATCAAATGAAAATCTATCAGTATTGGTGATGTTTTTCAAACGACACATCAATTGAATACATCAGTTCTTGTGTCACCGGTTTTCCTGATTGTTCAGTATGTTGAACTGCTCCTGTATCTACGCTCCCCATTGTATGTTTTGCTCATTGTACACCGCTACAGAATATGTAGGTGCAATATAAATAATTATAATATATTGCTAAAAAGAAATAAAAGCAGTGAGCCCATTAGAGAATGAACACAAAGAGGTATCGAAGCCTATTAGGCTAATAAAGGGACACATAGTTCAATATAAATGGTGTTTTTAGGAGGAAATCATAAAGTCTAAATCATCTAAAGCATAACTTTTAATAATGTTCCAGACAAAAGAATATACCAGAGTCCAAGAAGATAAAAGTATATTAAAAAATGGTTACGGTCAGACTTATAATATCATGCACATAAAAAAATGAATGTTCATTATGCACCTAACATTTTCAGTTGCAGGATGGATGTAGTAAACATTCGTCTGACGTGCGTTTCACGGCTCCCCAGACACTTCATCGGAGGCCGTATATACGAGGAGAGCACAGAGCTGCATTTATTTGCAGAGTCGTGACCCCAAAGGTCACAGAACCAAAAGTGCTGTAATACAGCACATAGGAGCAGAGGGGAGAGGCGGTAATGGACGCTACCTGATTTCTGGTCAACCCTCCGGATCAGGTAGTTAGCTTTTTTTATCTTTACTTTTTTGACTCTTTAAAGAGGACCACAGTGTTAAACCCCCCTAAAGACCAGCCCATTTTTCAATAAATAGGCCATTGCAGCTTTAAGGCCTTGCTGCAGGGCCGCACAAGTCAGCACACAAGTGATTCCCCCCCCCCCTTTTCTCCCCACCAACAGAGCTTCCTGTTGGTAGGGTCTGATCGCCCCCCCCCTCATGTTTTATTTTTTTGTAAATATTTTATTATTTTTTAAATAAAAATGTACATTTTTTTTATTTTATGTACCCCCTCCCTCCTTTCCCCCATCAGCCAATCACTGTGATCGGCTGTCATAGGCTTCAGCCTATAACAGCGGATCACCCCTGAGCCTACCAGTCCCCAGTACAGTGCTGCCTTAGATCACAGAGCTGTACGAAGTGAAAGGACGGCGGTTTCGCCATCTAACAGTCTCCTAGCGGCGATCGCCGCTGGGAGAGTGAAGGTGGGAGAGTGAAGGTGGGGTGGAGCTCCGCATACCAAGCATCAGCGTGTGCTATCTCCTGCAAAACAGGCCCGTAGGACCTAACGCCAATCTGCGTTAGGCGGTCCAGGGGCTGCCACCGCGTCCACGTCCATCGGCGTGATGCAGTCGGCAAGTAGTTAAAGTGAACCTCCGGACTAAAAATCTACTCAGCAGAACTGAAAAGGCTTGGTGTTTCTTTAACAGTTTCACAGCATCATCACTTTGTTTTTCTTACCAAAGCATCATTTTTAGCTGCATTTTTAGCTAAGCTCCACCCATCAGTTTTTCCTTGATGCTGTGCAAAGCATGATGGGATTTCCTATGTTTTTATCCACATTACCTAGCAACTGGGAGGGATGATCAGCACACAGGACAGTTGGAGCTGTGTCTCATACTCCCTGTCACCTCCTTTCAACCAATAAGATGGCTGCCGTCATGAAATCAAACATTTGCCTGTTCTTTTAAAACGGGTTGGGTAAGAGATTATATTGCCTATCTATTTTAATTAACATAACTAATGTAACTTAATGACAGTATTTTTGTTTAGGCTGAAGTTCCTCTTTAAGATCAATTGTTAGTTTTACACGTAAGAAATTAATGAAACCATTTTAAACAAACAAACAAACTAGACATTAGTTTCGGTTTAGACTGTGCTTAATTATTGCAATTCACACCTTTCTTCCTGGGAAGGAAGTCATCAGATTCAACAACAGATGCTGAGTATTTGAGAAGCTTTTTTGCTGAGTTGCCTGCTTCCCGTAGTGCCTGCGGTAGGATGATACCTTGTTAGCACTTGTAAATTGCTATTGTATAAGGTATGAGGCTGTGAGTGTGAATTTCAGAGCTTCTGATCATTTGCCTGATCTACACGTGACGTTGCAGAAAAACTAGTGCAAGTACTAACTTAATTAGAAAATAAAGATAAAACAATAAAAAATAAGATGAAGCATATGAGGAACCATCAGGGAAAAAATGAGCTTTACTTACCCGGGGCTTCCTCCAGCCCCTGAAAGCTATCCTGTGCCCTCCCCGCAGCTCTGGTGGCTCCAGGTTTTTCCCCTGGTGCAGAATAGATACCGACATCGCCAGGTTGGCACCTCCTGCACCTGCGCGAACACCGATGTCAATCACGCTCACGTGGTCTGGAGCATTCTGCGCAAGCACAGAAGTACTTATTGTGGCGGGTCACCTCCTCCGTCTCTCTTCCATGTCATGTGACAGAAGCTAACACTAGAGTTCCGCCATGTATGCTGCTGGACCTCTAGTGTTTGAACTTTGGCTTGTGTCACATGACATGAAAGAGAAGAGGATGCTGGGAGGAATAGTCCAGCAGCATGAAGTTAAACCACCAGACCAGGGAGGACATGCGCCAGTCAGACAGGTGAGAGTACTGCTGTTAATCCCCATCCCACGTCCCCTAACCGAACGCGGTTAGCAGTGGGCTCCAGACCCACTGCTAATCCACCAAAATGTTCTGTTCTGTGTGATTGACTGAATAGATCCATTTCAGATGGACATTGATTGATCAGTCAAAAAGAAAAAAAAAGAAACAGCCCAAGAGGATTCACCCCACTTTTATTTATTTGGCTGATTCCCCCCCTCCCCCCCCCCCCATCATGATGTGATTTTTTTTATAGTATGGTCAACAGTAAAAGTAGCAAGAGAAATCCCCATCATGCATAGTGCGCAGCAGTGAGAAAGGGTGATCTCTAGGATCCAGCGCCGGACCCACATGATTCATCTTCGTGCTAGACCATAGTCCCCAACAGTCCCGTTTTCATCGGGACTGTCCCGTTTTAGGGGGCCATCCCGCCATCCCACGCTGCCCCCCCTTAGGTCCAGGCCGCTGGGCAGAGAGGGGAAAAAACTGATCGAGGCACCTGCCCCGGGGATGCGTATGCGGGATGGATGGCCGCCACCATTTCTCCCTCCCTCCCTCCTAATGTGCCCCCCAGTTTGTTCCCCCCCCCCCTCCACCTGCAGAGTAAAAAATGCGCAGCGGTGCGGGCTGTCATTTAATCTTACCAGTGCCGTGCGTTTCAGCTGGTCTTCTCGGCTTCCTGCCTCCTGTGACGTCACAGGAAGCAGGAAGCCGAGAAGACCACCTGTAACGCACGGCAATGGTAAGATTAAATGACAGCCCGCTCCGCTGCGCATTTAACTCTGCAGGCGGGGGGGGGGGGGGGAACGACACTGGGGGGCACATTAGGAGGGAGGGAGAAATGGCGGCGGCCATCCATCCCGCATACGCATCCCCGGGGCTGGTGCCTGGATCAGTTTTTTTTCTCGCCTCCTCCCCACCCACAAGCACCCTCATGCGCCCCCCCACCCACGGGCACCCTCAGGCTCCCCCCCACCTTTCGGGAGTAAAAGGGAGTAATATTAATAATATTAATTAACCACTTTGTCCTCCTTGATGTATTTATCCCTCAAGGAGGACAGGCGAGCTCCCGCGCGCTCCTGCAGCCGATCACGCGCGTGCACGCGCGCTCCCGGCCACGGATTCGGTAGTCCAGGAATCAGTGAATCGGGCTATGGTGTCCGATCACTGATTCCTCTCCCCCGCAGAAAAAGCGACAACTTCTTTCGGAAGCTTCACTTTTTCTAACTCCCATGTCCCTCTAAGCGTACATTGTATGCTTAGAGTGACGCAATGTAAACAAACTCAGAGAGGTGAATTTTAGAGTAAAGGTAGCCATACACTGGTCGATTTGCAATCAGATTCGACCAACAGACAGATCCCTCTCTGATCGAATCTGATCAGAGAGGGATCGTATGGTTGCCTTTACTGCAAACAGATTGTGAATCGATTTCAGCATGAAACCGATCACAATCTGTGAAGTTGCCGCTGCTGCCGGCCCCCCTGCATACATTACCTGATCTGGCTGGCGCGACTCCCCCGGTCTCCGCTGTATTCTTCTCCGCGCTGGTCTCTGGTCCGGCTGGCTTGTTTCACTGAAATTCCTGTCCAGGGGAAGTTTAAACAGTAGATGGCGCACTACTGTTTAAACTTCCTGCCGTGACAGGAAGTTCAAGGAGGCTGCCGCCCTGGAGCCTGAAGAAGAAGACAGCGGAGACCGGGGAGTCGCGCCGGCCGGAACAGGTAATGTATCTCTGCTGTATTCCGTCAATCGTCGGGCATTCAAACGCCGCTATCGACGCACTCCTGACCCGCCAGCGATCGATAAAAATCTTCCGCACGGACGGATCGACGGGAATCGACGAGAATCGACGGGACTGATTGATTGCGGATAGAAATCGATCGTTCTGTCAGCGTTTGGGCAACGATTTCACAGCAGATTCGATCACAGTGATCGAATCTGCTGTATATCGGCAGGAAAATCGTTAGGTGTATGGGCCCCTTAAGGATTACCACTATGTAATGCATATATAGAGGTGTTCATTACCAACATAGCACCAATGAACAGCTAGTTAGATGGATGAAGGAGGGCCCCTTTGTTCCAGGGGCCACGGTGTGGTTGCAACATCTGCACCCCCATTGTTACACTATTGCCCTTCCCTATAATCCCACAACCACCCCCTCCCATGCTAATACTTATGTTTTGCCTCATGTATTTGGTCCTGATAATGAAGCTTTTTTCAATTTGGATTTGCACCAGGGATGCTCATCCGGATTCCGGATACCCGAACTACCCAGATAATCAGAACTTTTTCAACTATCCAAACTCGGATTCGAATTCCGGATATCTGTGCAAATCCGAATAGCGCTATCCAAGTTAACTCGGATATCTATCTGAAATCCGGAATCCAGTCGGATACTGAGTTCGGATATCCGAATACGCATACTGTAACTATGGAGATGACGTCCATGACGTCATTGAGCCAGAGGGCTCCCAGCTTAAGCCCTAGCAACCAATCACAGAAGGGAACCCTGGCCAGCCCCTCCTGACCTCATTGAGCCAGAGGGCTCCCAGCCTAAGCCCTAGCACCCAGTCACAGAAGGGAACCCTGGCCAGCCCCCCTTGTATATTAAGGAGGGGTGCCATGATGAGAAATCTCGTCCTTGCTTGTGACTGCTCACTGAGAGACATGCTCCAGTGCTGCTGACCTAGCAAGTGCAGTATACAGTGATAAGCCTAAAGCTTTTCAGTGCTAAACACCTTCAGTACACTATTGTTCTATTGTTTATTAGTTAGCTAGCTTGATTTCATTCAGTGACAGTCAGACTCTGTGCTGCAGCAGCTGCTAGTTAGGTCTTGTGTCTGTGTGTGCTGTGCACAGACCAGGCCTGCTGCTGGCCTGCTATTAGCCTTAGCTACAGTATAGGTTAGGGAATAGGATTACTGTGTTATTGTGTAGTTAGTACTGCAGTGCTAGTTAGTTGTTAGAGTAGTACTGTGTTAGCTTATTACAGATTACTGCAGTGCTGCTGTGCTGAGCAGTGTCAGTGTGACAGTTAGACAGTTAGTGTGCACTGTCTTCTACTCTGCTGTCTGTCACTCCGTGCTGATTTGCTTTAAAGTCCAAGCCCAATTTTAATAAAATACAAGTACCCCACATCATCTGGTGACATCATCGCATATAAGTTGTACTATGTCTGCTGGCACTGGCAGCTGGGGGAGAGGCAGCAAGGCCAAAAGGAGAAGGTGCAACATTGCGCCACCATGAGCAGTTCAGCCATGACAGTGTCCATTCCGCCGCTAGCCACTGGCCGTCCAGCTGTTAGGAGTAGTCACGCTGCAGATGCACAGCAGCGTGTAGTGGCCATTTTCCAGCTGATGGTGGATGAGCAGGCCACCACCAGCTCTACAACTGAGACCTCCACCACCACCAGCACTCCTGTTTGCAGCAAGCTGGCGCTAGCAGTGGTCAGACTCAGAGCACCAGAACCCCCTCTGCCACTCCTGCCGACACTGAGGCCTGTTCAGGCAGCCAGTCCTCAGTGGCTTCCTCTGCTCCCTCCACTGCTTCCTGTGCAAGGAAAAAACACCGCCAGACCCTGTTGGGCGAGTCTTTCCCTGTTGTTGGCAAGAGGGGGACATGAAGTGGCTGGGAATCACTATGCCTGCCTTACCAACCTTTACCACCACCACCACAACATCCTGGCTCCTCCTGATTAACTATTACTAACTAAGCCACCTGGTTCACAATTTTTTTACAGCCGTGGTACCAATGCTACGTGCCACGGTACAATCACCGGCAGGCTCCTGGCACACGTTACACCTGCTGCTGCTGCATTGCCCTGCTCCTGCTACCTGTGCTGCTCCCACTGCCATGGTGCCACAGGCCACTGATACCACCTATATTTAACCCAAAACACAATTGCTGCATAATTTTTTGGAGGTGTCTGGGCTGAAAACTGTCATGTCCCAGATGTGCGGTTGGACTTTGGACACAATGTGGGCTGCACGACCGCTGTCTGGAACCTAGTCCTGATGTTAATTTACAGCCATTTTTTTGGGTATTTTTTTGGGGGGGTATTTTAACTCCCCACATAATCAATTAGTGTTTCTCTTAAAAAAAAAAACATGATGCTACAACATGCATCATTTACCCTAAAAAACGTTTTGGAAGCAATTTAAAGGCCACTTCTGGTTTTCTATCCGGATATACGAATCAATTCGGATTTTCCGGATAATGGGTTCGGTTATCCGATTCTATTCGGGTACGTTCAGATTCGGATATCCGATTTCGGATCTGGATATCTGGGTATCCAGATCAGAATCAATTCGGATTTTAAAAAGGGGTATCTGAGCATCCCTGATTTGTACATCTTGATCTCCATGGCTGCAGCAGTTTCTGTCATCATAATCTGCTGGTACATGTGTCTGCTTCTCTCCCCTCTGTCACTTCTCCTAGGGCAGTGACCTGTCTCAACGGCCCCTAAAAATGGGGCCTGCTCATTTTACCAGGGGAAGGAGATATCTGATGGTTCCGTTAGGCCGGTTTTATACACAAGGCAAGTGTTGCAGTGCTATGCTCCGCCTCCTCGCATCGCACTGCAACGCCAAACAATTGATTCATATGACCCTGCGGCAGAGTGCGCTGACAGGGTACTATGCATAGCGCCATAGCCCCCCCCCCCCCCCCCCCGGTGCACACCACTTGCATGTCCTCTTCATGCCCATCACAGCCCCTCACCCAGTGACATACTCCCTGCTGGACAGGAAGTACATCACTGGGATCCCCAGCTTCCTCTCATATTTGCGCTGTTCCACGCATGCGCACCACCACCAACAAATTTAACATTTCTGGGTCGCACATTGGCTTCCATGCATTTCACTGCTGCTGTGTTGCTATGGAAGTTGCGCGGTAACGGGCTGTTGACTTTTCCGCAGGTCAGCGGCAAATCGGAAGCTTCCGGATAACATGGTTAGTGTACTAGGCACCATACACACTTTCTCTGCTGTTGCAGCAGTATTTAGTTGCCACATTATTTACCCCTACTTCCTCGAGCACAAGGTGGGAATGAGCCCCTTTTCCATAATTGTGGACATGGGTGCCCTGCAAAGGGAGAAAAGTCTTTGATATATATCTATATGTCAGTGCCAAGGTCGGATTTATACTTTTTGTGCCCCTAGGCCGACTTTCTTGTTGGTCCTCATCCATTAGCAGCAGCATCCCCCATTCCATGTGTAGCCCCTCATTTCATGAGCACATCCATGTACAGCAGCCCCTCTCTTTCATGTACAGCTCCCTTGGGCAGCAGCACCCCTCTTCCATGTGTCACTCCTCAACACCAGCCTTCTTTTTCATATCCACCAACACCTTCTCCATACGCAGATAGGGACACCAAGAGCCACATATAGGGTAGTATGTACAGGTAATATGGGATGAAATTGGTAAGGTAAATACAAATTACTCACAAAGCAGGGTTATTTCAAAGGCAACCTCTGTATAGGGAGATGGGGAGATTAGACCTGACCCCACTCAGAATTAAGAAGTCGCTCTCCGTAGTTCAGGAAAAAAGGAGATGTTACCCCTCCACCAAGGGTGGACTTAGAACAAAGTAACAGGGATACAGAGGCGCCAGAAGGATAAAAACATCTAAAAAGTTTAAAATTTGTAGAGAAAGGCGCTTGGCCTAGTTGCAGACCTGCACCGTACCTACTCCTACCTATTGCCTGATGAAGCGGGGTCATATCTGCGAAACGCGTTGCATTTTACCCTGGAGTATGTAAATAAATATGTTTTACTAAACTTTGTTGGCATATCTTGTGTCTGTTTGTAGATGGTAAATCCACCACTGCCTCCACAAATTTTAAACTTTTTAGACATTTTTATTCTTCTGGCACCTCTGTATCCCTGTAACACATTCTCCATGTGCAGATGCCCCCATGGCCACTAACACCCAATGCCTGGGCCATTTTGGCCTTTCCAGAAACCCGGCCTTGATGAGAGCTGCTTGCTGCCAGATTTTATTTTTGGCCTGAAGGTAAATAAAGCTGCAAAATCCCGGCCAATTCTTATCCCTGACCTCAGGCCATTGTCCCGCTTATCTACCAGAGTTCCCCTTTAACCAAACTCAGTCTCCTTCCTTCCTAAGGAAACCACAGCGATTAAATGTCACATTACAGCGTGCTCTTGGTATCAGATTTGAATTTTTGTCTATTGACATGGCTGTTACCATAACATTTTGCTATTAATTAATGAACTCTTCTTATTTAATTAGTGGCCTCCTTCCAGCTGAGTTAAACGCGAGGGCTGCACGTCTCACTGTTCACTCCCTGATAGGGAGCTGCTATCAATTTACTTTCACGGGCGACTTCAGAGCGGCATAATTAAGTGGTCAGGCGCCGGCGGTGAATGCAGAGCAGTTTAGACGCTGGGAGAAGGCGCCATTGGCCAGAGGCTTCATCTCACAGTCATGCCTCAGTGGCGGACATAAGCAGCAGTCTTTCAGATGAGAGGTGAAAATGTAATTTTGGCACTGCGTCTCCAGCCCGGCCCTCTGCGGAGAGCGAATTTATTCTAAAGGCGCGGTACAAAGGGTGATTAAAGTTTGCAGCGGCCCTGAGATACACGGAGGGAAGCGATTACTGACGTTCCAGAAGACTCATAAAAGCCAGCGAAATAACTCTTTCTGAAATTGTATTTCAGGATAAAACAGACAGTGAGGATAATGCAATATGCTGCTTTTACTTTCAGTTGAATTCATTGGTGTATCATTCAAATTGTTTGAACTTTTGTTTGCACAGTCCCTCTACATCCACTTAAAGAGAAACTGAGGTGTGTTTTTCAAATCTTAATAGGACACAGGGGCATGTGCTGTGCACAATGACATGTCTCTGTGTCCTTCTATTGCTGCCTCTAGCCCCCCTCCCCCCTTAAAAAAAAATTGTACCAAGCTAGCGACAATCTGCCTGTCGCTAGACTGCTATTTACCTGCATATTGTCAATCATTGCCGCTCTCCCACCTCCTGTATTGCCTGTGTCCCCTCACTCCCCGCCTTCGTAAGCTTCCTCCAATAGGAAGCTAAGCCTCGACCCAGGAAGTAGTTCCTGGGTCCGCTCCCAGCCGGTGGCCCTGGGTTCCCTCCATTACAGATGCCAAATGCATCTACTGCGCCTGCGCAGAACACTCCAGACCACGTCAGCGCGATCTGCAACGGAGGAGATCCCGGGCCACCTGCTGGGAGTGGAGCTGCGACGGGGGCACAGGATAGCTAGCAGGGGCTGGAGGAGGCCCTGGGTAAGTAGATCTTTTTTTTCCCCTCGGACTTCCTCTTTAAGAATTAATCTACAGTCCCTAGCCCATATGCAAATAACTTTTTTTTTCCTGAGTTATCTCCTAGGAAATAATTCATATTCTCTTTAACCCCTTGCTGACCATTCCACGCCAATTGGCGTGAACGTGGCAGCTAGTGTTGGGCGAACAGTGTTCGCCACTGTTCGGGTTCTGCAGAACATCACCCTGTTCGGGTGATGTTCGAGTTCGGCCGAACACCTAATGGTGTTCGGCCAAACTGTTCGGGTTCGCCCGAACTGCTCAATGGCCGGCCAAACAGGGCCCCTGTTCGGCCGAACAGGGCCCTGTTCGGCCGAATACGGCCTACCTATGGGGTCGCAGGCATAAGGGGGGAGCATGCCCCGATCGCGGGGGGGTCAGAAATTCCCCCCACCCCCTCCGCTAGCGCTCCCCCCTCTGCCCGCTTCCCCATAAAAAAAGTTTAATGCAAGTTAAATAGTACCGGTGGCTGGCAGTGGAGTGAGGAGGAGGAGTCAGAGAAGGAGAGTGACGCGTTGAGGCCGGGCAGCGGGCGGTTCAGCGGTAGTACCCTTGTGGTACTTCCGCCCTTTCTCTGACCTCACGTCCTCTACGTGATGACGCATACGAGGGTACGCGTGACGCGTACCCTCGTATGCAGAGGACGTGAGGTCAGAGAAAGGGCGGAAGTACCACAAGGGTACTACCGCTGAACCGCCCGCTGCCCGGCCTCAACGCGTCACTCTCCTACTCGGACTCCTCCTCCTCACTCCACTGCCAGCCACCGGTACTATTTAACTTGCATTCAACTTTTTTTATGGGGAAGCGGGCAGAGGGGGGAGCGCTAGCGGAAGGGGTGGGGGGAATTTCCGACCCCCCCCGCGATCGGGGCATGCTACCCCCTTATGCCTGCGACCCCATAGGGCCCTCAAAATTGGCATGTTCGGGGGTCCCATTGACTTCCATTGAGTTCGGGGTTCGGGCCGAACATGCCGAACATCTGGCCCATGTTCAGCCTGTTCGGCCCGAACCCGAACATCCAGGTGTTCGTCCAACACTAGTGGCAGCAGCCCCAAGACCGCTCAACGCCAATTGACATGAAGTCCTGGGGCGGGGTTTTGCAGGAGATCGCCGCTAGGAGACTGTTAGACGGCTAAAACCGCCTTCTGTTTTCAGTGTACAGCGCTGCGATCTACGGCAGCACTGTACTGGGGACAGCCGTGTCACATGGCTGTCTCATGGGGAGACTCACAGAGCAATCCTCTCTCATAGGCTGATGCCTATGAGAGAGGATTGCTAGGATTGGCTGGCAGCAAGGGGTGGGAGGGAGCTGTTAAAAAAACTAAGGAAAAAAGACAGCAACATTTAATTAAAAAATACCTGATAACCACACAAATAAACAAACATGCCTGCAGGGATCAGAGCCCACCAACAGAAATCTCTGTTGGTGGGCAGAAAAGGGGAGGGGTTACTTGTGTGCTGAGTTGTATGGCCCTGCATATGGGCCCCTATCTCGTTCATTAGCCAGGGACTACCTGTGTTTAAAATCTGTGGGCCCTCATACTACATGGAGGAGATAAAATTGACCAGTATACAACCAAGGAGTGCTCACTCAATTTGGCAAGAAATTTAGAATCAGATATGAAAGGCTCTCGTTTTTAAACAATTTTAATTCAGTTTAATAATATATTTAATTGATTCAAAATGTAAATCAATGAAAGAAAAAATCCACGAAACATGAAACAAAAATATCTCTCAAAATATCAATCTCAATATCCGTGTCCGTGGGTGAAGTGCGCTGCGGCGAAAAATGTGCTTGGCTCTGACACTGAAGAAAGCGGCATGCACAGCGTGATGCAGAAAAAAGTGGGAGTGACCATAGCATGTTGTGGGTGGAGCCAAATACTAGCAAAATACTTGTAGGCCCCGGTTAAGAAACCATGTATAGGTGGTGCCCCAGTATAGGTAGCAAGGTATAGGCGGTTCCAGCCCCTGTATAGGTAGCCAGGTATAGGTGGTGACCCAGTATAGGTAGCCAGATATAGGTGGTGTCCCAGTATAGAAAGTCAGCTGTAGCGGGTGCACTCATCTGCTCCCCACGTTCAAGCGCTGATGTCTCTCTTCTCTCAGTGATGGAACGTGGTGTGCTGGTTAGTGAGCCACAGGCCCGCAGCCAGCCCTTCCATCGCTTTTGGGGGGGGGGGACAGGGCCCCTGGAAGCCCTGGGCCCCTCACTGCAGTGTCAGTTGCTCCCCCCCCTGATGGCTGCCCTGAGATAGGTAATATAATCTCTTCTTACCCACTCTGTTTTAAAAGAACAGGCAAATGTTTGTGATTTCATGGGGGCAGACATCTTTTTCATGGGGCAACCATCTTTTTCTTGAGGGCAGCCATCTTTTTGGGTAAAAGGAGGAGACAGGGAACATTAGACACAGTTCCAACTGTTCTGTGTCCTAATCACCCCTCCCAGTTGCACACGCTAGGCTTCAAATCTCAAATTCAAAATAAAAAAAAAATGTGCACCGAAACAGCAGAACGAGTACAACGACATCAGAAATCCCATCATGCTTTGCACAGCATCAGGGGAAAAATGCCCAGACAGTTTTCTTCTGTGCAGCTAAAAATGAGGCTTGGGTAAGAAAAACAAATTTCTGATGCTGTGAAACTGTTATAGACACACCAAGCCTCTTCAGTGCTGCTGAGTAGATTTTTAGTCTGGAGGTTCACTTTAACCTAAATATGGATTTTCTTGGCCACAGTTTGATATACCAGAAGGCAGTCCCATACCTCTCGCTGCACTAACAAAGATGAGGACATTCTCTCAGGCAGAGTCTATGGTTCTCGAGGTGACCGTTATCTTTGGTTCTGTCAGTCAGACTGTCTGTCTCCCTAGACTAATTTGCAGGCATAAGTCTAAATTCTGACTAAAAGACAGAGTCTCAACAGTGTTCAGAAGTTTTGCCGATTCTATTTTTTGAAGGGCAAGAAAAGAATAATAAGTATGAATGACGCATCATATTTCTTTTTAATTACCAGTCCAATGACACTTTGTGGAATTCTCATTTAAAATGTCTGCTGGTTTAGACTAACACAGCCAGTAGTGTTATATGAATAACTTGTATGGGGAGGAGAGTGGTTTCTACTCATGATGGTTATTCGTAACCTCCAAGTTTCTGTAAAATGAGAGAGACCAGGAGCCCAATGGTCTGATATCACTGTATACCGTATTTTTCGCCTTATAAAACTGAGTTTTTCATCCCCAAAGTGGGGGAAAAGTCACTGCAATTTTTGGATCAATTGCCAAAAAATGTGCATACACATACGTGTTTACACAATTGCAACGCAAAAATGCATAGAAAAGGGGCATTTTTGGGTGCATCTTATAAGGGGAAAAATAAGGTGAGTGAATATATTGAGAAATGTGTGTATATATACTCACAAAGGAGGGTTGCAAAAACTTCCAACCACCGTCAGGTCCTGTGGGAAGATAACCGTCCCCTCTCGGTGTCGCAGGTCTTTTGGTGCAGATGCTGGTTTGATTGGTCTTGCTGCTTTATAATTTTTGAGGACACAAGGGGCCATATGCAATTCACTTTTTCACCTGAGTTTTCTCCTAGGAGATAATTTTTCATCTTCGTTGATTTAAAACAACTTTCCAGGACTTTTCAACTGAAAATGTACCAAAAAGTAGGTGAAAAAGTACTATCAAAATTATTTTAAGGATTTTCTTGCTTTCTGGTGGCTTAAAAGTCCTTGTTTTTGACAATTTTAAAAATAGCACCTAGGAGCAGGGGTCGAGTCCTGCGTGGACGCGGGTGAACGGCGTCCATCCACTTTTTCTTCAGCGTGGACGCCGTTCACCCTGGCTTGTGTGGAGGGGAGCAGAGCAGAGAAGGAGAGCTATGGGGACAGTGGGAATGGGCGGACATCTCCCCCCCCCATCCCTCACCTTCGTGCTCCCCTTCCTGCCTCTCCCCTCCAGTGTTTTGAAGTGTCGGGCCCGGCGGCGAAAGTGGGCGGAGACTTTCCGCGTTCCAGTCGCATGGGACGCTCCACTCTGTGTGCGGCTAGAAGACCAGACTAGCCGCACACAGAGCGGAGCGTCCCATGCGACTGGAACGCGGTAAGTCTCCGCCCACTTTCGCCGCCGGGCCGACACTTCAAAACACTGGAGGTGAGAGGCAGAAAGGGGAGCACGAAGGTGAGGGATGGGGGGGGGGGAGATGTCCGCCCATCCCCGCTGTCCCCATAGCTCTCCTTCTCTGCGCTGCTCCCCTCCTGCTGGGGGCACACCTGGCTACCTGGGCACATAATCCCCTGCCTACATATACTGGGCACATATACCCCTGCCTACATATACTGTGTATATATACCCCTGGCTACATATACTGGGCATATATGCCCCTGGCTACATATACTGGGCATATATGCCCCTGGCTACATATACTGGGCATATATACCCCTGGCGACATATACTGGGCATATATACCCCTGGCGACATATACTGGGCATATATACCCCTGGCTACATATACTGGGCATATATACCCCTGGTGACATATACTGGGCATATATACCCCTGCCTACATATACTGCGCACATATACCCCTGCCTATATATACTGGGCACATATCCCACTGGCTACATATACTGGACACATATACCTCTGGCTACATATTCTAGGCAACTATACCTCTGGCTACATATACTGGGGACTACTATACTCAAGGCTACTTATACTGGGGACACCTATAGACCTGGCTAACTGGGGGTACCTATTTTGGGGAAACTGCTGTCAGATTATCTGCATTTTTGTGGAACCGCTGTTATGTATTTTGGGGAACAGCTGCCAGATTATGTGTATGTTAGGGGAACGGCTGCTGCCAGATTACGTGTATTTTGGGGAACTGCTGCCAGATTGTGTATGTATGGAGGACAACTACTGCCAGATTATATGTCCTTTGGGTGTTACGTGTATTTTGGGTGATCCGCTGCCAGGTTTCGCGTATTTTGGGGAACTGCTTCCAAATTATGTGTATGTTGGTGGAACTGCTGCTGCCACATTGTCTATTTTGGGGGAACCACTTCCATATTATCTGTATTTTGGAGGAATTTCTACCAGATTATGTGTCTTTTTGGTGAAATGCTGTCAGATTACATCTATTTTTGGGGGATACACTACGGCAGAGCTCAAACTTCCTCGGCAGACCTTTTACATCACTGCTAAGGTCATGTATATTTGGCCCCACCCATGACCACGCCCACGGTGTGCTTGACCACGCCCATTTTTGGGCGCGCAGGAGTTCTCCAAGTGAGTCCACTCACTTCTTTTCCCAGGACTAGACCCCTGCCTAGAAGTAAATTCAGACGGCCGGCGTGGTGACGACAGACGTAACGTTTCAGGAAGAAGGAGCCCGACACTCGGGCCCAGTGTCGCCGGGGAGCCATTTCTGGCCAGGCCCTGGGAGAAGAGCCACTACACTGGGCTGCAGAAAGCCCCAGGTGAGTACCAATTTCGTTTTTATTTAGAGCTCGGAGTCCCTTTAAGGGTGCCTCCAACAGTGTTTCCTAGATTTATATGGGGTAGGTTGAGGCCATCCACTTAACCAAGCACTGAGCTAGTTTTTCTGTATCTTTTTAGTTTTTATATGTAATTTTCATGCTTAAATTAGACCACCAACACCTTGATTCATTTACCTACCTTCACTAAAGTGTGCCTCGCATGGCCATAATCCAAATTTTTGGATATTCAGTTTTTGAGTGAGCATGAAAAAGGGCGCCGTGAAAAGGGGCCCAGTTGGATAATGATCAAGGCAAAAGGAAGAGAGATTTACCGGGCACCAGTTGCTGATAAGTCACCTATTTATTGCTCCCAACACCTTCAATAATACATGCAAAAAATCTAGCCTTACAGCTGTTTCACGGGAGAACCCGCTTCTTCAGAGGCAGCAGATCTTTGTATCTGCTGCCTCTGAAGAAGCGGCTTCTCCCGTGAAACAGCTGTAAGGCTAGATTTTTTGCATGTATCATTGAAGGTGTTGGGAACAATAAATAGGTGACTTATCAGCAACTGGTGCCCGGTAAATCTCTCTTCCTTTTGCCTTGATCAGTTAAATCTCTTGCTGGAGGCACAATTGCATATAGCACCTGCATCTCATGACCTGCCAGATCAACATCTTGTGCCGATTTTTTCTTTAACCTCTTCTCATAAAATACGAACCAGTTGGATAATGAAATGGCGCTGGTGAACGAAATCTGATAACGATAAACATCGTTATCAAACTTGGTTAATGATAAATACCGTTGTAAAAACCGACGGGAAGTAACGAAAAGATATAACCATTAAAAATAGCTACATAATTCAACAATACAGCTTAACCCAACCCTACTCTCACACAGAACCCTCCCCTTGTGGTGCCTAAAACTAACCACTTCCCTGATGGTGCCTAGCCCTAACCACCCCCTGGTGGTGCCCAACCTTAACTCCCCCCCCCCCCCCGGTGTTGCCTAACCCTAACTACCCCCTGGCGGGGCCTAACCCTAACTCCCCCCCCCTGGTGTTGCCTAAAACTAACCGACACCCAGGTGGTGCCTAACCCTAACCACTCCCCCTGGTGGTGCCTAACCCTAACCACTTTCTCTGCAGACACACCCTTTTACACTTAGAAATGATAATATCTTTGATAACATAAAAATCTGTACATACAAACAAAATAATATGACAAAAACTATAATGCTGCAAGCTTCTAAAATGATAACATACTTCAAAAACTTAAATGTTCTAATGTTGTTAGCGATATTTATAACGGCACCCTTTTTTCTTATTTTTTTGCCATATTAACGATAATTGCATTAGAGTCTACTCTCAGCCGGCACCGTTTTTTCCTGATACCAGTCTGACTATGTCATAATGATTTTGTTTTCTTCATATATGCAACAGTACATTGATAAGGCACCTATTAGCATAGAGTTTTAGCCAGGGCCGGTTTAGGCAACAATGGGGCCCCAGAGCAAAATAAACCTGCCCTCCCCCCCCCCCCAACAGATACCCCGGAGCAAAAATCGACAGTAAGGGACCTTTTTTGCAGCTGGTATAGTCAGGGTGTGAAGCCCCAATCGGTCGGAGCTCCACATTCTGGCTACCCCAGCCTGCATGGGGGACAAGGGGTTAAAACGTTTCAGGAGGGGGGACCCCACATAATTTAAAAAAAAAATCCCACACTCTAAACATAAAAAAAATTTGGGAAAATAGGAAAAAAATGCCAGGGATCTGCATACAGCCATATTGCGGCTGTATAGCGATCCCTGGCCAAAGGGCTGCGGCTGCGTATGGACCCCCTGGAAACCCCGTCAGGAAATGTATTGCTCTTTCTTTTGATACATGTAAAATTACACTACCGTTAGGTACTAAAAGTGACATTTACCGCCGGCCCTGGTTTTAGCATACTGTACATTGATATTGTGATCCTCCATAATTAGGGCCGATTTTAGGCATTGACAAACCAGGCAGATGCCTGAGGTGACAAGTGGAGAAAGGGAGCACCACAGAGCAAGTCTTAGCGCACTGTACTTTGTGGAATTCTTATAGCCAACTGTTAATTCCATTAGGAGATGAATGGCAATTTTAGCACACAAATATGCTCTGCTGTGTCGATAGTTTCAACTCATGCTTGTTTCCGGGTTGTGATTCAGACACTACTGATGCATGAAAGATCAGCAGGATGCTAGACAACTGGCATTGTTTAAACGGAAATAGACATGGCAGCCTACATATACCATTCACTTCAGTTGTCCTTTAAGCAGTATGGAAGAAAGATACAGAAACGCTGCAGAATTTGCTGCAGTAGAATGACGGTGTTTTGCCTTAGACTGCCCGAGTCTAGAGTGCTGTTGACAGACAATCCACTGCTAATTAGTGTCCATAAATCACATCCATCTGGCAGGGGGCCTTGAGGCAGCCCCGTAGCACACTAGCAAATTATAATTTTCATCTGGCCAAGAAACACGTGAACGTCCTCAGAAAATGTGGAAGTCTGCAGGCGGGAAATGGGAAGCGTGGTCTGGTCTGATCAGCCTGCCGCCCCCACCACCGCTAACACATTGATAAAGGGAGGGGGGGCACCAAGAGCCCAATATTGTATAGATGAAAATGAATAATGAGTAATATAACAATTTAATACTCACAAACCAGGGTTACCATTAGGCAACCACTGTGAAGGCAGGTGGGGAGATTAACCTGACCCCACTCAGGATTAAAAGTCGCTCTCTGTAGATGGGAAGAAGATGGGTACAACCCTCCACCAAGGGTTGACTTAGCAATATGTAGAAGCTTTCCAGAGGCGCCGATAGAATAAAAGTCACTTAATCAAGCTTAAAACCGATGGGGCAGTGATGGACCTATCCCATCCATGCGGACAAAGCAAACAAAGGAAGGACTGTGGCATCAACAGTCAAACAACAATTTATTTATACTCCACAGTAAAAATAGGCAACGCGTTTTACTGGCTCTATCCTGCTTCATCAGGCCAATCAAAAAGGAGCATGCAGCTTATCAGCATCAAAACCACACTGAGGCGCCAATACACTTTTATTCTATTGGCGCCTCTGGAAAGCTAACTCATTGATGGAAAAGCCTTCCGAAGATTGGTATTTTAACTTCCAAAGCTTGCTATCGTAACAAATGAAATGATGGCTTCCTGTAGCTGCCAATATGTACTAGAAGAATTTTTTTTATTATTTAAAATTTTTATTGATTTTCAGAATTAAATTGAAATGACACAAGGGAGTCAAGAAAACCAGGAGCCAATAGTGTAGTATGATAAAACACTGAAAAGTATATACTGAATTTTTTGGACCATAAAACTCTCCTGACCTAAACCTAGGTTTAGAAGACAAAAACCAGGGAAAAATATATATACTAAATCTGTGTGCGCCCATTGTGCAGGGGCTTCCTGTGGAACTTCTCCCCCTAACCCTTTCTGCCTCCACCAGCTACACTAACTAACCACTAATTATACTACCAGCTATGCTAACTAATATCTAAGCAGATCGTATGCCCTCATCTTTCAAGACGGCGCTCCAAGTCTTCTGTCTCCTTCTCCATCTCCAGCCGCTGTAATGACTTACGGCTGTTCAGAGTCCTCCGTCTTGTCCATTTCCAGCTGATGTAATGACATTCTGCTCACCTGGTCATACATTTGCACTATGAGACGCACTGACTTTCCCCCCTACTTTTTTGGGGGAAAATGTGCGTCTTATAGTTCAAAAAATATGGTAAGTTAAGGGTGTCGATCACAAATTTCAGGTTGCAAGAATCCAGCTACCACCAATCAGTCTTGCGGAGGATTTCTGAGGATCCCAATTAAGCAAGAAATACTAAAATGACAACCTCCCAACGCCAACAGAGGTGTAAGAACAATATTTGAGGGTAGAGGCGTCTAAAACCCACTCTGTTCAATAAATATTTTAAAAGAATAAAGAGTCACTTTGACTACTTGAAGACCTTCAGAAGAAGTAAGCCAGGTATGGTTGGTATAATCCTTCTTAAAGTGTTCTTAACAGATTTATAGTTTGTGGGCGCCTCCGCCCTTAGGTAACAAAGGAGGCCTACATGAATAAAATATACACAGTACACTATCCAGAGCCACCCACTTGACACCCTGCGCTCTCTTCCAAGCTGTGATTTCACTCCCCTTCCTGTACGCATACAGGTATCGCAGGCAGCCCCTCATCCTTTTGCGATGCTGCCACACCATAGACAGAAAACAGCACTTAGTGTGACCACCGCTGATATCCTCAAACCAATACTCCACTAGGGCTGAGCACAAGTTTCACATAAGCCTAATTTCTCATTGAAATTCACAATTACGATGCAAAATCGAAATGTGAAATTTCAGGAAAAATCGTAATTGTAATCCTTTCTAATTTCGCATACATTTTAATGTAATTTTAGTGTAATTTCATGACGACTTTGGCGGTTAATAAAAAAGCCCCCTTTATACAAGCTATTGTCACCCAAATTGCTACATATATATGTTAAGGACAATAGCGGGTACAAGTCAATAAAAAAAGAAAATTGATTTTAAAAAATGCAAAGAAAAAAGGTTTTTAAACTCAGAAAAAATATAGTTTAAAACCCATTTTTCTTTGCATTTTTAAAATCGATTTTCTCAAAAACTACAAGGTATTTTTGAAAAAAAAAAAGTTTTATTTTTAACATATATAGCAAATTGGTGGCAATAGTATGTATGTGGCCTTTGCTATTCACCGCTAAATTTGGCACAAAGTTACTTGAAAATTACATAAAAATTTACGCAAAATTAAAAATAATTACAATTACTGAAAAAATGAATTACGATTTTTCCTGAAATTTCACTTTATGTTTTAGCCTACGCAAAATTTGTGCTGAGTACTAGTGGAGTATTGGTTTGATGATATCAGCGGTGGTCACACTAAGGGTGTTCACAAAAGGGTGCTAACTAAAAGCCCCTTAGCACCAGGGCTGTGGAGTCTGAGTCGTGGAGTCGGAGTCGGAGCAATTTTGGGTGCCTGGAGTCGGAGTCTGGTAAAAATGCACCGACTTCGACTCCTAATGAATTTGTAACTGTAATTAAAATAGAAAATATGATAAAATGTTCTATTTCTCACATAATAGTCATTAAAAATAATATATATATACAGTATATATACAGTAATAGCTGTGCTCAGTCCACAAAAATGAAATAAACCAATCAAAATTAGTTACTTGTGCTGCTTCAATAAAGCAGTCCCCGTATTTTTAGTCAGATATACATATCTGATTGTGACTGTATATATGATATGTACACAGGAATCTCTTATACTGTATATACTAAATAACATCTATGCTGTAAGAATAAAGCCTGATGTGTAGCCGTGTCACTAATAGAGATCGTCAATGAGATGGAAATAATTCTGCGTTAATTCTGATTTATGCAAATGTATGCACTTTCTTTGCTCATGAAATCAAATAATTTGATATTTTGTTAAAATTTGGTTTGGTGACTACAGATTAAAGGGTACCTGAGACGGATGAAAAGTAAAGTTTTATACATACCTGGGGCTTCCTCCAGCCCCCTTCAGGCCAATCAGTCCCTCGCTGTCCTCCGCCACCTGGATCTTCTGCTATGAGTCCTGGTAATTCAGCCAGTCAGCGCAGTCCAGCCACGTGCCGCTCCTACAGCCAGGAGCGTTCTGCACCTGCGTAATAGTGCTGCGCAGGTGTAGTACGCTCCCGGCAGCGGAGTGTGTGCATGTGCACTACGCCAGACTGGCTCAAGTACCTGGACTCATAGCAGAAGATCCAGGTGGCGGAGGAGGACAGCGAGGGACTGATTAGCCTGAAGGGGGCTGGAAGAAGTACCAGGTATGTACAAAACTTTAATTTCATCTGTCTCAGGTTTACTTTGTAGTAGTACTATACTCTACATATGCACTCCCTACAGAGCTTCAGGGAATCCACTGAGAATGTTGTGCACATCGAACACAGAGGTGTTGTCTATCACCCATAAACCTGGTTCAGATTGTACATGAAGAATGTGTAATAGAGGAAGAATCTCCTTATTCCCCTGCAGAGTACCTGCACATCATTCTTACATGTACCCACAGTTACATTGCCTAGGGCCTGATAGATGTTCTTTGTTCCGGTTTGTACCTTTTACAAGTACTCTTAACAAGGACTAGTTTTAGTCTAAAGGGAATAAATATAGTAGTCTACATATTCTTCTCACTTAAGTTGTCTTGTAAAATTCCTAAGCTTTGGCAGTTAAGAGACGAATTTCACGTTAGTCGAGGAGTCGGAGTCGTGGAATCCTAAACTGAGGAGTCGGAGTCGGTGGAATCCTAAACTGAGGAGTCGGTGGATTTTTGGACCGACTCCACAGCCCTGCTTAGCACGCCTAAAGCCCTTTATAATGCGCAAAGTTTTGCACCGTGCAACGTTTTGGGCGCACCCGGTGCAACGTTTTAGGCGCACCCAGTGCAACGGTTTGATCGCATTTAGCACACACTGCACAGCGCTAAACTTTGCGCGCGTGCTAATTGCTTAGCACCATAGTTAGCACGCCCAAAGCTTTTAGGGTGCCTTTTTGTGAATCGAGCACTAAGTGTTGTTTTCTGTCTATGGTGTGGCAGCTTCGCAAAAGGATGAGGGGCTGTTTGTAATACCTGCATGCATGCAGGAAGGGTAGTGCAATCCCAGCTTGGAAGAGAGCACAGGGTGTCAAGTGGATGGCTGGGTAGTGTACTGGTTAAGGTCTCTGCCTTCGACATTTGAGACAAGGGTTCAAATTCTGGCTAGGATCAGTACATAGTCAGTAAGAATTCCTTGAGCAAGACTCCCTAACACTGCAGGGTGGCCTCTTGAGCGCCCCCTTAGTGGCTGCAGCTCTTGAGTGCTTTGAGTCCAACAGGAGAAAAGCGCTTTACCAATATTATTATTAAGTGTTGTTATACAGTACCATGATATGATTTTCTTTTTCTTTTTTCACATTAACTTTTTGAGAGTGTTGCACATACAAGTGGATCTGGCTAGGAAGAAAAAGACTGGACACGTGTGGTGGCAAACTCCAGTGGATTTAGTGGATGTGCTTCAAACTAGACCAGCTTCAAGTCCACTAATTTACCTGATCACTGCCATGTGATGCATTCTGTTTTCTTCCTCGATGGCTTTAGTTGACTAGATTCTAGGTTCTTAGCAGTTGGAAGGCGCAACCCCGGGTTGAACTTCTGGAGGGTTCTGGGAATGCAAGGGCCTGGTAAATTTAATTATATTTAGGAAAGTTTGAATTTTTTTAGAGAATTATACTTACTTTTATAAACAAAATCAGGAAAGTTGTTTTGTTAATTGTAGACAATAGGAGAATGACTAGAAATCATATGTATACACTTTGGGTGTAAGTAGAAATGTGTAAGTATTTAGGGGTACAAGGGATACTTGAGATAGTTTGACCCATATCGGTGGCACTTGATAGGCAGCAAGCATAGCCGTTTATAAAGGTGTAAATACCAAAATAATGTTGAGATTGAGAAACACTGGTCTAGAAGACAGACTTTTGAAACCAGGGATGGTCGTACTCAGCCAACTTTGCTACGCTGGAATTGGTTTTACGCAATTACGCTTCGCCAAACTACGACTTTCGATATTAAATATTCATTTCGTATGCATTTTGTAGACTACGTGTTAAAATACGCAATTACGCGTAGTGCGAACCGTAGTGTATGCGGATGCTTATGCCCGCATGCAGAAAATTTTACGCATTAATTCTTCTGTAAATGCTTGTACTGGGAACTCTTCTATGCGTACGTTCCCCTTTCCAATGCTTAAATTTGTAAGCATACAATCACACGCAGAAAATTAGACGCTAGTAACACATTCGTAGTTCACTACGCAATACACATGTTAACTACGCACAGTGGGCGTAAGCTACGCGTAGCGGTATTTCACTACGCGTAAATTCGTAAGCGTAGTTTTGAAACTTCACCTATGAACTACGATGCATAGATGCAAACTGCAATGCGTAAATTCGCACTGGCATAGTTTCTGCTCTTCCCTGTTTGAAACGTATGCAAACTGTAGACAAGACACAAAGCATTTATATTGCACTCTTCTCCTGGCGACTCAAAGCATCAGAGCTGCAGCCACTAGGGCACACTCTACAGGCAGTAGCAGTGTTAGGAAATATTGCCAAAGATGTCTCTGAATACATTCAGCTTACTGAACACAGGTAGAGTCGAGATTTGAATCCTGGTCTCCTGTGTCAGTACACTATCCAGCCACTGGATCTAAAACGTTACTTAGATAGCCTTGTCTGGGTTCCAAGCTAAAGAAGCCAAGTTTATCAAACATTTCTTGATGAGACCTTCCATTCCTTTGAGTCATTTAGTTACACGTTTTTTTTTTTTGTATTTGTTTAAACATTTCAAATCCCTCCTGTAATGTGGTGTTAAATGTGTATCCCATACTCCAGATGTGACCTGACAAGATATTTTTACAGAGGAAATGGTATACTAGCATCTTGCGATATTATTTCCCATTTTATGCATCTCAAAATTTTATTTGCTTTAGCAGCCACTGCTTGGCATTGACTAAGGTTGTTCAACTTGTTATCAGCCAGTATTCCTTCTCCAAGTCTGATGTTCCCAGAAGCCATTTAATTAATATGGCACTCGACCACTGGCACTTTCAGGATGCCTCACCTTACATTTGTCAACCTTTAATTTCAAAATGCCATATGCCTGACCAGATAGCCATAATCCTTCTTTAGTATGTCTGTATCCTGCCAAGTATCCTGCTAAGTGTTCATAGTTTCTCCTAATTTTGTATCATCGGTGAGGATATCAAGGATGGAACTGTAAAGGCATCACCTGTTGCCTCATGTCTTCAGGTAGTAGCTCTTAGTCCTGGGACTTCAATCCACAAAAAAATGGGAGGGTGTTAACATTGTTACAATGACTGATCAAAGCAAGGCTGCATGGCAGGTAACAATGAGTATGTTTTCCTGCACATTATAAATTATTTTTTCACCCCACCACCCAACCCAATGCCCCTGACTGACATCACAATATCTGTTGGTGGTACATCAATCGCAAGTCCCCAAGCACTGCCTAGGTATAGTACTGGACTCAACTCTCTTATTCAAACCACACACATTGACAAACTATCTTCCTCTTGTTTTCTTCATCTAAAAAACATCTCCTGCACCCTTTCCTCACACAGGACTCAACCAAACCATTGGTGCATGCATGCCCTGATTATCTCATGTCTAGACTATTGAAACTCTATTCTCTGTGGCCTACTCGCTAACCACACAACAGTCTATCCTGAACTCTGCTGCATGACCCATCCACCTCTCCCCCTGATTCTCCAGCCCAATCCCCCTCTGTCAGTCTCTTCACTGGTTGCCAGTCACACCGCATCCACCTCTCCTCCCGCTTCTCCAGCCCAATCCCCCTCTGTCAGTCCCTTCACTGTCTGCTAGTCACACCTCATCCACCTCTCCTCCCGCTTCTCCAGCCCAATCCCCCTCTGTCAGTCCCTTAACTGTCTGCTAGTCACACCTCATTCACCTCTCCTCCCGCTTCTCCAGCCCAATCCCCCTCTGTCAGTCCCTTCACTGTCTGCTAGTCACACCGCATCCACCTCTCCTCCCGCTTCTCCAGCCCAATCCCCCTCTGTCAGTCCCTTCACTGTTTGCCAGTCACACCGCATCCACTTCTCCTCCCGCTTCTCCAGCCCAATCCCCCTCTGTCAGTCCCTTAACTGTCTGCTAGTCACACCTCATTCACCTCTCCTCCCGATTCTCCAGCCCAATCCCCCTCTGTCAGTCCCTTCACTGTCTGCTAGTCACACCTCATTCAACTCTCCTCCCGCTTCTCCAGCCCAATCCCCCTCTGTCAGTCCCTTCACTGTGTGCTAGTCACACCTCATTCATCTCTCCTCCCGCTTCTCCAGCCCAATCCCCCTCTGTCAGTCCCTTCACTGTCTGCTAGTCACACCTCATTCACCTCTCCTCCCGCTTCTCCAGCCCAATCCTCCCTCTGTCAGTCCCTTCACTGTCTGCTAGTCACACCTCATTCACCTCTCCTCCCGCTTCTCCAGCCCTATCCTCCTCTGTCACTCCCTTCACTGGCTGCCAATCACAACTCATCCACCTCTTCTCCTGCTTCTCCAACCCTATCCCCCTCTGTCACTCCCTTCACTGGCTGCCAATCACACCTCATCCACCTCTCTTCCCATTCTCCAGCCCAATCCTCCCTCTGTCAGTCCTTTTACTGTCTGCTAGTCACACCGCATCCACCTCTCCTCCCGCTTCTCCAGCCCAATCCCCCTCTGTCAGTCCTTTCACTGGCTGCCAATCACACCTCATTCACCTCTCCTCCCGCTTCTCCAGCCCTATCCCCCTCTGTCACTCCCTTCACTGTCTGCTAGTCACACCTCATTCACCTCTCCTCCTGATTCTCCAGCCCAATCCTCCCTCTGTCAGTCCCTTCACTGTCTGCTAGTCACACCTCATTCACCTCTCCTCCCGCTTCTCGAGCCCAATCCTCCCTCTGTCAGTCCCTTCACTGTCTGCTAGTCACACCGCATCCACCTCTCCTCCCGCTTCTCCAGCCCAATCCCCCTCTGTCAGTCCCTTCACTGTCTGCTAGTCACACCTCATCCACCTCTCCTCCCACTTTTCCAGCCCTATCCCAATCTGTCACTGCCTTCAATGGCTGCCATTCACACCTCATCTACCACTCCTCTTGATTCTCCAGCCTTACCCCATTCTGTCAGTCCCTTCACTGGCTGCCAGTTACAACCATCAACCATCTGCAATCTCCGCTCTTCCAACAATATTCTCCTGTCTTCCTCTAGACTGTAAGGCCAATTGGCCAGGGCTTACTTTGTAATGTGTACGCACATCTTCCAACATTATGTAAAAATCTGTAATTAATGTCTTCGCTGTATAAGCTGTAATCCACCAATGCCTTGTACGGTTAACTGTTGTATTGTTTATATTGTATTGTTATATCATGTAATCCATTGTACAGTGGCACGAAAGATGCTGGCACTATATAAATCAATAACAATAATAAGTGTGAACCCGCCACTATGGCACCTCCAGAACCCAAATCACACAGTGTGCACCACCATAGCCCCAATTTATATTGTGGCCCATGGGGGTGTCTACATCAGCCTGGTGCCTCACGCACAATTTTACGTGTCCGCCCTGTTAGGTTTTTTCCTAAAGTAATAAAAGCGGGGATGTGAAGTTGTAGATGTAGACAGAAATAAAATATGTTGCTACATCATCATAGAAGAACGGTACTTAGTTAATACTTAACCCATTAGCAGCTTTAATAGAGTTACAGGATCTCATTTGAGATAAGTGCTCTGCTTTTGACCTCAGTCAGTAGAACTCATTGTGCTGTAAATTCTTGGAATGATTTGATCTCTCTGTACTGGCAGAAAATATAGAAAATCAAAGAAGCCGTATGTTAATGTCTCCGTAGTGACAAATGGCCATAAATATGCATTACAGCAGTACTAATTAGGTGTAAGGAAATGTAACAAATAAGAAATAAAAAAGTGCTAAAATAAATCCTGGAGAAATTCTAAGCCTCTAAATAGATTGGCTGATAAAGGGCTAAAGACCAGCTAGCGACCTGGAAATAAAATAGATATGGTACATAGCACAGTTGTCAGTGGATATCAAACCACAAGGGAGTTCTACGCAAAAAGTTTTGCGTGTGTGTCCGTTTTTTTTTTCTATTCTCTGCTGTTCTCTAGACAACTCAACTATTTGTCTTGTTTTTTTTTTTTTGTTTTATTAAAAATAATTGCATTTTCATCATAGTAAATGTTCACATCATATACCATATCAAATGAACAACCAAGCAGTACAACAAACATAAACTTTTAAATGCCTGAAACTAGATTGGAAGGGGTTAACTTAAAACAGTCAGTGATAAAAACATTAAAAAAAGGTTTATAAAAAAAGAAACTTATTGAGAGGGGAAAAATATAACTAAGAAAAGAACTAAAAAAGGATCTAATCCTGAACATATCATACTCTAAATGACAAGTATATTTAATCCTTGCAAATATTAATGAGGGTGATTAGGTCCGGTGAGGTGATGAAAGTCTTGTCCTTGGAACAACGGGTGGATCAAAGGGTGCAGTTGTAACGTAGGGTGCATTCCTGTGCTGGGGTGGGGTGCTAAGAGGGTTGGGATGAGGGTGCCATGTGGAATGGCTTGGATAGTCAAGTGGGCTGGGTGGATGGAAGCTGCTGAGACTAGATGCAATGGGTGTGCCAAAGGATGACCGGCGGCAATGAGTTGAGGGTGTGCCGTGAACAAGGCTGGCGGTAAAGAGGGAAGACTGATGGATGGGAACTGGGATGGAGGCAATGAGTTCAAATGTGGCAATGGGAAATGACCAACATGGGGATGCACGGGAGATGTGACAGCATACCGCTGCATGAAAGCATGGTGTATGGTGGTGATGGACGGCTGGTGTTGGACAGCTACCGGTTGGACGGGTGGAGCACTGGAGAAGACGGGGGATCCATTTGTTGGCAAAGCTTTGAAATGCTTTGTCAGTAACTGCTTCTGCATATGCTGTTGTGCCTGAAGTTGTAATAGTTTATACTTATCAACCTCATCAGGTGCAAACGTTACGGGTTGTTGTGCTAGTGGAGGAGACGGCTTATGATGCAACCATCGGTTGTTGTCCATTTTTCTTAAGTCCTGCATAGTACTCTCGTAACAGCATTTAAAATTACCATCAACAGGACCCGGCCTCATATTTATATCCGGATGGCCCGGTCTCTTTTGGTGTTCTTTGGCGTCAGGTGAGTCAATTTCACCAGGGTGTCTGAGGGAGGGCCACCCATAGGGAAAGTTAAGGTGAACTGGGTCAGGGTTTTGCATAAATGTTTGTACTTGGCTGACAAACTGTCCTGGTGCTTCCCCAAAAGGAACCTCTGTCCTGCACTCTGTATTTATTTGTTGTATGTCACCCAAAGAGTCTTTATACTGTGTGGTTAAATGTCTATGTCCTAGGCCTTTGGATTCAATATTATTCACCAAGTTTGCAATTAGGGATTCTGCACCATTACCGGTTACAGGTTTGGTAGCATCATGCAAAGGTAGGGTTATCTCTATGGGATCTGCTAAAGGGAGGCTTATATCAAAATAATTCTGAGGGTTATTACTTAATTGTACACCATGCTCTGTGTTATTGTCTTTTGATTGTTTTGTAGAAAGTCCATTCTCTGGCAAATGTGAAACCAATGTCTGTTTCAGCAATTCATGTTGTACATCATTCTCTGAAGGACTGCTTTTACAGTTCATAGCAAGAGGTATATTTTGGAAATGATCTTTATATAAGCACTCTTTTTCAGTATAATCTTTAACATCTTCTGTACTTTGTGGACTTTTGAGGAGGGGTGATGAAGCAATGGATTTGTCTGAGGAAGATGTTTTGCTAGGAAAGTTCTCACTGCTGTTAATTTGTACTGAATGTGATCTATCTACAGTCTGATCTGTCTCTACGTCCCTCTGTGTCTTCAAGCCATGGCACCTAGAACAGACATAATGTTCCAAAGCTCCACTTCTTGATATGTCCGATGTTTTGTGCTTGTCATTTCTGCATCTACATATCGGTTTTGTTGCTGCTTCGGAAGGACAGTCACTTTCCAAAGAGGCATCACTCTTGTGCTCTCTGTCTGTATAGCATCTGTTTTCTGAAGAAGCTTCACAAGTTGATCGTGTGCTGGCCGTATCTTCATGCCTACAGGTTGAACTGCTGCTCATGGAAGAACTAGAAGAGGACTGCTGCGAAAAAGATGATTTTGTAGACATGCTTGAACTTGAATCGCTTTCAGAATCTCTACTACTATCACTGTTATCTGGAGAAAATAACTTTTCATGGTGACGCTTTCGTTTTCTCGTCTTGGATTTATTGTACCACTTGTCCTTGAAGTCCTGTGGTTCTTCATGAACAAACCTCTTTCTTTTCAGATCCCCTTCAGAACTTTTGGCCGTGCTGCTGTAGTTTGGAATTATTTTTGTATTATCATGCAGTCCATGAGACAGGATCTTCTGCTTTCTCAAAAAACGGCTTTCCCTAACAACACAACTGTGTAGACTATTAAAATAGGAGGAACTCTGAGGTCTGTGTTCTTGCAGATGACTGTACTGGGCTTTGTGCTCAGTCTCTGTGGTGGCTCCATAATTTTTAGAAGGTTCAGGCTCTTTTTTTGCCAAACCTTCCAAGTTAAGTCTTTCCCTCTTTGGCAACTGGTCATCTGTTTCACTCCCCGTGCCCTTCTCTGCATTGGTACCTGAGGTTCTGTTAATAGAATCATTCTTACACCCAACATTGTTTGCATCTTTTTCTTTTGATGTCCTTGATTTATTTTTTTGAGAACATTTGAAATCGAAGTAGAGGGGGTTGCAAGCATACGAGATCGAAGGCTGGGTTTTCGTATATGAAACAAGTTCTGTGGGCCACTGGAGGATCGTATTGCCATCTTTGCTCAAAACACTAAGAAAAGATAGTGGTTTGGCTTGATTATTGGTATTTAAAGATTCGCTTGATGAGTGCTCTATGGATTCAGTGGCATTTTGAAGAGCATCATTAGACGCTGTTGAGTTTCCTTCATTTGAGTTCCCGATTTGCTGTGCCGCGACACTTTTTTGAGACAGTAAATTGGACAAATGCTCGATTAGTATTGCATCCGCTACGGTGTGCTTGTTGGAACAAGTCTCTTGTACCGAGCTCTCAGCTTGGCTGTGGACCTCGGTTGGAGCTTTGCAAGGAAGCTCAGTCTCTGAAGTCACATTAACTTCTTTTGGACTCTGTTGATCTGTGCAAGTGGAATCTAGAGATTGCATTTCAAGTGTTGCGTTTGATTGGGCAATCTTGCTCAGTTCCTTTGTGTTTTCCAGGCTGCCTTTGTCATCTTTAAACTTCTCAATGTTTTCAGCCGTGCCGTCTGGCGGGGCTGCGTCTGTTTCATCTGGCTGAGAGCAGGCATTGCTTTCCGCCGCTGTTTCGCTGACGTGTACGTGGTGTCTAAAACTTACAGGCATTTGCTTCTCTTTGTGGTGGAGGAATTGGCTGCTTTCGTTTGCCTCTTCGATGCTCTCATTGAAAACGGAGGCTGAGGAATCCAGCTTAAGCAACGCTTTCTTTGAGAAGCAGAAGGAGACTCCTGCTCTGCTGTTGACACTGCTGCCGTTGGAGGGAGGTGGTTGGGTTTGATTTCCCGGAAAGCAGCAACCGCTGCTCTTCTGCATATCTTGCTCATTGGGAACGTCTTGTTTAGACTCTTCCGCGAGGCTGGTGAAGGCATCTCTGCTGCACACGATAGCACATCTCACGCTGGCTGTTCTCTCGTCTTTATTTGTCGTTGTATCTTCTTGTGGGCCTTTCAGTCTGGGGGCTTTAAAGAGTGGCCCATCATCAGCAGATCTGCAAAGGAAAACATAACATAAATTAACACATTTTAAAGCCCTGCTTCAGGTTTAGGTTTGTTTTTTTGGCATTATTCGTTTTTTATTCTATGGTTGGGTGGATTTTCAAAGCTGACTTCAGTCCAGTGCACACCAAAACTGCTAGCAGATCGTCAAAACGCTAGCGGTTTTTGGAGCTGATTTCAGAGCGATTCTAGGCATGTTTATAGACGTTTTCTAAACATGCCTAGCGTTTTTGGGAGCGTTTTTGTGTAGCAGATTACAAATACTGTTACAGTAAAAGCTGTTACTGAACAGCTTCTGTAACAAAAACACCTGGAAAACAACTCTGATCTAGCGTTTTCCACAGCGGTTTGCATTTTTCCTATACTTTACATTGAGGCAGAAACGCTTCTGCAAACTGCAAACATGCAGCAGGAGGCACGTTTGCGGTTTGCTAACCACTGGTGTGCACCATCCCATTGAAATACATTACTCAGGCGTTTTCACTGGCAGATGCGGTTGGCGGATCGCTCCTAAAACTGCTCGGTGTGCACTGGGCCTTCCTGAGTGAATGCCACATGCAGGTTGTTCAGAATAAACAGTGTAATTTTTTGTGTGGTTGCCCTTGGTTACCGTCGGTACCAGTGATCAAATGACCGCAATTAGGGGTTGATTTACTATAACAAATAGCGTGCCTTATCAGAGCTAACATGTCTTATCCGAGTAGCATAGCCCAATATTGAGCCAATCAAAGTGCGTGGATAATGTCCTTTAAAGTGATTGGACCCGCAGGGGCTCAGGGAAGGATGAGTGGTGCTCTCGTCATTGCCAATTAGCAGGCATAAGTTCGTAGCATGTGTTATGCTACTCTGATAAGGCATGTTAACTCTGATAAGGCGTGTTAACTAATGTGTGTTAATTCTGATAAGGCGTGTTAACTCTGATAAGGTGTGTTAACTCTGATAAGGCACTATTTGTTATAGTGAATCAACGCCTTAGTCTCAAAGTCTCTCAGACAGCAGTTTGAGCTGTCTGTACTAATACCCCCTCTCCCATTATTTCCCACAGGAAGTAGTCAAGGAGGTACAGTATAACCACTGCTATCCGAAACCCGAGAAACTGGCACTCCCTCAAGCAACTGGATTCCCTGGATGCCACAGGGGGTGTGGACCTCTCTGTCTCTTCCCCAGCTATGCAGAGCAGTGACTTACCAGGGAACCCAGGCAACGTCGTCCTCCTTGCTCCTTACAGCTGCTGGCTGCTCTGCTGAATCCACTGTAGGTGCGTGTCATGTGACCCTATGCATGTAGAGGATGCAGCAGCAAAGGAAAGGAGGACAGAGCCCTGCGCTGTCACCCTGCTGTGACTTAACACACTCTGCTGTTGGCTGGCAGCCGCTCTGCATAGCTGTGGAAGAGACTTGCAACTGGAAAGTAGAGTTCCTGTCTGAGCCGGATAATGGAAATGTTATGGCCCATACTCACGAGGTACTTTTGTCGCCTCAACACGCGGCGCTGTCGCCCGCAACGGGGGCGCGCACCCCGAACTGTCGCCCGTCGCTGATGTCGCCAGGCGATTGAAAAGTTCAATCGCCTGGCGACAGTCGCCGCCGCAACTCCGCCGCAGCTGTCGCTAGTCCGCGTGAGTACGCGGACTAGCGACAGCAACCTCCATTGAGGTACACAGAGCTTCCGGCGAGCTTCCGGCGGGGGGAGGAGGAACGTCGGCGACAGCTTCCGTCATGCCGCTGGTCCCTCTTCCGCGTGTGTACGCGGGGGACCTGGCGCGGAGCTGTCGCCGGCCTGTCGCCCACATGCGACAGGCAACATTTGCTGCCCCGTGAGTATGGGCCATTACTCTATTGGGAAGAGAGACCACCCAGTGCTGGCCAACTTCCTCTTACTGCTGCTAAAGAATTAACTCTTTGTGGACAGCACTACATGTCCAGGTGACCTAAAATGGAGTGGATCAGACAGACTACGAGTGGGCAGAAGGAAGAGATGGTTTTAGGAATTGGTGCAGTAGTTTTTTATTTTTACTTTTTGTAGCCTTTTTATAAGCTCAAACATGAATGCACAGTGTTATCTAGGATTTTGTAGAGGGCCATACACATATAGATTTCCACCCAATGTTCCAAAACAATTGGTTCCTTTCTGAAAATAATCAATTGAGAAGGAATCCAGTCCTACCATACACTGCACATCAATTTCCAATAGATTCTAGCAGGGCATCTTTTGAAAACCGATCGAACTGCAGAGTCGCACTGTTCGATGTAGTGCAGACTATAGGCCATCGATTTGCTAATGCTCTTGCCAGTGCCCGATTGTTTTACATTTTCCATCCTGTCCAATCGATACTTTTGATCAATTTTTAGACAAAATCAATAAAAAAAAATCGATCAATCTGACATTTTGGGGAATCAGTTCCCAGCAGATGAATTCAACCTGTAAGAAATCGAATGAGAAAATTGATGACTTTATGGCCAACTTTATTTTCACGTCTTCTGGTAGGAAGTGGTTAATGTTGTGTTAATTGCATAGTTTAAAAATAAAACTGGCTCCATTAGAGGTTTGGCCAGAGTTACACTACTTGTGTGCGCAAAAATAATGAAGTGCGCCCACCACCTAAAACATATCCCTGAATATATTCCCACTGCTTGCCAAGAATCACACCTGTTATAACGTGGAGCTTTGTGATCAATCCCTGCTGCTGGTGGAGTAGCCTTTGTAAAGGAGGGTTATTTTTAGTTACCAATTTATTTTCATTTATTCCATTTGTATTTACATGTATTTCTGTTGGTGTATTAAGTGGCATTCAGGCCTGTAGTGGTAAAGCGAACCTAAACTCAGAACTTCCTCTCTGCTCTAAAAGATAAGCAACAGCATAATAACTTTTAAAGAAAAAACATTTCTTTGTTACAGCTGCTGCTACAAATTCTGCAATAAAACCGCAGTGTGTCCACTTCCTGCTTTCATGGAAGCAGACATAGGGTTAACATCCTGTGTTTACCAATTAGCTGCTCTGCCAAGGTAGGCAACTGACAACGCTGAGAGATAAAATTACACTTGTAATTAGTCACAGATGATGGGAAATTAGACAGGCTAAACTCTCTAAATGCATACAGCAGTGTTGGACTAGGAGCTGGAGAAGCTGAGGAAATCCCCTTGCTGGCCAAGCAGCAGTCATCAGGTGTTGCTGCTCACAGTGAAGACTTGCTGCAGGTTTCCATTGGGAGTAATAACACAGGGTTACCGCTGCTTGGCCAGCAGGTGGATTTCCTTAGTTTTTCCAGCTCCCAGTCCGACACTGACATACAGGGTGCATTTTTATATGTTTTCCATCTGTCCCGTTCAAGAGTTCAGGTCCACAATATGTCCACTATACGCCATATAGCTATGGATAGATTCCTGCAGTAACTCTATCAAAAATCGATCAAACTACAATATTGCCCTTTGTACCTTCCAGCACCCTAGGCCAGCTGTCACCAACCTCCCCCCATTCTGTCCAACTCTGACTAGTTTGAATGGGCTCCCCTCTGTTTTGCTGCTTTGCCCTCTGCCCCAAAGAAGCAGCGCATGCTCTGTCCACTCCATGTAATTTTGTGCTCCTGTCTGCATGCACAGCAGGCCGGCAATAGTGTTCTGGGCTTGCCTACTTCAAAAATGATGCTCATGTATGAGCAGCACTTGTCAAGTACACATACCCATAACACTCCCTCGACTCCTGTGCACATCTGTACGGGAGTGCAAAATTACAGGGAGCCCCAGTGGACAACGCTGCTTCTTTGTCCTCTGTGCAACTTGCTGCAGTCAGAGCCACAAACATGTGACGGCAGCTCAATGCAGAGAAGTCCATCCAAAACAGAGAACAGGTAAGTAGTAGGATCTGACACTACACACACCAGCTTAGATGTAGTGTAATGCTAGGTACACATGATGCAATTTTCTTTACTGTCAGGTCGATTATTTCCATCACGTCTGATCTGATTTCCGATCAATTTTTTGATCAATTTGCTGTTCACATCTATGAAAAATCATTCAGAAATTTGATTGGAAAGCAGATAGGAGGTGTTGGAAATAGTCGATCTGATACTAAATCTGTCAGAAAATTGCATCGTGTGTACCCAGCATAAGCTCAGGTGAACTTTACACAGTGGCAATTTAGCACTCAAGACAGATCTTAAAATCAGCCAGCAGGAAGTTTTGTAACAGAATAACACTTTTTATTGGCTAACCAAAAGAAAAACATTGAGCCTTTGGCTAATGAGCCATCTTCAGACTTTGTTCCTGTATACAAGATGTTAGGGCACACAGCTATATATACAGTCAGCAGGAGATGCATTGATTGTTTTGTAAATATAAATAAATGTAACACAGTTGTCATTCTGTTTCAAAACATCCTGCTTTCACTAATAGTTAACACAGTACTTTGCTGGCAAAAAAAAAGCCAAGAAAGAGTTAAACTGTAGCACAAAGAGTGTTGCTGTCATTCTCTAGGAGAAAAAAAAACAAGACATAAATTTAACAGATCTGAGGTCTTTAACAGCACTGACCTACTAGTAATAAACTAACATCAGTCAGGGAGGGGGAGAGCTTCTAATTTCTGCCCATGAATGCGTGCTGCATGAAAAATACTAATCGGAACTCAAGAGATCTGCTACTTGAGCCCATATATTTTTCTTCTCACAGCAGATTGTTTGTCCCCTCTCATCATACAGGTGACAGCAGATGCTAACTGCCATAAGACGCACTTTGCACAAGTGAGAGAGATGCAGGGATCTCTGGAATTCAGGAAGACCAGAGCAAAGCAGGAGAGGTGATTTACTTTGACATGTGACCTCTTATCTCTCCAAGTCCTGCGCCCTGCTGATTTTTATAGCCCTAGGCCATGGCCTCTGAGGCCTTCCCAGAAATCCAGCCCTGGCCATGCTTTATGCAGTACAACACTGTGAATCATCAATCTACTGCCCTCCTGTCCCACCCGGTTGTCGAACTAGGTATTCTTACCTGTCTGATCAACGTTTTTGGTCAAAATCTATCTAAAGTCGATCAATTGGGCATTGTGCGGAAGTGAATTTCCAGAACATTTGATCAAAGTGATTCTGGCGGGAACTGAACAGGAAAAATGTATTAGGCATCTTTAGTTTACATAAATTTAAAGAGGATCCATAACCACTTTTGCATCTTTCCTCACCCAGATTTACATTCTGACACTTATTATCACTGATAGTGACATTTTTAGTCTTCCCAGGTGATCTGAGAGTTCTATGCACAGAGGGAGATAGTGCTTGCTTGGCAGTTGGAAAAAGCAGTTATTTCCCACAATGGGCCTCTTGTCATTTAGTGTTCTGAGTGAGAAAAATAAAAATAAAAAACAGCACAGGCTAGCTCTGCGTAGGATTGGGATTTTCCGTAAATGCTGATCTCAGGTGCCCTGTTAGGTTATAATGAAAAGTATAGGGCGAAGGTTTATGGACTGGAAGCCAGTGACGGTCAGGGTGGAGGGTCACCTGAATCCCCTTATTTGTGGTTGTGGATCTCTCATTCAGTGTTTCTATGTGATTCTAAAAACCAAGCAGCAGAAATTCTCAATGGAGAAGCTTTGTTTTTTTTCTCATTCACTCCTGGAAAAAGGGCTATTAGCTGAGATGTTGCCAAGTGAAGATATCTCTCAGGGTTTGCATGAGATTGCGCTTCCATTCCTTCCTCCTGCGGTCTGGGTGCCCCGGTCTGCATTCTACGGCGGCTGCTGCTTCAAGTGAAAACCCCAAGTGCAATAAGAAGTGATTGCAGCTCCATATTTCAGTGTCACACAAGCCGTTTTGTAATTAAAGATCTATCTAAACTCTTGAAGTGGACCTGAACTCTTGCACAGGACACAAGGAACATAGAGAGAAATGTGTGTTATTAGAGAGAAGAGCATGTCTAATTTCCCCTCCTCTTCAAGTAATCACAAGTTTAATCTGATCTTTCAGCTGTGTCAGTACAGGAATTCGACATTCCTCAGCAGACACAGATAATATGCAAGCACAGGGTGTTAACCCTTTCTCTACATCCATCAAAGCAGGGAGTAGGCACACTGCAGATTTATTGCAGGAGTTCTGTAAGCTGTAACATAGGGTAGCATAGGGAGCGCTATGAATTTATGTCTGCTAATTGGCAGTGAAGAGAGCTCTACTCGTCCTGCCGTGAGCGCCTACGGTTCCAATCACTTTAAAGGACATTATCCCTGCACTTTGATTGGCCCAATAGACTGCCTGTCACTTGACAGGAAACTTGACAGGCAGCCTATTGGGCCAATCAAAGTGCGGGGATAATGTCCTTTAGGCCTCTTGCACACTGCAAGTGATTCCGATTCAGATTCTGCTTTTTAGTCGGTTTTTACATCCGATTCAGATTCTGATTTGCAGTGTGCAGGGAGCAAACTGAAAATCGGAATCGGGATCGGATGTAAAAAACGATTAAAAAGCGGAATCGGAATCGCTTGCAGTGTGCAAGAAGCATTAAAATGATTGGACCCGCAGGGGCTCAGGGCAGGACGAGTGGAGCTCTCGTCATTGCCAAATAGCAGGCATAAGTTTGTAGCGCTCGCTATGCTACTCTGATAAGCCATGTTAACTCTGATAAGGCGTGTTAACTATGATAAGACATGTTAACTCTTATAAGGCGTATTAACTAGCTAAGAAATATAATATCGGTAGCAAAGAAAAGAGTCGCATATTGTTTTCCAGCACAGGAAGAGTTAAAAAAAAAACTTCAGCTGTTATCTATGCAAAAGAGCTTCTCTGAACACTTTCACCTACTGGGTGGAATACAGTCCTGTTTTCTGAAGCACTTAAATAGGCAAAACAAAAAAAAGCATAAAGTAAGGTTTTACTGCAGAAAGGATCCTTATTTCTGTCATGTTTCTATAAAATGCAACTGCATGAGGGGGATGACTCTCCACCTGGGACAGAGTGTAGTTTTCTTAAAAGACAGAGTGTAGTTTTAAAAACGGCAACTGTGACAGTATGATGAGTATTATAAAAAATAAAAAAAGCTATATAACTATGCATCTCTATTTCTTTGCTACTAATGTTCTATTTATTATCCGTAATACACATATAATTCATTATCTCATAAGGTTATTTTTTCACATCAGGTTTGCTTAAAGAGGAACTCCAGTGAAAATAATGTAATAAAAAAATGCTTCATTTTTACAATAGTTATGTATAAATGATTTAGTCAGTGTTGTAAAAACTTTCCTCTCCCTGATTTACATTCTGACATTTACCACATAGTGACATTTTTACTGCTGGTAGATGATGTCACTAGAAGTAGCTGCTGCTTGCTTTTTTGGCAGTTGGACCCAGCTGCAAACAGCTGTTATGTCCCACAATGCAATGAGGTTCACAGACAGGAAACTGTCAGGACCATGGTCCTGACATCACACTGTGGGAGGGGTTTCACCACAATATCAGCCACACAGACTCCCCTGATGATCCGTTTGTGAAAAGGAATATATTTCTCATGGGAAAGGGGGTATCAGCTACTGATTGGGATGAAGTTCAATTCTTGGTCACGGTTTCTCTTTAAATTCATAGTGAATTGCAAAGTACGCAAAACGGAGCGGAATTCATATTTTTGCATGAGCAGACGCTGATGGAGTTTGCAGCCAGCTCTCTCCAGTCCTCATATCAGTGTCGGATTTACCATAAGGCACTGTAGGCTTGTGCCTACAGGCTCCTGATGATGGAAAGATGGCTCACTTCCCTTTCCAAGTGCCTCACTCCCTCCTTCCCTATGCAGAGTCCCGAGCAGGGCGTAAATGACAGGTTACTCACCCGGCTCTCTGCATCCCACTGACCAGATCTCCCTTCAGTCAGAGGCACCTCTAGCTACTTAATATTGAGGGTACCTCTGGCTGCCTAATACTAAGAGGCACCTGTAGCTGTCTATGACGGGCAAGGGAAGTAAGGGAGAAGTGACAGCTGGGCCAGACAGCACAATTGCGGTGCTTTTAGGCTCCTGGGGTGTAAATCCTCATACACACCACAGGGAAAATGGAAAAACCAAGAAACAGAACTTTCTACTTGTTTGTAAGTTTTAGATACATATCTAAATAGAGGCATGCGTGAGGTCATCAATCTGCGCTGGGTAACAGAACCAGATAATTATAAAGCAATTATCTGAGAGTGGGAGGGAGGGGTCGGTCATTGTCAGAATCGACATGTAATTATAAATACAGGTAAGAAGGCTGCACAAACAAGCGTCGTGTTATGAGAACATCTGGCAAAGCAGAAACAACTACAAGCAGGTAATTAGTGTGATTACCGGGGTCACCGTTCCGAGGGGCTCATCTTAGTAACTCGCTCTATGAGTAATTCTCATTACCGGTAAAGAGATTAACTCTTCAGAGCTGATGGCTTGCTTAATTACGGCTGTCAAGAAGTGTTTGTTTAATGCAGACAATCGCACTTCATTTCAAGGAGGGAATTTTATCATTTTCAAAGGGGAATTTGAATTAGAAGTACTGTACTTATGTTAATCCCACTTGTCTATTTACCTGGGCGTAAGTAAAATATCCTCTTCTTAAAGATTTTTTTTTTTGTCCTTTTTAACTTTTTTTTTTCTTCTAATGCCCAAAATGAGACTGATCAGAAAAAAATGACACCAGGGTAAAATTGGGCAAAATAAGCAAATCACATGATAATAAAGCTCTCAATCAAATGCTACAGTAAAAATAGTTTAACAAAGATTTTAGCAAGTTAGGGCTTGATTCACTAACCGGCGCTGTGCCTTATCTGAGGTTAGTGTGCCTTATCTGAGTTAGTGTGCCTTATCTGAGTTAGTGTGCCTTATCTGAGGTTAGTGTGCCTTATCTGAGGTTAGTGTGCCTTATCTGAGTTAGTGTGCCTTATCTGAGTTAGTGTGCCTTATCTGAGTTAGTGTGCCTTATCTGAGTTAGTGTGCCTTATCTGAGGTTAGTGTGCCTTATCTGAGTTAGTGTGCCTTATCTGAGGTTAGTGTGCCTTATCTGAGGTTAGTGTGCCTTATCTGAGTTATAAGTCGAAAGCTCACTGTTTATCCATCTCTAAGTTAGCCAATAAATGGTATCATCCTGATTCAAAACTTCTTGCTTTTACTCATGGCTAACACGGTACAACACTTTACTGCTTCTACTTATCTGAGTTAGTGTGCCTTATCTGAGGTTCGTGTGCCTTATCTGAGTTAGTGTGCCTTTTCTGAGTCAGTGGGCTTGATTCACTAGGTGATAGCGCTGGAGTAAAAAAGAGTTTTCAGACGCTAAGCCGGTTAGTGTGCCTTATCTGAGGTTAGTGTGCCTTATCTGAGTTAGTGTGCCTTATCTGAGCTTAGTGCCCCTTAAGTAGCTTTGTGCACACTAAATAGCTTTGTACACACTAAAAGATGCACAAAGCTACATCGCACACTGCAGATAAGGCACACTAACCTCAGATAAGGCACACTAACTCAGATAAGGTTAGCACTGTAGTTTGTGCCCACTAAGTGATAAGGCACACTAACCGACTTAGTACCTGTTAGTGAATCAAGCCCAGTGTGCCTTATCTGAGGTTAGTGTGCCCTATCTGAGTTAGTGTGCCTTATCTGAGGTTAGTGTGCCTTATTTGAACTTAGTGACCCTTAAGTAGCTTTGTGCACACTAAAAGATGCACAAAGCTACATTGCGCACTGCACAATAACATCGCACCCGCTATACTGTTCATGATGCGACCTTAAGGTCGCATAAAATGCAACCTAAACGGCGCATCAGTGCACCGTTATCGTCACATCCTATGCGACCTTATGGTCCCATCATATACAGAATAGTGGGTGCGACGTTATTGTCGCACCGCACGCAAAGATCAACGCATTACGCTGTGCGCAGTGCAGTGCGTGATGTAGCTTTGTGCATCTTTTACTGTGCACAAAGCTACTTAAGGGTCACTAAGTTCAGATAAGGCACACTAACCTCAAATAAGGCACACTAACCTCAGATAAGGCACACTAACCTCAGATAAGGCACACTAGCCTCAGATAAGGCACACTAACCTCAGATAAGGCACACTAACCTCAAATAAGGCACACTAACCTCAGATAAGGCACACTAACCTCAGATAAGGCACACTAGCCTCAGATAAGGCACACTAGCCTCAGATAAGGCACACTAGCCTCAGATAAGGTTAGCGCTGTAGTTTGTGCCCACTAAGTGATAAGGCACACTAACCGGCTTAGTGCCGGTTAGTGAATCAAGGCCTTAGTGTTGTTGTTGAGTGTCAAGAGGAAGACTCCCAGTGTTAAGAGGAAAGCCTTCCCCTTTCAACTTTTAAAGGACACCTAAGGTGAAAATAAATGACTAAAATAAACTATTGTATCTATCTTTCTTCTCCTAAAAATGAATTTTTAAGATATTACACAGTTTTATTTTATATTTAAATCTACTTTTCAAGTTTTTACTGCTTTATTGATTTTGCTCAATGACACATTCATTGAAGTACGCCAGAGCTAAAATCTATGAACTATTGACTCGTTTTATCTCTTTCCTGCTCTCAGAAGCCATTTTCTGTTAGGAAAGTGTTATGTAGTTCAGCTCCTTCAGCCTTGGAATTAAATGCATTCTTAACTGTCCAGTTATCGATAAAGCTGAGATTATTGCAGTGGAGCAACCTACATAGAGAAGTGATGTATTCATGCATTGCCATCTAGATCTAACCTTTTATTAGAGGATTGCCGCAGAAGTGCAGTGAAGATTGGTCAGTGTGTGGTCTGTGTGATTGGGAAGTGAGCTGTGTGGATGACTGGGGAGCCCCAGGGACTCTGTGTTTTAATTGATTTTATGGTTATGGATTGCTGGACAGCTCTCAAAGTTAACTAAAATTGTAAATGCCAAATATATTTCTAGTCATTGCTAGCAAATAGCAATACAAAGCCCCTTTTTTTTTCATCTTTTCATGTTTTATATAAAGAAAATGACATCTAAAGAGAACAATTCTCAATGTGGGCATTACTATGGAGGACTGTGCCCAGCACATCCAGCATACAGAAACAATCTTCACTGGCTCTAATACTGTGACTGGAATCTGTTCAGAATGATAGAAAGCAGAAATTTAGTTTCAAATGTGTGTAAATAATCATTAGCTGCAGCTCTGTCTGTGTGTTCCTCTCTCTCTCTCTCTCTCTCTCTGCCTCGAAGTGTAAAATAAACAGTTACAGCCAGGTTACAGTTCAGCTCTGCCTTTCCTCCCCCCCCCCCCCCTCCCAATGACGACACAAAATCGTTACAAACAGTTGGTAAACATGGATTTTTTTTCACACAGTCTGTGCTGAGAGACCTCTGAAAAGCATTTTAGTGTTGCTGGCTAGTAGTGTTGCTTGCAAATCTTCACATGGAAAATCTTATTTTTGATTAGTGAAAATTTTTTCCAATAAAGTGCTTGAAAACAATATTTTTACTGCAAAATCACGGAAAATCTATATTTTTACAGCGAAAAAACAATATTTTTTACCGAGAAAAGATGATATCTTTACCGCGACTATTTTCCTGCAAAAACGATATTTTACCATGAAAAACGCAAAAAATAAAACTAATTTTTGATGGAATTTTTGCTCAAACTTCGAATTTGACATTATTTTTGCGGAAATGAATGCGAAAAGAATATTGGCACTTTCGCTCATCACTGCTGGCTAAAAGCTCTATAGGTATGTGGGGTTTATAGAAAAACTGTTTCTTTGATAGTGCTAAGTGGCACCTATAGCTACCTATGACGGGCAAGGGAATAAGGGAGGGGTTGACAGCTGGGCCAGCCAGCACACTATGGTGCGGTTCGGCGGGGGTTTGTAGGTTCATGGAGGTCAAAGTCTAGGGTGCCAGGACATCTGTGCCTATAGGCTCCTGTGATGTAAATCTGGGCCTGCATGCATGGAGGGTGGAGTCTAGGGTGCCAGGACATCTGTGCCTATAGGCTCCTGTGATGTAAATCCGGGCGTGGTAAGAACTGCTCTGGATATCCCTGTAACTGGGGCACACCTCTTTTGCTGCTAGCTCCAGGGTTGCCAAGGTGCTATCTGGTCACGACTTACATTTCCAAAGGGGGATTTCTCTAGAAAGCTGCACCAGGTATGTAAATGATGTTAGTAATGGTATAGTCAGTCCACTTTTCACCTCCACTAACAATAAAAAAAATGCAAGAAGGTAAGTAAGCGCATCAACAGAACTTCACAGCAAACTTTTGTAACTAATAGTTTTTAATGCATATTTTCTTTTCTAAAAAAGTGATACGCGAAAAATATATTCTTTTTGCATACATTTTTGTGAAAATAATGTTGTTACAAAATGCTATCGAAAATCCTTTTGTAATAAGTTTGTGGGGTTTTTTTGCATTTTTCGCGAATTTTTGTGCTAAATTAAATGATTTTTAGCGGTAAAAATAATTTTTTTAAGTGTTTTTGCAAATTATCACCATATTGCGAAAATACATTGTATTATCGCAACAAAATCTCTGACTTTGACTTCAGCGAAAATTTGCCGGCAACACTGATTATTACCATAAAGTTCTCCTTTAAAAAAAATATTGCTGCACTATTAGTAAATCCAGCTGAAGTTAACTCTGATGTTTAAAAATCCCGTGTGACATTCCTGCCCCCCCCCCCCCCCCGGTATATTACATATACACTTTTTTTAAACAAATCTCCAGGCTCAGTGAATGCGGTTTTAATTGCAGAGGATATACCGAGCTAATCCAAGTTATGTCACGCAGTGTGAAAAATACTTTTGACATAACTTAATTATTCCAGAAGTGAAATAGGAAAAACACTGCAATCAGGCGGCATTGTTTGATGAAGTCTAAGCGGCTTCGCGCTGAAAAGCCCTTAATGCGAGATACTTGCCCGTCGGTTTGCTTGCGTAGCTCCGCGAGTTGGTGGAGACGTTTAAGTGCCTTCTCCTGCTTTTTTTCATCTTTCCAGGACTTCGAAGCTACATTCCGAGCGTATTCTCTTTGCTTTAACTCCTTTAATCTCTGAGGAGAGAAAGAAAATGCATACAGCATGGTTATTACTGTTGTATCTAGAGTTGCTTGTGTGTATCAGAACTCATGGAGCATCATGTGATAACGCCATGTGATCACATGATGACAGGTGAAGGATTTGCAAGATTCTGATTCACTGCTCATGATCATGGGTCACTAATGTTTCCTCTGTGGCATAAAGCAGAATGCAGAAGCAGCAAATCAAACCCCTAGGCCTCTTTCCAACGAACAGCTTAAAGGGGATACTGTAGGGGGGTCGGGGAAAATGAGTTGAAGTTACCCGGGGCTTCTAATTGTCCCCCGCAGACGTCCTGTGCCCACGCAGCCACTCACTGATGCTCTGGCCCCGCCTCCGGTTCAGTTCTGGAATTTCAGACTTTTAAGTCTGAAAACCACTGCACCTGCTTTGCCATGTCCTCAATCCCACTGATGTCACCCAGAGCATACTGCGCAGACACAAGACCATACTGGGCCTGTGCAGTACGCTCCTGGTGACATCAGCGGGATCGAGGACACGGCAATGCAGGCGCAGTGGTTCTCAGACTTTAAAGTCTGAAATTCCAGAAGTGAATCAGAGGCGGGCCGGAGCATCGGTGAGTGGCTGTGCGGGCACAGGATGTCTGCGGGGGACCATTAGAAGCCCCGGGTAAGTTCAACTCATTTTCTCCCGACCCCCCTACAATGTCCCTTTAAGGCTAGGGCTCTGCCCAGGTGGTGGACGTGTACATAGTTTCCAACTGTCCCTTTTTTCATAGGAACAGTCCCTCTTTGGGAACCCAGTCCCTCTGTCCCTCTTTCTCCCTCAAAATGTGTATAATTGACTTTAAACTTTAGTCCCATCCTTTAAACTGATATAATTCTTAATGCCAAATGTTAAAGGACCACTATGTGAAAATCTTACAATTTAACATACATGTAAACATATACAAATAAGAAGTATGTTTCTTCCTGAGTAAAATGAGCCATAGATTACTTTTCTCCTAAGTTGCTGTCACTTACAGTAGGTAGTAGAAATCTGACAGAACTGACAGGTTTTGGACTAGTCCATCTATTCATAGGTGATTCTCAGCAAGGCCTTTATTCTTTATAAAGACACTCCCTGAAAAATATTAATACAAAGATGGTGGCCAGCCTCCCTGCTCACTGCAAACTTTTTTGGCAGTTTTGGCAGTTTTTTGGCAGTTGGACAGAGCAACTGCCATTCACTAAGTGCTTTTGAAAATAAAGAAAATCCTGAAAATCCCCCATGAATCCCCCATGAGGAGATGGGCTAGTCCAAAACCTGTTGGTTCTGTCAGATTTCTACTACTTACTGTAAGTGACAGCAACATGGGAGAAAAGCAATTTATGGCTCATTTTACTCTGGAAGAAAATCACTTCTTATATACTGTATGTATGTTTATGTATATTTTAAATGTTATGATTTTTGCGACAGTGGTCCTTTAATATATAAAAAAAATATAAATTAAAATTATAAAAAAAATGACAACTTTTGCTTATGAATTTGTAGTAGTATGTGTGGTTAGAGGGTGGCAGGGGTGTGATTAGTGATGTGGCAGGGGCGTGTCTTAAAATGTCCCTTCTTCTCATCTCAAAAAGTTAGGAGGTATGCAGCTCCCCCATGTAGTTGCATCTGAGAATGGCGGTTGCTGTGCTCAGAGGTGACATTAAACCTTTTTTCATTCAGCAGTGGGTGGTAGCAGCCCAGGAGACATTACAATTGGCACTTTCCCACTGTGCAGTAATTGGACCATGTGTCAACCATTGACACACGTGCGGTTACAAATTCATCTGCATAATGTAGCAACCAGATGGCACCTGTACTCCAGCCAATCAGCAGCTGAACCATGCGCCAAGTGTGCTGTTCAGCTGTCCATGTGAATTAGCTCTTAGGAAACAAAAACTGTACTTAGCATTGTTTTTTTTTACATTGGATGGGGGTGGTGGTATTTTTGGATCATTTTGGCCCTGTATAGAAATCCTAATTCTTCTGATCCTCTGTGAGCAACCTGAGTACTTTGTAACACAATTGAACTGGGAGAAACTTTTGGGAAGCACCCAAAGAGTATCTTAACTTTAAATCATAAGGTATAGATATAATTCTTACCTCTACTACTGCTTCTGACTTAGGCACTTTATTATTGACCTGAGGAAGCGGGCCAGTACCCGTGAAACGCGTTGTCTTTTTGTGCATCGCTACCTATATGGTTTGTTCATTGATAGAGGTAAGAATTATTACTATACCTTATGATTTAAAGTTAATATACTCTTTGGCTGCCTCCTAGTTCATAGTTAACCCTTCGGGGTAGTGCATTGTACACTACATGTCCAATCATCCAAGGAGAGCGACCAGCCAGCACCTGCCCAGTGGATCTGGAATTCCGAACGGGAACGGTTAATTTCCCGTAGGCTTATGTCGGTGGTTGCAGGAGTGCCGCCCACGCTTGTGAGTATATTGTACTACTCTACGCCTATCCATTCCCCTAACGATACTGCACCATCGGGCTCCTGGTTCCTCTCATTTCAGAACCTTGACGGTTGGAGGGACAAACATCAGGAGTCATCTCCTTTCTTGTAACACACTTACTGCTGAGAGATGTAGACAGAAGTCTAATTAAATTCTTTGAATTTTTTTTATCGATTTTCTCAAAAATGACATGGTCTTTTTGACAATTTTTTTTTTTAACTTATTCCCACTATTCTCTTTTGGGCGACACTAGCATGTATAAGGGCTTTGCTATTAAAGTGGACCCAAATTAAAAATACAAGATTTCAGGAATAAAATCTATTTTCTAAATTATAATAATAAATAGCAGCATTTTTTCAGCTGCATGATGACAAATATAAAATATTTTACATTTATTGGAGGAACCCCTCCCTTCCTTTCATATTGCCGGGTCAGAATCCGGCAAACTGGTGGAGTAGGAGGTGTCCGGCAAAGGAGGAATTGCTAATGGCTGCCACCTGTATAACCCTAGTTATGCAAAGAGGTGGGTGAAAAGCATGCACTGAAATGCTCATAGGCTTGAGGGCCCTTTTCCACTAAGGCATTTGCGATGGCTGAATCGCAAAACCGCAAACCGCTACAGTTTGCTTTTAACATAGGAATCGCGGTAGGTCATTTCCACTACCGCGATTCGTTTTTTACCTTTTGCCGCGATTTTGCTATGCAGCGCATAGCAAAGCAAAATCGCGATCGCAAACATCGGGAAATCGCCGGGAATTTTTTACCTTTTGCGATTCAGCAATCGCTAGCGTTCAGCGGGAACGCTAGCAATTGCTAATGGAAAAGGGCCCTGAAGGAGTGTTTATTTATCTTTGTATGTGTCAGAGTGGTGCAACTAAATATTTTTGAATTAAAAAAAATGTTTGGTTTGGGTCCGCTTTAACTGCTAAAGTCAGCACAAAATTATGCACAAATTACGCAAAAATACGAATGGATTGCACAAATTCAATCAAATGCCAAAATCGTAATTACGTATGGCCATAATTGCGAAAATGTATGCAAATTTTGCATAATCATAAGCAGATTACAATCAACACTACAAGTGAAGAGGGGGGTCCACTTCAGGAGCTCCGTTGGCAGGTGAAATGTCAGATATTGAAAATGTTTTACACAAAGTATTTTAATCATTTTATTTTTCCTAACTGTAAGAGAAGCAGACGCTACATTGTTGCTAAAGTGCTCAGAAGAACTATAATGTTATATAATAGAATGTACTAAATTATTCAGGATAGTCATTTTCACTTTAATTATTCTGGATTAAGCATCAGAAATGCTTCTTATAGTTAAATTATGATATAATGAATTGTATAGCAAAGAAAAGAGTCTCATATTGTTTTTCAGCACAGGAAGAAGTCAACAAAAAAACTACAGTTGTTCTCTATGCAAAAGAGTTTCTCTGAGCACATTGATCCACTGGGCCGAACACAGTCCTGTTTTCTGAAGCGCTCAAACAGTCAAGAAACAGTAAGATAAGGTTTTGCTGCAGGAAAGTTCAAAGAGTAATTATTTCTGCTTTTTTTATAACTTAAAATACAGAGTGTGGTTTGTAAATTACAAATATGACAGAGTGATGCAATGTTATAAAAAAAACTACTGTATATAATTGAAAATAAAAATATGAGACTCATTTCTTTGCTACTAAGGTTTTATCGCTTCAGGTTTGCTTTAACCAGTGCCTGCCCCATGACGTGAAAATAAGTCATTGCGCTCTCCTCCCTACAAAATCCTAGATAACACTGTTTATTTATCTCTGAGCTGATAATAACTTCCAGGGAATTCAATGGCAGGGCTAATGAGCAAACAAGTGTAAAATAAACATTCCAGGAGAAGACAGCTCTAACAATTGAGTAGGGTATACAATCTGTTACTAATACATTATGAACACAAATGAACTGTTTAAATAAACAGGCGAGACAAATAAAATGTGTGGGTTGAATGTACAATAAAACTGTTTACCTTAAAGCTATAAAATGCATTGAAAATAAGGTAATCACTGAATACAAATATCAGCCACAAAAAAGCCTAATTTTTCCTAAAAAAAAAATATAGATCATTTAGTTGTGATCATTATTGATAAAGTTATTGCCAAAGTAATCAGAGCTGAGCTGAACTGTGAAAATGACCAGGGTAGAGAAGTGTGATATACAGCAGAGTTCTTCTTTAAGCCTGCAGTTCAGGATAGGTTGCAGGAAGATGCAGAGGAACAGACGTTAAGCTGATTTGATGCAGCAGTGCAGAGATCCATGTTCTCAGGCAATTTGCTCTGTGACACCTTGTTCAGACGTGTCAATTAAGACTAAATTATATATAATTCTGCATGCCAGCTCCAGGTAGCCTGCAGCAACGCTTCTGTAATATAATCAATCTGAAGAGAGTCTCTTAACAGAGCGGCGCTGCGCTGCTATGAAATGTGTCCAACATCATAAACACAAAATCATTATCGGACCGCGCTCCGGCCTGGCTGCGCCTATCGCGCAGGCTACAAGCACGGCTGTTTATGGACGTAGCAAATAATATATCTCGCTTTATAACACTGATAAAACGGCCTTGTAAATTAGATTAAAGTGTTCCATCCAAACAGAGTAAACAAGTACATGTCTAATGTAATGAGAAGACGGAAAGGATACACAGCAGCCAATCACGTTTCACCCGCCATCATTTCCCAGCTGTCACAGCAGTGGAATATGGTTTCTGATTGGTTGCTGTCTGTAGTACATTTGCTACGGCTGCTGCTTAAAAGACCACTATCGTGAAAAATTGTAAAATACATGTAAACGCATACAAATAAGAAGTACCGGTATGTTTCTTCCAAAATAAAATGTGCTATAAATTATCGTTCTCCTATGTTGCTGTCACTTACAGAAGTTAGTAGAAGTCTGATAGAACTGCCAGGTATATGACTAGTCCATCTCTTCATGGATGATTCTGAATATTTCATGTATTCTTTACAAAAGCATTCCCTATAAAGGATTTATATACAAAGATGCAGGCCACCCCCTAATCCCCCCCCCCTCTCCACCCCAAACACACACACACCTGCTTGTACACTATTCTGGCAGTTGAACTGAGCAACTGCCGTTCACTAAGTGCTTTTGAAATTAAAGAAAACATTGAGAATCCCCCATGAAGAGATGGGCTAGTCCAAAACCTGTCAATTCTGTCAGATTTCCACTTTCTACTGTAAGTGACGGCAACATAGGAGAAAAAGAAGTGGGAATCCTGAATATTTTTCTGAATTCTCCTATAAGTCACTACAGACCCTCTTTAATAGAATGGCGTCTAATAGAAGAATGGTTACCGATATTGTACAATCAGCTTTGTGACAATCCCTTCTTCAGCACTTGTGGTGCTTCTCCTTGTCACTTGATTGTCACAACATGTTGGCCTTCTCAATCCTAACAGCTAACCCTAACCTCCTCCTCAAGTAAACTCCTTCCTAATGCTTAACCCTAACGTGCCCTTCCGTAAAGTTCAATTCTTTCTAGTACCTATCCCTCACCTTCCCACCAGTGTTGCCAACTCATCCCTTTAAATACAGACGCATATAAATTATACAGGTCTTGGGGCTAGATAGATTCAGCTTAGGCACTGATTATGTGTAAGCAGCCCCAGAGCCTGCATAACTTAAATGTGTCAGTATATCAAAGGATGATTTGGCAACCATATTTCCCACTAAAGTAAAGCCCTACTATAACCCACTCCAGCCTTCTTCCTAAAATACATAGACCTTCCTGGTGCCAAACCCTTATTCCCTAACCCTTATTATTAATTTTATAATATCCTCTAAAACTAGTTCTGCTAATCTAGTACCCAACAACAGCAAAACATTTGTAAAGCACTTTTCTCCAGTAGGACCCAAAATGCATAAGCTTTTCTCAGATCAGTAGTGATGCTCGGATACCCCCGATCACGGATTCGACTTATTTGGCCGTGAATTAAAAAAAAATCCGTATCCATGTTTGAAACTGACTTACGAATTTAACTCGAGTTTTTCCGTGATTGCCTCCAATATCTGGAATCACGGCTGTGATCACGGATTAGCCCCTATACATGCTACAGTCCACAAAATTGCATGGATTATAAAGGTGATCAGTGGCTACAACTTTTCAAAAAGACCTTAAAGAGACTCTGTAACAAAATGTTCAGCCTTATTTCTTCTATCCTATAAGTTCCTATACCTGTTCTAATGTGGTCTGTGTTACCGCAGCCTTTTCTAGTTGCACAGTGGCTGTGTTATCTCTGATACATGATCTAATCTTCTCTCTTCTTTCGGGTCTGTCGGGCTGAGGCTGGAATGTGTGGAATGTGCTGCACTGCTTGTCATTGGCAGAAGCTATACACACCCTCTCCTAGCTCTCTATGAGTCAGAGACTGAGCTACTCTCAAGCCTATCACACTCTAGTTAGAAGCCATGTCTTTTGTTTGTAAACACTGCCTAAAACTGTTCATTACAAGCCAGGATTGCAGCAGGGAGTGGCAGAAACAGCACAGAGGGGCCCAGGAGAACATAATGAATAGAATGGTATGCTTTTTATTGTAAGAATTTTAGAGTACAGATTCTCTTTAAAGTGTTTGAGAAAATCGAATTTAAAGTTTCCAGTGAAAAAGTACTGGTGACTAAATCCCGCCGACTTTAGCGGTTAATAGCAAAGCCCCCTTACATGATAGAAACACCACACTTGCAGAGTATATTAAGTAGAACAGTGGGAACAAGGAGAAAAAAAATTCCAAAAAGACCTTATAGTTTTTGAGATAATCGATTTTTAAAGGTTCAAAGGAAAATAGTATACATTTAAATGCGGTAATGACAGTTAAAGTATTTAGCGCATGTATTACTTTTTTCCTTTGAAATTTCCTTTGAACCTTTAAAATCGATTATCTCAAAAACTATAAGGTCTTTTTGAAAAACGACTTAACACATCCTGGAAATTTGGTGTTTATAACATGTAAGGGGGGCTTTGCTATTGACCTTTAAAGAGGAACTCCAGTGAAAATAATGTAATTAAAAGTGCTTCATTTTTATAATAACTATGTATAAATGATTTAGTCAGTGTTTGCCCATTGTAAAATCTTTTAAATCCCTGATTTACACTCTGACATTTATCACACGGTGACATTTTTACTGTTGGCAGGTGATGTAGCTTCTGCATGCTTTTTTGGCAGTTAGAAACCGCTGTAAACAGCTATTTCCCACAATGCAGCAAGGTTCACAGACAGGAAACTGCCAAGAGTGCGTACTCAGAATTTCTTTGTGGGAGGGGTTTCACCACAATATCAGCCATACAGCACCCCCTGATGGTCTGTTTGTGAAAAGGAATAGATTTCTCATGTAAAAGGGGGTATCAGCTACCGATTGGGATGAAGTTCAATTCTTGGTTGGAGTTTCTCTTTAAAGTCAGCTGGTTTAATCACGGCTATTTTTCCGTGATCACAGTCTGAATATTAGTAATCAAAGAAGATCTGTAATTGAATTCCGTGATCCAGAATTGATCGCAGATTTGGATCTGGACGTTGAAGGGTGGGAAAATGCTCATGAATCGCGACTATGTCGTGATCACGAGGTTGTGATGAGCACCACTGCAGATCAGTACATAGTTGCGGTTTGAGATGTGTTACAGAGGAAAACGTTATGTGGTCATAAATGCCAGACTAAAAAGGTAGATTTTCAGTTTAGATTGAAATACCCACAGGGTGGGATCGGTTTTGATTTTGTGTGGTAAGACGTTACAAAGGGTAGGGGCAGCATGACTGAAGGCGCCAAAGGTTTTGTGTTGCACCTGTTGATCAGAGGATGTGGGAGGTGTGACACAGTTGCAACAAATTCCTTTAGGTAACCCCTATCTCTTACTTTAAAGGGAACCTAAACTGAGAAGGATATATATTTTCCTTTTAAAATAATACCAGTTGCCTGACTTTCCTGCTGATCGTTTGTCTTTAATATTTTTATCCAAAGCCCCTGAACAAGCATGCAGATCAGGTGCTCTGACTGAAGCCAGACTGGATTAGCTGCATGCTTGTTTCAGGTGTGTGATTCAGCCAATACTGCAGCCAAAGAGATCAGCAGGAGAGTCAGGCAACTGGTATTGTTTAAAAGGAAACATCCATATCCCTCTCAGTTTAGGTTCCCTTTAACTGTTACCTTCCATTTAATTTGGGCACAGGTATATAATTTTGGCGCCTTCATTGTTGAATATCCAAGTGCCGGATACCAGCTATTTCACAACAGCCAGAACCCAAATTAAACAACCTTTGCTGGTTACGGGTATATCATTTACATTGCACCTTATGGCGGCACTCCGCAAGGCGGAAGCAACAGCCCTGGGATTCTCCTGTTCCCTCTCCATATATCAATTGCTTTTTCTCTGTTAAAGCGGACCTGAACTCAGCACTTCCTATCTGCTTTAAAAGATAAGCAACGGCATAATAACCTTCAAAGAAAAACATTTCTTTGTTACAGCTGATACAAATCCTGCAATAAATCTGTAGTGTGTCTACTTCCTGCTTTCATGGAAGCAGACATAGAGTTAACATCCCGTGTTTACAAATTAGCTGCTCTGCCGTGGCAGTCAGCTGACACGACTGAGAGATCAAATTACAGTTGTGATTACTCACAGATGATAGGGAATTAGACAGGCTCAACTCTAAATACACTCTATGCTTTACTTCTGTCCTGTACAAGAGTCCAGGTCTACTTCAACCTTCCTGGCGGTAACCCCGAACGTAGTTCGGGGTAAGCCGCGCAAGAGGTTTTCTCAGGCCCTGCTGGGCAGATCTGCGTAATTTTTTTTTGCTGAACGCAGCTAGCACTTTGCTAGCTGCGTCAGCTCACCGATCGCCGCCGCCTCGCACCGATTCGTCACTATCCGCGCCGCCGCAGAAACCCCCCCTAGACCCCTGCGCTGCCTGGCCTATCAGGGCCAGGCAGCGCTAAGGGGCGGATCGGGTCTCCCTTAGACGTTACGGCGTCCATGACCTCGGTGACATCAATCCGTTCTTTGAACGGGATTTCCTTATCGCCTATCGCCGGAGGCGATCGGAGGGGCTTGGGGGATGCCGCTGAGCAGCGGCTATCATGTAGTGAGCCCTAGGCTCGCTACATGATTTTAAAAAAAAAATCAAAAAACCGGCAGCGCTGCCCACTGGCGGTTTTTAATAGACCGCCAGGAGGGTTAAATACAGGTAGTCCCCGACTTCCGAATGCCCGACTTACGAACGACCCACCGATACGAATAGCATGGATTCTGTGTTTCCATGGGAACAAGTCAAAAAAATAAAAAATGCCTTTTAAACTTGTATAAGCAGGTACAGGTGGCAATGGTGACACAGAGGGGGACACTGGAGGCCCAGGGGGGCACAGAGGAGGTACAGGGGACAGAGATGGCGCCGTGTTCCAAATTAAGAATAGATTCAGGTTAAGAACGAACCTACAGTACCTATCTGGTTAGTTAACCGGGGACTACCTGTACACACAAACAAAAATGAACAAGGTGGAATGCTTGTTATTGTGTATGTATTTCACGTGTGTCTTTTCTTTAACCAGACGCAGTGATGCCTTCACTACGGAATGTAGAACTTGTGTGCCATGCGTATATGAACTGTCCTTGGCTCAGCACAGTACAAGAGGACACATTCTTGTTAGTCATCTGCGCAGGTGTTAATACCCTTTATAAAAGAGAGTCAACTGCTGCCTGGCCAGAGTCAGAGGAAAGGAATTGTTAATATGCACTTATGGTGGCCACTAATGATCCAATCTTTTTCATCCAATCTTACCAAATCTATGTAGTATAAGGGTAAATTGAGTAAATATACTGAACGGATACTTCAGGCAGTTACCTTATATTACATAGAAATGGTAAGATTGGATGAAAAAGATTGGATCATTAGTGGCCACCATTAGATATAATAAGCCGATGTGTTTATGGCAGCAAATAGAAAGTAGGCCTCATTTCTACTCGCGCTGCTATCAGTTTCTGTCTGCTTTTTATCAGCAGATCAATGTTACAGATTGAGACATGCTGCTGAAAAGCGGACAGAAGTGCACAAGTGGAAATGAGGCCTTGGGCCTCGTACACATCTATGTTGTGTAGATGGCAGCGCGTACCATCGCACGCCATCTGCGCCGCTACCTGCTGTGCTGCTGATCCCATCCATTGACAGTGAATGGGTCAGCTTTGCGGTTGCGGGCAGAATGCATGCAGCAGTACGCAAGCGCATCATAGTGCATCGTACTGCTGCGCAGCATTTGATGTGAACGGCAGAAGGGCTGTGTATGCCCTTCTGCCGTTCTTGTGTGTGACATGTCATATGCACTTCCAAATGCACACGGAAGTGCGTATGATGTGAACGAGGCCTAAGGGCCTGTTCAGACTGTCAGCGTATGAAGAATGCGTATAAAATCAAAGAAACGCAAGTTGAAAAATGCATGCGTTTTTCTTGCGTTCTAATGCATTTTCTATTGCGTTTTGCACACACACGTGACCCAGGGGGAAAAAAAGAATTATGGGAACCGCAAAGGAAAACGTACGCTAAAAACGCAATAGTACGCGTTTTGATATGCGTCCATAGACTTTCATTGCGTCCGTTTCTATGCGTGACGCACAGAACTGCATGCAAAAATGCGGGTAAGAAACGTATGCGTCTCATACGCATACATGTGAACTAGCCCATTCAAAAGCATTAGGAGCCGTTCCTATGCGTTTTTGGTACCCGTACGCGTTCCCTGAAAACGGCTAGGAACGCGCATAGTCTGAACAGGCCCTTATTGTTTATCATCTCATGGCCAAAGTCCGTCTTGTAGCTTGCTACTGTACTATTGTTGGGGCGGGAAAGCAACAAGAATTGTAAGACTCTCTACACTTTACTTAATGGACAACTAAGTGAGACGGATATGGATGCTGCCATATTTCCTCCTCCTTCTCATTCATTCAGTCGCCTCTTTGTGACCATTTGTACCCCTGAACGCCAGATGTGTCTGTCAATCGCTGCTTCTTTTAGCTGTTGCAAAGGCATGTTCATAGCTTTGCATATGCTGTCCATCCATCTTAAGCCTCCGTGGCCCTCTCTTCTTTTGCCCTCAATTTTTCCAAGCATTGAGGATTTCTCCAAATAACCCCCCCCCCCCCCCCCCCATTGCAGCAGAACACATCTTTAGCAGTGGTGTAGCTAAGGAGCTATGGGCCCCAGTGCGAGCTTTACATTGGGCCTCCCAAGCCAACTCCAAAACCTGTCAAGGACGACCACAGTGTCACAGGTGCAAGAAGGGGATGGGGAACAGTTTGTTAATGATTATTATCATTCAAAGCATCTATAAAAGTGCTTATTACAAGCACAGGACCAATAAAGAGCTAATACTGCGGTTAAGGGAACCTCAGCCAAGCAATGTTGCTCAAGGGGTCAGGTGACATCCATCTAGCATGGGTACTGACCTTAAAGGAGCACTGCCACGAAAATCTTAAAATATATGTAAACATATACAGATAAAAGTATGTCTCTTCCAGAGTAAAATGAGCCATACATTACTTTTCTCCTATGTTGCTGTCACTTACAGTAGGTCGTAGAAATCTGACAGAACTGACAGGTTTTGGACTAGCCCATCTCCACGCGGGAAGGAAGGGGTCTTGTCAGGGTTCTCTTTATTTTCAAAAGCACTTAGTAAATGCCAGTTGCTCCACCCAACTGCCAAAAAAGTGTATGGTGAGCAGGGAGGTTAGCCAGCATTTTTATATAAATCATTCTCAGAGCGTGTCTTTATAAAGAATAAAGTCCATGCTGAGAATCCCCTATGGAGAGATGGACTAACCCAAAACTTGTCGGTAATGTCAGATTTCTACTACCTACTGTAAGTCACATCAAAATAGGAGAAAAGTAATTTATGGCTCATTTTGAAAACATACAGAAACTCATTTTGAAACATACTTCTTATTTGGATGTGTTTACATATATTTTAAATTTTAAGATTTTCGCGAGAGTGGTCCTTTAAGGCATTGGGGCCCTCTCTGCGCACACCCTTGCCTCTCTCCTTGATGCC